>NC_135642.1:22617502-22920210 GCF_053574225.1 Canis aureus
TCTCACTCTGCACCATGCTGTTACCAACAACCTGTCTACCTGGGCCCTATCAAATTATTCTCTTCCCTGCTGGTCCCCTGCCCTCATGAAAATTTTCCCACTGGGTTCAAGCAAGAAATAACTGACAGAACCATTTTCCAAACTACTGTTAAAGACATTGTTCACGGGGTGTCTGGAGGGTTCAGTCAGTTAAGTGGCTGACTCTTGATTTCCACTCCGATCGTGATCTCAGGTTCAGGAGATGGATCCTTGCATCAGGCTCTGTGATCAGTGGGGAGTCTGCTTGAGGTTCTCTCCCTCTGCCCCTACCCCCCTTGCTTTCTCTAAAAAAATAAATATAAAACAATACATTGGTCACTATGTTATATATCCATTGCGTATTGCAGAAGGATCTACCCAATATATTCTTTTTGTAATATAGGATCAGATAGCTGATATCTCAGTATCAAATATTGAGAAATTATGTAACTCCTCCAACTCTATGCATGTGCTACCATTAATGCCCAGTTAGAAACATATTATCCCAGAGTATTTAAAAATGTATTTACTATTTCTAATGAGTAAGGGCTCTTTCTTTCAAGGAGAAAAAAAATCTCTTATGCATTGGGGCAAAATAATCATCTTCATGGCTCTTTTTTTTTTTTTTTTTTTTTTACTGATTTCTCCTGACCCCCAGGCCAAAGACACAAAGCCATCATTTATAGCTAAGGAGCATTAAGCTAGACTTGAGGAGATGGATCTCATTCAAGTATAAACTATAAATAAAATCTAAAGCTTGTCAAAAAAAAAAAAAAAAAAAGCTGTCCTCTCATAGGAGAGGTCAGCTTTTATCCTTGGCTGCTGGGAGGTCATCCCTGAGCCCCTGGAATGGCCTGCCTGCCCGGAGAACAGCTTTGGCTAATAGACAATCTAACAGTGTGATTTTTGGTGGGGGCTTCAGGACATGCATGGTGAGTTCTGACCTCCTCAGATGAACAAGAAACTAAAGATATTTGCCTAAACCTCGAGGACATACTGGAGACTGACGGCCAGCCACATAGGCAGTATGTGATTGAGGCCCAGTAAAAACTCTTGCCACCAAAGACTCAGGCGAGTTTCCCTGGCTGATAATACTCCGTGTACCATCATGCGTAGTGGGCAGGAGGTAATGCCGTCCGTGACTCCACAGGGAGGGGACAATGGGAAGCTCTAGGTTTAGACCCCTCCTAGACCCTGTCCTGTGCACCTCTTCCTTTGGCTGGTTCTAATTTGTATCCTTTCACTGTTTTAAAACTGTGAGCCTAAGTATTATAGCGCTTTCCTGAGTTCTGTGGTTGTTGTAGCAAATTATCAAACCTGAGGGTGGTTGTGGGGACTCCCAAATTTGTGGCTGATATCTAAAGTGGCAGAAGTTTTGCGGGGACTGTGTCTCCTAACTATACAGCTGGCCGAACTCCCTTACACTTATCTTAGTGTATGTGTGTATATACACACCTACAGCTAATTAAATGTATTATATATGTAGCATATATAAATACATATACATCTATATATATCATGTGTGTATGTGTGTCTTTTATTGTGCTTACCTCATATTATTACAAGAAGTAAATGGGAATGAATTTTATATAAATATTACCATTCCGTTATAAAATGGAAATACAGCCTATTTTTGAATTATTAAAAAAATTAGAAAATATAAAATACATGTGTGTGAACATGGGTTCCAAAGGTACACAGGGTCTTGTCAAATGGGGAGTGAATGGAAAGATGCCCCCAAACATCCACGAAAAGGGAGGGATGTTGAGGATGATCACTGGTGTGACTCTGGTTGGAGAAGGCTCCAAACGTTTTGCTTAGAGACCAAGGGTTTTCATTTTTGGATTTTTGAAACTTTTTTCTCCTGATTATAAAAATAAATATGTTTATTTTATTTATTTATTTATTTTTAAAAGAATCTTTTTTTTTTAATTTTTTTATTTTTATGATAGTCACACAGAGAGAGAAAGAGAGGCAGAGACATAGGCAGAGGGAGAAGCAAGCCCCATGCACCGGGAGCCCGACGTGGGATTCGATCCCGGGTCTCCAGGATCGCGCCCTGGGCCAAAGGCAGGCGCTAAACCGCTGCGCCACCCAGGGATCCCTATGTTTATTTTTAAAGATGGAAAATTATAAAGAGAGAGAAAATTACAAAAATTATAAAAAAAAGAAAAAAACCCCATAGTCCCATCATCCACAAAGAACTATTATTGGATGTTTTTGGTCATCACAGACTTGTTAGTGCCTCCTTTCTAAACATGGCTGGGAACCTATGGTAGAGACATTTTGGATGGTTCCAGAATTGTTTAACACAAGGACAGAAAATTATGTTAGTTACAGTTCTCACTGCCAACTCTGTTAAACTGAGCTCTAGGAGAACAGGGAATAAAACACAATCTCCCTAGCAACCTGGATGTTCTTTTCACTTACTGTAACTAAGAAGTTTCCTTTTTAATGGTTGTATAAAATATTCCCTTCAACTCATGTACTACAATTCACTTAATGATTTCCTTTGATGGACACACTATCCCTCCCCACCCTTCTTTTTTTTTAATTTTAAATAATGCTACAATATTATTGCTTGTATGGAATTTCTATATTTTGGGTCATTCCTTTCAAACAAGTTCTTAGATGTGGAATCACTAGATAAAAGGTCATAAATTTTTCAAGGCTTCTGATACACATTACCAACATGTTTTCCAAAATGTTTGCACCAATTTATAGTCCCCACCAACAGCATTCAAGAGTAGAGGGGGCAGGTTTGAAACTCAAGCTACCTTTGGTCTGTACCGAAGATAAGCATTTGTAGTTTCTTCTTTCATGAAGTTCAGGGAGGAACTGAACACATCACATCGCGTAGTCAGTAAACAGCAAAAACAGTAAGTTCTTGTTTGTTTGCTTGTTTTTGCCCATCAAATGATATTTTATGGCTAATGGGAGATCTGAAAAGCTGCTGCTACTTACCCACATGCAATGGCACATCCCGACGGGGCGTACGCACAGGCCATCACCCATGTGCAGGGCATAGTGACCGCGTGCTCCTGAAACACAGAATGCAAGCTTCATAGAAGGAATGAGCAGTGCTTCCACACAGATGTATTAAAGTTTACTTTTCACAAAATGAAATTACTGGAGTTCCTGCTAAATCCCATTACCATTTGAAAGAGCAGTGGTGTGGGGTGAAGATCAGTTTGGGACTGACGAGGAGACTTAGCCCTTCATAATCAACTAAAGTGCAGGTCATATATTCTGAGAGCTAAAAATCCCAGCCAGCAAAACAACACTTGTAACATTTTACTTCTCTCTCACTCTTTTTAATTAATTAATTAATTTTTAAAAGATTTTATTTATTTACTCATGAGAGACAGAGAGAGAGAGAGAGGCAGAGACCCAGGCAGAGGGAGAAGCAGGCTCCATGCAGGGAGCCCAATGTGGGACTCGATCTGGGGTCTCCAGTATCATATCCTGGGCCAAAGGCAGGTACTAAACCACTGAGCCACCCGGGCTGCCCTCTCTCACTCTTTTTAGAAAGATTTAGTTATTTGTGAGAGAGAGAGAGAGAGAGAGAGAGAGAGAGAGAGAGAGAGAGAGAACAAGCAGGGGGAGGAACAGAACCCTTAAGCAGACTCCCCATTGAGCATGGAGCCCCTACCTTGTGGGGCTCAACCTCACGACCCATGAGATCACAACCTGAGCTGAAACCAAGAGTCGGATGCTCAACAAAGAGAGCCACCCAGGCACCCCTACTTATTTCTTAATGTTATACTCCCCCGGGTCTTCTGAATGAATAGGGGGCCCCATCTTCTTTGAAAGGTCTGATTTTCACTTCAGTTATTTGCTTTACCTTATTTACTTAGATTCCCCCTATTTTCAATATCTATTCTTAAATGATTCTACACATGTGTTGTGTTGTTTCCTTGGGAGTATACAAGAGCCTCTGTCCCCCATGGGCCCTGAAAGCAGTCCTGGGAAGGTCTGAGTGGGGGAGGGGGTGGGCAGAGTGATCCTGAGTTGTGCTCACAGGTGATAGAGGACCTGTAACTGGAAGCAATGAGAACTAGGTGTGGCAGTTCCTGCTCCTGGCTGGTGGTCGGGTCACCACGTTCTCCTGAATGCCAACAGGCAAACAACAAAGCCACAATGTAAAACCTTCTGAGTCTGTGGTCTTATTTTCATGAGAAACATGGACCCTGGTTCCTGGTTCCAACACCAGCAAGATGTATGGCCCCATCCAGGCCAGCCATCTGGGGAGACCATCAGTAAAGGGAGACGATGATTCCTAAAGTACATTCGAGTGCCTGTCTTCTTTCCTGTTATGATTCACCGTGTTTTTGTGGGAGAAACACAGGCCCTGATACTGCTTGTGGAAATTCTGACATAGTCTATAGCCTTTCAGATGCCAAGAATAATCCACTGTGGCAAATGGCCACTCTCACCAGAAGGCACCCCAGGCCCCATTCCTTATAAGTAATAACTATGTTTCCTGCCAGAGGCCACAGTGGCAACACCACGGCTCCCCAGAAATCAGACGGTGTGTGCTCAATGGCATGTAAGGCTTAAACAGTAGCAATAGAACCCCACACGCTACTGAGGACGCTAAGGTGCGCTGGGAGAAGCACAGGCTTCCGTGGAAGGAGGTGCGGGATGGGAAAGCCCCTTGCAGACTGTTAAGTTGCCATCTTTATTATTCCCCGGGGGCCTGACCATTAGGGACTCTGCTCCAAAAGATGGTTCTGGCACCCAGAACCGCCCCCCACCAGGTTGTGTAGCAACTGCCTACCACAACACTTAACTAAACACATTCAGTAATGCGTAATATGGATGCTGTTCAGTTTGAGGCAGATAGAGGTCTGTCTTATATAGCGATAAAGAAGACCTTTATATGTAAATGACAGAATCAGTATTTAATACTCAATAGTTGTTACTACAAATGGCAACCTGATGCAGGCTTGTAAGCACATCTACACATAGATTTTGGCCTTTCACTTTAGTTAAGAGTCTAAATGTAAGTCCAGTTTGGAACTGAGCACGCCCAGGTCAGATTGCCTGGATATCACTGGACAGTCACCTCAACCCCCCCCTACACCCTCAACTTCCCCACCACTGTCGGTTCATGTCCACAGTGCTACAGAGTCTGGTCAAAGGCACAGAGGGCAGAGAAAGCTGGGGATTCATGAACCTCTTACCATCACTTAGAAGAAAAATAATAAATGCACGTGTGAAGGTGACAAGCTTTCCAGGCCAGCCTGCCTGGTTTTAGTGCTAGCATCCTCTCTGGGGGCTCTGCATGCTCTTTCCCGGGTGAGGGGCTTCAGCCCAGGAGAGGAACCGACACTGCCATGGGCTGCTGAGCTATCTGAACACAGATGGGCCTCTTCCTGAGGTTTCTGTCCCCAGACAGGCACCCAAGAAGCAGGATGACCATGACTAGGGGTATTTGGAGGGGAAGAGGACAAGGCTGGGGTTCTGGGGTGCTACTCAGTGCACCAGGAACAATATCTTACCTTGTTAGTAGTGAAGGAATCCCACACGATCACCTTCCCATCCTGGAGGGAAAAGAATAAACAGCTCAGGAGTTGTCAGCCAGTCCTTATAGGTGAGAACTGCTCAGAAGAGCCATGTCTGGGTGGGCAGTGTGCAGGACAAAGCCAGAGGAAGTACCTGGGTAATCAACACCCTCCAGCCTATCTTTGAACAAATAGGGAGTGAATGGGGGACCGAATGGTCCAGCCTGATTAAAGGCTCAGTTCTCAACTTTATACTCATCATAGGAATACAAAGACTTCTATACCATTTAGAAACCAAGCCCTAATTGTTGGTACATTGTCATCACCCACCATACCCTGTCAAAAAGCTATATGGGGGTGAGACAAAC
The DNA here is from genome assembly GCF_053574225.1 of Canis aureus. Lineage (NCBI taxonomy): Eukaryota > Metazoa > Chordata > Mammalia > Carnivora > Canidae > Canis > Canis aureus. The sequence continues at coordinate 22,623,396 of NC_135642.1, forward strand.
CTGAAATTATCTCCAGGTACTTGACAGGTAACTAATGGTCTCTTACTTTCTTCCTCGCCACCCCCACTAGCCATCCTGGGTACTGTGCCTTGTGCTCCCTGCAGGCTGTGTCAGAGCCCCACCCTCATTCCTAGCCCACTTCTTGGAGCTGTGTGGGCCTGAGATCAGCCTAACTTCCCCTGACATTTCACATCTATGGTGAGAACGACATCTATCATGGTAGGGATCCCTTGTGGGAACCTGTAGAGGATAGGCCTGGGTTGGCAATGCAACCTCCATTGTAACTGCTGCTGCAGACCACACTGGGGCTGTGGGGAGTCACCAAGGTGTCATCTATGTGTAATACAAACCCACTGGAGATAAATCCACACAGGCCCTGGTCCCTACAATGCTGTCACCTGCCCAGCACATGGTGTGCAGGTCGTCTGGGCCCCCAGGCTCTGCCTGGCAGAGGAAGAATATGGAAGATTCTGTAGCCTCCATGGCAGACTTGGTTTTTGTAATCATTGAAGCCATTTGGAGCCAAATCTGAACAATGAGGTGAGGGTAGAAGAGATGCCGCTTAGAGGTACAAGCAAGGTCTGATTATCTAAAGTGACACAGTTGCTTTCTTTGTATAATCTATTGGAAGATTTCCATATTCCCTCTGTGTGTGGCTGAAGGGCCCAGAAACAAAGTCAGAGTGGGCAATCTGGAGCCTTTCAAAACTCCGAAGCACACTGGTTCTTCCAGTCTCATTTCTCTAACTAAACGCCCAAACACAACAACATATGGGGTAGATTAAGGTAACAGAGCAGAAAAACAGAGATGGAGCTTCAGGCTTGCACCCTGGGGTCCTCCACACCCGGAGCCTCGCCTGCTGTGCCGGGGGACTGACTCAGTGCATTGCCCAAGTTGGTGTTCCCTTTGGTGTCTTCCTCCACCACACTGCCTGCCTGTCTGTCCCACTGCCCACCCACTGTGTTCACGGGAGAGAAAAAGGTACCCAAGAGCCTAAAATCAGCCATAAAACCAAACGTGGGCCTCTCCACGAGCACAGATTTATACATCAGGAGCCCATGTACCTGGAGAGACCGCCTCCACCCAAGCCCTAACCTACGCAGTCAGGCTGATTAATCTCCTGCCTTCAAGGGAGAAGGGCTGCTCTGAGTCACTGCGTCTGCTCCAGAATGTTCCTACTGTTTCCAGCTTCCTCCCACACCCACCCCACTATAGCAGAGGTGGATGGATGGAGCATGTCAGTGGTGTTCCTCTTCCCTAATAAGAACAGTACACGAGTGACAGAAAAATCCAACATATATTATACTTTTAAGGATAAAGAAAGTCAAAAAGGCTAGGTAGCAACATGTATATCTTGAGAATCACTTCATAAAAAAAAAAGTCTGGAAAGAAATGCTCTAAAATAGTAATAATGCTTGCGACAGAGTGGTGGGGATTTATTCTCTTTCGCAGTGTCTTTTTAATGCGGTCAAATACCTAAGAGATAAAATTTTTTATGAACATGAAAGAAAGCAAGTACAAAGTGACATATTAGATCTGTGGGTAATATAGGAGACTAATGAAACCTGTCCTTATCAAACACAAGCTGACATAGACGTTAGAGTGTGTGGATTATTTAGAATATGCAGTTTTTATATATAAAAGGGCTAATAAAAAACCCCAAATGGTCCTTTGGAAGAGTGGGGCTGAAGGCAGGGATGGGGGGAGCCCAAACTGGCCATAAAAATCTATGACTTCAGTTTATAATTTTATATTCAATTCATGTTACATCAAAATAGGCATAAAAAGTACCAAGCAGTGATAACAGCCTCCTGATAGCCATACTTTTGTATCCCTCGTGGTCTTGGGGTTGGTCTGTGTGACTGGCAGAACATAGCAGAAGTGATGGAGCGTCACTCATGGCTTCAGCCTCTGGCTCCCTCTCTTGCTCTGGGGAAGGCTGGCTACAATCATGTAAGCTGCCCAATGGAAAGGTCCACGTGCTGAAGAACTAGGGCTTCTGGCCAACGAGCCATTTTGGAAGTGAGTTTCTGCCTTAGCCGAGCTGTGCCATGACCTCGGCCCTGACCACCATCCTGGCTGTCACCACCCCCATGGTTCTCTGAGCCAGAACCACCCACACAAGCTGCTCCAGATTCCTGGCTCTCGGAAACCATGTGAAATAATAAATATTTGTGGTTTTAATTGCTGAATTTGGGGGTAATTTGTTATGCAGCAATAGATAACACTAATACATAAGATGTAAAATAAACTATGTCAACTAGATAAAATGAATGAAAAAAACAATACTCTACAAAATATGTACCTTACATTTGTTCTTTAAGGCATAAAAATTGATGAACTCTTAAACTGAACAAAGCCACAGCCGTTTATGTGCTCAATTTTGGGTTAAAAAAAACCCCACTTTCTAAAAAAATGGTTTTATTCACAAATACAACCCTGAAAAATGCCGAGGAAGAAATAATTTTGAATAGTTTCTCAAACAGAGTTCACGTTTCAGTTATTACCAACTCCAAATCTAAAGTTACTGACATTCTACAGTATGCAAAGAATTCTTAACTATGCTAGCTCACATCCTGTGGGGAATAAGCAGTCATAAAGGGCAAAAAAAGGTTTTTTGAAAAGGAAAGTGCTCTTTCTTCTTTAGCTATAAAGTTAGACACATGCTCACCATCACAGAGCAGGTGCCACATACCTGGGATGAGCTCACGATCCTTCTCTTATCTTTGCACCAGTCCATGCAGAGAACTTTGTTTCCATGGCCTTTGAGGGTCCTTCTGGTCTTCATGACAAACTGCCCCAGGGCTTCCACCCGCTCGGCCACCTGGTGCACTAGAAGGACAAGCTACAATCAGTTCTGTCACCAAGGACCAGATTCTGAGCCATATGCTGGCAAAGGGATGACACTGGTCTTTCTTTGTGGCCATAGATTTTCCTTTTTACTATTATACTTTCACAACGCTCTCTCTTAAACTCAGGAGAGGGTAGAGACAACACTGTCATTCTGTCTTTGTGCTTAATACCCTACAATCTTCAAAGCATTTCCATCTCTGTATCTGAGAGATCTATAACAAGACTACTTCATATACATAGACTTCCTTCCCTCCTTCCACTCTACAGAATTCTCCCACTGGAGGGCTACAGCTCTGTGGGGTGGGCAGGGCGAGCAGCAGAGTGAGACCACTGTCCCCATTTAGCAGGTGAGGAGACTGAGGCTCACAGGGGTTCTTTGGCTAAAACAAGTTCATACAACCAACTGGGAGTAAAGCTGCAGCTTCTGGTTCTTTTACCTACCTTTCCAATCACATGGAAAAGTGACTCTACAAAAACTGTCCCATTAGGTGCCAGAATGTGCACCCATGCTGCTTGACAGATCCTAAGTGATTCCCCCGTACCTAGCTGTGGCCTGGGACATGAAGGTGCTCTATTCACATGCCGCAGGCAAGAATGAATGGGGCAGCCACTAAATGGTACACCCATGGGTTTACTGAAAACTTATGGTGTCAGTAGAGATCAATATTCTAGAAGTCTAAACACATGATCTACACAAGCAACCCACACCAGGGAGGCACTCCAAAAAGGAATCTTTCAGGGGCTGGACCTATGGCCTCTTCCCCGAGAATCAAGAAGACCTTTCAAGGGCTTATCTTAGAGTCTGTCACCGAGCAGTATCAGAAGGAGCCATGTTCCCATGAACAGACCGTCTAGTCCTGGCCTCACATCTAGAAGTGAGGAAACTGAGGCAGTGCCCCTGCCCTCTGGTTAAAGGCTGTGCCAGAAGGAAAAACTGGGGCACCTAACAACCCCCTCCACTTCTCCTCCTCCAAACCTCCCAGCTGGGCTGTTCCCTAGGCAGGTGGGGAGGGAAAAGGGGCATTTGAGGCAAGGGACAGCCCCAGGAAAGGTGTGGTATCTTAGCACAGCAGCACAACATGTGTGGTGGGAGGCAAGGCAGCTGATCCTCTTCCTTCCCGGGAGCTGCTGGAACTTGCTGGGGAAGTACCACTTCCCTCATAGAAACAGGGCAGAGAGGTCCAGACTGGACTGTGGTTTTGTTTTGTTTTTACTTCAATTCATTTTTTAAAATTTAAATTCAATTTGCCAACCCATAGTATAACACCTAGTGGTCATCCCATCAAGTGCTTTCCTTGGTACCCGTCACCCAGTTACCCCATTCCCCCCACCTCCCCTTCTGCAACTCTTTGTTTCCCAGAGTTAAGAGTCTTTCATGGTTTGTCTTCCTCTCTAATTTTTCCCCACTCAGTTTCCCTCTTTTCCTTTATAGTTCCTTTCACTATTTCTTACATTCCACATATGAGTGAAATCATATGATAGCTGTCTTTCTTCAGTTGACTGATTTCACTCAGCATAATACCCTCCAGTTCCATCCATGTTAATGTAAATGGTAGGTATTCATCCCTTCTGTTGGGTAATATTCCATTGTATACATATATACCACATCTAAAATCCATTCATCTGTTGAAGGACATTGTGGCTCCTTCCACAGTTTGGTTATTGTGGACATTGCCACTACGAACATTGAGGTGGACTGTGGTTTAAGGCCACGACAACAGCGCCCCTTCACAGAAATCCTCCCTCCTTCTCTCTAAACACTGCATTGTGTATTTCCTAAAAACAAGGAACTCTTACATAACTATAATATATTACCAAAATCAGAAAATTAACACTGAAACAATGCTATGTGCAATCTATGGACTTTACTGAGATACTCTCCATTGTCCCAATAATATCTTTACAGCAAAAGAAAATCCAAGACAAGGTGCTGCATTCAATTGTCATGTTTCTTTAGTTTCCAGCTACTTAGTTTCCCAGTGTGGGCTGGTCTGCTCAAGATCAGATTCAGGTGATGCGTACTTGGCAGGTACACCACAGACTGACGCTGAGTCCCCACCAGCATGCCCCATCAGGAAGCACCTGCTGTCCGTTGGTCCTATCACTGGCACTGTTCACGCGGACCATTTGGTTGAGGTGGTGTCTGCCAGGTTTCCTCAGTGGAGAGTTACCATTTTGTCTTGTGTAATGAAAAAGTGTCCTGTGGGGATGTACTCTGAGACTACAGAAATACCCCGTCACTCTTCAAACTTGAATATCCTGTTTTAACATCTGTTAATGATTCTTGCCTGAATGGGTTATAATGATAGTTGGCAAGTGATTTTCCTAATACCATCATACCCTCTGCATTTTTAGTTGCCTTTCTAATAAAAGGAGCTTCCTCTCCTCTTCAATGTATTTATTCATCCATCTATATTAGATGGGTTCATGGATTCTCACCTTATTCAAGGGGTTATAATCCTTTAGTATTATTATTTATTTTGATGCTCAACTAGTCCCCGATTTGCTCCATAGGAGCCCCATCAAGCAAGCACCCAGGACCTCTGACATGTCCCTATCTCTCTAAGCACTTCTTATTCCAGGCTCAGGTTCTTTCCCTGCTCTGGCCCTAGAATCAGCTACTTCTCCAAGAAGTCTTGGTTTCATTTAGTTAACCCATTTTTTTGTGTGATAAAAGAAAATGAGTGTGAATAAGTTAAAAGTCTCTGTGAAAACCCAAACTATAAAAAATACTTGCTGAACTCTAAGGTATTATATGAAGGGCATCTGGCTGGCTCCGCTGGTGCAGCATGCAACTCTTGATCTCAGGGTCATAAGGTAAAGCCCCACGCTGCATGTAGAGGTTACTTAAAAATAAAATCTTTTAAAAAAGTACTACATGAATGTGCAGTTATTATGCTATCACTTCTGCTAAAACATTGCATTATTTATTGCCACAAATGGCACACTAGTATTTCATAGATACATTCTTAAAAACATACTGAATATAGTTTAAAGATAGTGAATTCTCTAAACTCTTTTTTTTTTTCTCTAAACTCTTATAGACTATTTACCTAAGTGTGAACCAGCTGAGAGCTGTGAGCATATTGTGTTTTGGTTTGAAACATCACACTGATATTATTGCTGCTTTCCCCAATTCAGCCTTGGGACAACCACAGCTGTTTTATGTTCTTCTCACAAAAATAAAAAAATTAATTAAAAAGATGGCTCATCCAACCGATATGGGGCCTTCCTTATATAATGTGAATCTGACCACATCCCAGCTACTAATTATTTATTCTCACTGCATTTTCCTTTCTCATATATAGGTTTACTCCCAACCCACTCCATCCTGCTTCTATTTGGCAAATCTCACATCTGTTAAGTTAAAGAGCCTGAAGGATGCCTCCAGAACCCCTAGTATATGCCAAGTTCTATGCTGGATGCTTGGGTACAGAAAAGAATGAGACAGTCCCTGCTCTTCCTGCGCTCACCATCTGTAGGGGACAGACAGACCTGCATACAGATCACAACTGCAGTGCAATGACAGAGGTGTCACGGAGCCAAAGGTGACATGGCTGACCCTGCTGGCAGGTGTGCCATCAGGAGGAGATGTCCCAGGTACCTGGTTTTGAAGGATCCATAGGAATTGTAGTAAAAGCAAGGGGAGGCTGAACTGCCTTCCAAATTTTGCACCAATACATAGTCTTTGATGGCCACTATTTGGTAGAAGATCTAAGGAATTAAGGATGAAAAATTATCCAAAGCTAATTCTAAAAAACTCATTTTGCAACCCAAGTGTCCATTGGTAGATGAACGGATAAAGAAGATGTGAGATATATATATATACACACACAGAATGGCATACGTTTTGTAAAAAAAGAATGGGATCTTAAAATTTATGACAACATGGATGGATCCAGAGGGTATTAAGCTAGATGAAATAAGTCAGACAGAGAAAGACAAATATCATATGATTTCATTTACATGTGGAATCTAAAAAAAAACAAAACAAACAAACAAAAAGCAGAAGCAGACCCATAAATACTGAGAAGAGACTGATGGCCTCCAGAGGGGAGGAGGTGGGCGGATGGACAAGATGAGTAAAGAGTGGGAGATACAGGACTCCAACTATGGAGTAAAAAGTCATGGGGATAGAAGGAGATAGCAGACAGAATACAGTCAATGATATTGTATAGAGTTGTATGGTGACAGATGGTAGCCACCCTTGTGGTGAGCACAGCATAACCCACAGAGTTGTCAAATCACTGTTGTACACCTGAAATTAATGTAACATTGTGCGTCAGCTATACTTCAATTAAAAAATACAAATATTTTAAAAATTGTGTCTGATTCTATCCCTGGATCACATAGGATGGGATAGAAACAAAACCCACAAACATTTGGAGGGAAGGAAATCATCTGCAATCATATTACCTCATTTGTGCTTGAGATTTTGGAATTGTTTCAAAACATACATTAGCTACACACAGAAAAAGTCTCCTCAGCATTCCCTAATTAAAAGCTGGATAGGCTAAACTATGGTACAGTCCTTCAGATGGAGTACTGCATGGCTCCATATAATTATTGCAAAATATTGACATTAAAAAGAATGGTAAAATGACATGGGAGTTATTTAATCCGTTGTGTTAAATTAAAATTAGGCTCCAACTCTAAATCTAGTGCAATTTAAAGTATGCTCACAAATAATATGCGCAAATATAAAATCCTAAGCTACGAAATACCTCAAAATATTAAAAGTGAGCACCTGTGGGTGGTGGGGTTATGAATGGCTTTTCTTCTATATTTCTTCTTTTTTTTTTTTTTAAATTTATTTATGATAGTCACAGAGAGAGAGAGAGAGGCAGAGACACAGGCAGAGGGAGAAGCAGGCTCCATGCATCGGGAGCCCGACGTGGGATTCGATCCCGGGTCTCCAGGATCGCGCCCTGGGCCAAAGGCAGGCGCCAAACTGCTGCGCCACCCAGGGATCCCCTTCTATATTTCTAAATTTGTTATAGTGGGCATTAAGTTTATTATGATGGTACCCTGGAGACACTTGTATTAGCTAGCTGGTGTGCAGGTATGAATGCAGAGCCAAAGCCAGGCAGGTTTGCTTTCTGCTCCCTCTCATGGCTGCAGGCAGCATGTGGAAGAGCAGCAGCGAGAGGATTAGGTTATAGGGAAACTCACTTCTAGCTTCAGGACACGCAGCATATCTCCTTAGAACATGGAAAAAGTCAATCAATATATTTGCTTCAGACTAATCCAGAAATTCAGTTTTCCTCGATTTCTCGCTACATCATAAAATCAGAACAGTTCAAGGCTCTGCCCATAATATAACCTTTGAAAACAAAACTTTTCACGAGGTTTCATTTAGAACAGATAGAAGAGTGAATAGCATCTGATAAGTCCTGTGACTTGTCCAAATTTCATCTGCATTTGTTCTTAGAGAAACTACATAAATCTTCTTTGAGTTGCTTTGTTCCTAGACTAGATTAGAATCTGCCCCAATGAAGCTGGGAATCTGGAAGAAGCCCCCCACGGCCCCTTAAGGCTGCCATACATGTTGGCTGAAATAAACCACATGCCTCCTGCTCTGCTTTCAGCTTGTTTTCTGGATCATTCTTCAGTTTAATTTCAAGTTAAAGAGTCTGTAACGTTGAATTCTCTTCTTTGTTCTTGATCTTGACTCCCATTCCAGTACTCTTATAATTTTTTTTTTATTATAAAAGCAGTAAATGCACAGATGGATATAAAGCAAAAGGTATCTCTACTTCCCCTCACTCTGCTGGGCCCTCTCCAGAGGTAACTAGTTTCTCATGTATCCTGCCACAAATTCAATGCATATACCAGCATTCCTTGTTTAAGCTAATGAGATCATGTTATATATATGCTTGGGACTTTTTAAATTAATATTGATACCTTTTCATACACACACATGGATTTTTCCCCCTTTTAATGTAAATCTCAACTGCCTGAGATGGCCTAGCAGGGTGAGAAGGAGAGCTACCCTAGCAGCCTGAACTCTGGTGTCTACTCCCCATTTTTCCTTAGAGTAGCTGCAGAACTGTAGGGCATCCCCTTAACCCTTCCCTGGAGCTCAGCAGTCTCCTTGCCCATACAGGTCGTGGGGAGGAGAAGGAAACTTTTTGCACCTATGGACTAAAGGTAAAGCAGTCAGACCCTTCTAGTTTTGAGAGCTGTGTGATAGGACCTCCAAAGACATCCATGTCCTAATTCTTGGAGCCTGTACTTTACACGGCAAAAGGGGCTTTGCAGATGTGATTAAGAGTCTTGAGATAGGATGATTAATTACCCTGGTTTATACAGGTAGGCCCACTGTAATCACAAGTGTCCGTATAAGAGGGAGGCAAGGAAGGCAGAGTCAAAGTAGGTGATGTGATGACAGAGAGGAGGTCGGAGGATGTGGGACCACAAGCCAAAAATTGCAGGCAGCCTCTGGAAGCTGAAAAAGGCAAGGAAGGGACTCTCTCCTAAAGCTTCCAGAAGGAATGAAGTCCTGTTGACCCCAGTTTAGAATTCTGACATCCAGAACTATAAAAAAATAAATTTAATTTGCTTTAATGTCCTGTGTTTACGGAGATTTGTACAATAGCAATAGGAAACATACAAGCCATAGGCTCATAATTCTAAAATGTCTTACAATCAAGCAAGGGAACACTTACCCTTGGCAGAAGGTAAGCAGAAGGCAATGAGGGGAGACATGTAGGGAGAAGGAGGAAGCTCTGGAGGAGTAAGGGGAAAGGCAGGGGCACAGGGCCTGGGGCTATGGAGTCTGGTGTAGGTTGGCTTCCCCTTGGGCCACCCATATAAGCCAATTCCTCTACTTAATGTTGGTCAAGGGTCTGACTTGGGGATGAAGGTCCAACGGTATGGACGCTGGTCTAAGGGTCAAAGGGATGAGAGCTGAAGGGGCAAGGGTGTGGAGTTGGATGAAGTTTGCTTCTCCTCCAAGTTCATGCTATTTTGTTGTGTGCTTAGGCAAGAATTTGGGCAAGTCAGAGCTAATGGAAGGCTGATCAACTGTCCCAGTTTGCCAAGGACTACAGGGGTTTTCAGAATGTAGGAACTTCCATTTTAAAACTGAGAGTCCCAGGCAATCTGGAATGACTTGGCCATCTCAGCTTGTGGCCTGAAAAGGTTCCCCAGCTCATGTAGGGCCTACAGGGCCATCTGTCTAACACCACCACAATGCAAAAATGACAGGCTCAATAAAAGGCTGAGAGACTGGCAGGGAGGAGCTCAGTGATCATGGGTCATGGAGCTCTCTGGAGGAGACAGTGTGGTCAGAGGAGGAGCATCTCTGAGTGCTAACGAGATCCAGGATACTGTGATGGAATGAGAGGCCAGTGTGTGAGGAAGTCCCCCTGGTGAACCCTGAAGACACCAGGGATGAGGCAGGGCTTAGGTCAAAAGGAAGGCTCAAGCCATGTGGCGAATCCTTAAGAAACTAGGCAGTCTGGCTGGGAGGTCAGGAGCCAGCAGCATGGCGGAGGGGAAAACAGATGTCATTTGAGTGACAGGAGCCTCAAAGGAGCAAAGGTACTATACTGAAGTAGAGGCGAAGCCACTGGGAAGCTGCAGGGGAAATAATGGGGATCATGGCCACATGACTGCTGGTCTTGTTGACTCTAAAATTCTGATTTGTATGCAGGTGGGGATAGATCTTTCCACTGTGGGCCCAAAATCTGGCCCTGGCTTTTGAGGGTATCACATCCTTGGCAGGACTGGGGTTCCCTGCTGAAAAGCTCTATCCTGACTATCTCTCTGCCTTAAAGCCATTTCCCAAGTCACAGAAAAGGCTGAGAGGCTCCAGGCAGGCAGTCTGCCCAGCTGATGGAGTTTCTGGAACCTCCTCTGCACAGGGCCCAAAAGGATTGGACACAAAGTTGAAGTGAGGCCGGGCTGAGGTTCTGACTGTCTGGGCTGGAATCCTGGTCCCACTGCTTACTGGCTGCAGTCCTCTGGCAAGTCCTTTCACCTTGCTGTGCCTCAGTTTCCTCACCTGTAATATGCAGAACTCAGACCTACCTCAGGGGTGCCAACACCGCCCTCACAGCATCATCGATAACATCTGCAGAATGTAGGAAATGGCAGAGTGAAATGAGGCAGGCTTTGTCCAGTGCCTCCCAATCTCTGTTCCATAATGCTTCCTGACAACGGAAAGCCAGCTTTATTTGGGGGTGACAATGTGTCCAGCTCACTTCTTTCTTTCCCAGCTTCATTGCAGTAGCTTTGTGACCTATTTCTGGCCAATAAAGTACAAAATCTGTTGGGAGAAAGGAGGTGATGGGGAAGACTTCTGCTTTTCTGATAAGAGGAAGAAACAGACGGGATGCGTGCGTGGCTCAGCAGTTGAACGTCTGCCTTTGGCTCAGGGAGTGATCCTGGGGTCAGGATCAAGTTCTGCATCAGGCTCTTTGCAGGAAACCTGCTTTTCTCCCTCTGCCTATGTTTCTGCTTCTCTCTCTCTCTCTCTCTCTCTCGCGCGCGCGCGTGAATAAATAAAATATTTTAAAAAAGAAGGAGAAACAGGGGCTGGTGCCCATATTTCTCCTTCTTGTCCTGGATACAAAGGTTATATTTGGAGCTGTGGAGGTCATATCATAATCACAGGGCTAATGCCAATGTTCTCAGGGTGGTGGTGGAGAAAGACTCGAGCGTGGGTCCCTGATGGCATGCTGAGCAGCTGGACCAGAGCTGGTGATCACCTACACTTCTTCCTGTTATATAAGGAAAAGAACTCCCAATTTGCTTAGCTACTTTATTTGGGGTTTATAGTTAATTGTAGCTGGACACATCCCTAAATGATGTTGGGGTTTAGCACGTCTAATTTAAAGGAAGTCCCTACAAAGCACAGCACATTCTAGATTCAGGTCACCTGCTTCCATCAAGTGATTTTCAAAGAGAGGAGTCAGGCGTTAAAGGACCTAGCATGAACCCCACGTTTCTGCTCCAAATAGAATTTAAAAGGGGTGGCACCAAATAGGAATGGTAGGAGCACAATGCACAGGAGTGCCTGAGGGTACCATGGGGGAGGCTGTGCTCAGCAAACCGGGAGCTGCCACTCTCAGAGCTGAAAGATAAGCAGGTAAAAGCCACTTCCCCAAGTCTGGCCCTGAGCCCAAACTCTGCTGGGGACAAACCATCTGACAGTAAAGGAAAGCTGGTCCCACCAAGTCGTTTCACCTGTCTATTTAATTGCTCACTCATAAAAGTCACAGAGCGGTTTCTGAATGATCTAGTGGCCAATGAGTACGTTTATTTAAGACTGCTGTTGCTCTCTTCTGCCAATCGCACCCGCATCCATTCAAAAGCTTCTTAAATAGCCTTAAAGGAACGAAGTCATTGGATTTGGTAAAAGCTGCTCTGCTCTTCTTCCCTCATCCGGGTCTCCACCCCCAAGCCAAGAGGGCAGACTGGAAAAATGAGATTTTTTTTAACTGAGAGTCTGGCTCCTTGTAAAAGCAAAACTGAGAAAACACACACGACAGTGATGGAGAAAGCCCGCCCCCGCCGCCCCCGCCGCCCCCGCCGGTTCGCATCCTCCAGGCAGGGCAAGGGGCACAGGTCCCGAGGTCCCCAGGTGGGCGCCGCGGGTGGGGACAGCGGCCGCCAGGGGCCCACCCCCGCGCCCCCGCCCGGAGGCGGCGCGGCCTCGGCCAGCGGACCGGCCTGTGCAAGGCGTCCGGGCCTCCGGGGCCGCCGGGCTCGGGCCCCAGGGCCGCGGCCGCAGCCCTCGCCTCGCCCCGCGCCCTGGGCCGGGGGCCGGGGGCCGGGGGCCGGGGGCCGGGGGCCGGGGGCCGGGCGCCCCTCCGCGGCGGGCGCAGGCCCAGCTCCCGCCCCGGCCCGCTCCCCGGGGGCTCCTGGCTTCCTCGGCCGCCTCCCGGCGCGCAGCCCCCGCCCGGCCCGCACTCACGCTCCACGTCGTGCAGCTTGGCCCGCTCCTCCTCCAGCTTGCCCTTGAGGCTCTCGGCCTCGCTCTTCAGCGACGCCAGCGTCTGGTTCTCGTGCAGCCCGTCGGTTGCCATCTTCGCGCCGGGACGCGGCGGGGAGGGAAGCGGGGACGCGGGTGAGCGGGCGCGCGGGCGGCGGAGGCCTGGCCGGCGAGCGGGCGGGAGCGGCCCCCGGCGCGGCTCCGGCTGCCTTCGCCCCGCCGCGGCCCCGCCCTCCGGCGCTGACGCGGGCGGTGCGAGCGGGGCCGCGGCGGCCGAACCCCCCCGCCGTGGGCCCCCCCGCCCTGCGCGCCCCCCGCGGCCCCGCGCCCCCGCCCGGGCACCTGCCGCGCGCGCCCGGCGCCGTGCCCAGGGCGATGCCCGCCGCCCCCCCTCGCGCGCCCCCCCCGCGCCCCCCGCGGCCCCCGCACCCCCGCCCGGCGCCGTGCCCAGGGCGATGCCCGCCGCCCCCCCTCGCGCGCCCCCCCCGCGCCCCCCGCGGCCCCCGCACCCCCGCCCGGCGCCGTGCCCAGGGCGATGCCCGCCGCCCCCCCTCGCGCGCCCCCCGCGCCCCCGCCCGGGCACCTGCCGCGCGCGCCCGGCGCCGTGCCCAGGGCGATGCCCGCCGTGGCGCTGCTGCGCACCCCGCCCCGGGAAGCGGGGAGCGTCGTGCCCATTTCACTGGCGGGAGAGCCGAGGCGCAGAGGTGATGAGATGACCTGGCGGAGGACGCGCACGTACTGCCCGGCCCCCGGGAGCCGCTGAGGTCCCGGAGCGCGGCCTTGCTGGCGCCCGCGTCCCCGGCACCCGTCTCCGCTCAGGGGGACTTGGTAGGCTGCGGCGCGGCTGCTTCCTGCAGCGCAGAGAGCGGGGAGCGGGCAGCGAGGCCCAGGCCGCACCACGGATGGAGACCCGGCCTCGTCCTGGGAAGCCCCGGTGCTCCCCCCAGCGAACCTGAAACTTGCCTCCCTGTGCGCTTACGTAGAAGTCCTGGTGCCAGGCACTGTTCCAAGCACTTTGCGTTAATAAATCACAACAGTCACCCTGAATGGATACTGTTATCCCCATTTTACAAATGAGGACACTGAGGCACAGAAGGGTTATATGATTTGCTTGAGTCACACTCCCAAGAAAGAGGTAAAGGTAGGATTTGGACCTAGACAATGTGGCTCCATTCAGCTACATGCCTGGCGACTTAAGTGTGGAGGAGCCAACGCATTGCTTCTCCCTTTTGCCTGTCCATGAGCTTGCATGTATGTGTGTATGTGTGCATGTGTGCAAAATGGGAAGGTGGATTAAGGTTACAAACTCTAGAGCATGGGACGCCTGGGTAGCTCAGCGGTTAAGAGTCTGCTCTCTGCTCAGGACGTGATCCTGGAGTCCTGGGATCAAGTCCCGCACTGGGCTCCCGGCGTGGAGCCTGCTTCTCTCTTTGCCTCTCTCTGTGTCTCTCATGAATAAATAAATAAAATCTTAAAAAAAAAAAAAAAAAACTCTAGAGCAAACATTCCCAAACAGGATTTGGGGGTATGTCCTCACCCCTCCCTGCCTGAGGAATCCAGCTTCTACTTGCTGTCCTGGGCAGCTGTTTACCAAAGAAAAGTTGGAAGTAATCTGTATTAATCTATACATGGTCCTCTAGAGGTTAGATTCTGAGCTCAGTTTCCTTCGCTGGAAAATCTACTTCCTAGGGCTATTAGGAGAATTAAATAAGATCATGTGAATGAACTTTTTAGCAGCTTCTCCATCATAGCAGATACTATTAACTACCAGCTCCCCTTTCCCTTCCCATCAGTAGAAGTTCATTCATCAATTATTCTCAGTATTTAGCATGATTACTGGTATATTGTAGGTACTCAGTTAATGTTAGTTCATTAAGTGGATGTATAAAACAGAATATATGCAATATATAATTAAAAATAAAATAAATATAAAATATGAATATAAAATATAAATGCTTAGATATATACAATTATTTATAAAAGCAAAACTGTTACGTCTGCTTCAGAGTTTGCAGAGCAAAAGTTTAAGAGCAGAAGTTGTAGCTAGGTCATATCGCCTGAGGATAAATCTAGGCTGTGTTGTGTGGCCTTGAGTGATTTACTTAACTTCTCTGCATCAGGCTCCTTATCTGTAAATGGATAACATCTCAGAAAGGCCTCGTCAGGGGCTACGCAGGGCATTCAGACCTGTGCCTGACACACAGTATTTGCTCATTATTATTAAGGCTCCATGATACACTTGAGCAATTCACATGAAGTAATTTAAATGAAACACTAGGTCCTGGGAGGCACTTCTCACCAGGGTCACCTCAGAAGGCCTAGCCCAATAGCCTCCTCTCCTCATTTCCTCGTGATGCCTTATGGCCCATCATGGGATGTGTGCCTGCTTCAGGGTCTGCCTGTGTGTCATCTGGGGTGAGCAGAGATTCACACTGGTGTGCGCCCTCCTCTGGAGGTTCTCTCTGTTAAACAAATCCCAAACACCCTCCATTCTGAAGGGTCTACCATCTAGAGATAAGGCCATGCGACTTCTTAATAGATGGGAAAGTTTGCAAAGAGCCTTTCTGTACTTCGGTTTTAACTTTTTTTATAGGTAAGGAAGCTAGAAATGAGAAAAGTTGAGGTCTCCTACATTTTGGCAGGGGTGGAGTTACAGTTCCCTGTTCATGAAAAGGGTCCACTGGGGGCTACACATTTGCAAACACCCAGGTAAAAATTAGCTACCAGTCATTTGGATGTCTCACCCACAACAGGGTGTCTGAATATTTGGGAGTGAATATTGGGAACCCTCAAGTGCTTGTGGAGATAGCCTGTGACAGTTTCCTGGAAAATATCTCCAGGCCAGAGCCTCTGCCCTGGGAAGAATCTATGATGCTGCAGGATATGACGATGGGGACTCTGGGCTCCTTGTGTCCACAGAAGAAGTTGTTTAAAAAATAGAAGAGCTAAGATGAATAAATAGCACTTCTCCAGGATGGTAGGGCCACCGGAAAACAGGCTTATTTTAAGAACTGAACGTCCTCTGTTTGACGATGTGCAGAGCCATGTTTAGAACACAATGTGCTGCAGGGAAAAGTCCATTACACTAAGCCTGATCTTGTGATATCAGGATTATTATGCTGTCCCAAAGCCTGTATGTCACTCTGGGCTGTTTACTTGCCATTTGCTTTACAGTGATATATTTTTTTAAGATTTTATTTATTTATTCATGACAGACACAGAGAGAGAGAGAGAGAGAGAGGCAGAGACACAGGCAGAGGGAGAAGCAGGCTCCCTGCAACTGACATGGGACTCGATCCCGGGTCTCCAGGATCACACCCCCGGCTGAAGGCGGCCCCAAACCACTGGGCCATCGAGGCTGCCCACGGGGATATTTTTTTTAAATGTAATTACTATCAGGAGTTACAATGGGACCAAGAGAATTAATACTGCCTTTTCCTCTTCAGTTGGATAAAATGTAAAAATCACCTTTCCTCTTTTTTCTTATTTTTTATTTTTTATTTTTATTTTTTTTAATGGATGTACTGCCCCAAGGCACCAGCTCCTGGTCCTCCCAGCCTGTGCGTGCAGAACCCTGGCCAGCAGGTGCCCCACAGCCTCCCAGGAAGGATGGGGCAGCTCACTGGAGGATGAAGCCTGGCTGGTGTGGAGGCAGCCCCGGCGGGGGTCTCTGGGGAAGAGCCGGTGGGTATGGAGACATGAACTGTGCAGAGAATCCTTGCTGGGGGGTGGGGGGGGTGGGGGCGGTTTAAAATGTGTGGCTAATTGGGGGTTTCCAATTGGACTTTTGGAGAAGCATGTTTTACCATTTTTGGCCAGGTGAGGGCTCTGCTCAGCCATAATACCTAGCACTGCTTTGCAAATCCTCTTGAGAAAGGACTGATTTCTGGGGCTTCCGCCATTCTATGGGCATTTTGCTGCAAAACCTGAATAAAGCCTGTGTGTAGCCACCTCTGGTGAGGATTGATTTGTGTTCTTTGAAAAACATAAGGATTTATATTCAGTCAGTCCTTAGTCCTCCCTGAAATCTTAGGCCTAAGGAACACTTTTCCTTGAACTTAACTTTGGCTACTAGGGAAGCCCTGTAGGGTTCAGTCTTCAATAGAGCTGTTCCTAGGGAAAGCTGGACCATGGCCTTTGGAGGGGCATTTCCAGGCTGTTTGTTTGCCAGAGTCTCTTTTGTCTTGGTTGTTTGCCTAGCAGACAGACAGCAGTAGCAAGAAGCATTAGCACTAAAAAAGTAGCAATAGCTAAAACGTTCGTTGAACACAGCCTGTGCTGGGTACTGTTTTAAATATTTTATCAAATGAACTCATTTAATTCTGACAAAACCCTATGAGACAAATGCTAGTATTCCTATTTTATATAGGGGAAAACTGACCTCCGCCACCTAGGTACATAGCTAGGATTTGAACCCAGGAGGTCAGAGAATCCACACCTTGAACCACCGTGCTATACTGCCTCACTTAGCCTCAGTGTGCTGAAAATGTTTGGTTGTAAGCTGATTTTATGGCAACTCCTCTGTCACAGGAACCTGACATGAGACATCATTTTAAAACAGATAACCACTTTTTTTTTAAATGGCACTTACGATTTCTGCACATGTTGAACAGTAGCTGAGCTGTTGAGATTTCTTGAAAACGGGTCTCAGAGCCCGTTGTTTGAAACATTTGTCACAGGAGCCAAACACATTAACGAGAAAGGTCTGATCACACATTTTTTATCCAAAATGAGGCTGAAAGAGAGAGAGAGAGAAAGGGATGTAGGTGCATGAGAAAAGCCAACAGAAACAGCTTTTTAAAATCTCATCTTCCTTTGGTCATGATGGTTGCTCAGCCTTTCTACATGTGGAATAAAGTATATGAGTTAATTTATAACCTTTGATTTATTACAACGTGCTGGGTCAACACCAACTTGTTTATTTAATCAGTAAGAAAGCATAAGACAATAGGTTTTCTGGGGTTACCATTTAACTGGCTATTTTGGCAGGTTACAGACATGGACACAATTGATCTCTGCAGCACAATATTAATCCTGTGGAGAGCATTATTATAATGGATACTACAGTTTAAAACTTAAAAAAAATCCTCCCCTGATGGTAAACATTTGGAGTAAAGATGAGAGTTAGAAAATGGCAGAGCCTGATCTCAACTAATATTGTAAGGCTGAGTAAACACAGTATTGGTTCTCTGCAAGGGACACATCCCACTTATTAAACATTTGACAGTCATAGACCCAGGGCTCCTGTCTGTCCATCCCGAAGTCAACAGACAGGCCCAGGCCACTGAAGGGAAGGTAAACTTACAGAAGCAAAACCATCTGGTGGCTGAGGGTGCTAGCTCTGGCTGACCAGATCCTGGTGCCACTACTTGAGCAAGTCATTCGAACTCTCTGGATCTTTGCTAATCAATCAAATGGGGATCTTAACATCCACAGTCACAGGATCATTGGGGGATTTATAAAAGTGCATAAAGCTTAGCTCAAGGAGGAAATAGAGTGAGTGCTCCATAGATGTTAAGCTGCCCTGAGAGTGGCTGTGGTAGCAGCGGCAGCAGGGGCGGGGGATGAGGCTGGAGTTGTGGAGAAAGCAGAGGTGAGCCTGTGACCACATTTCAGGCAGGGCACGATGAAGGCCTTACATAAAGCAATGATGTAGGATGGATTTGGACTGTGCTTACAAAGAAGGAGCTAGACTTGGTGCTGTGTGGGGACAAGGAGGGGGAGAGGTCTATGATGCCTTCTGAGTTTCTGGGAGGCTAGACATTGCAGTGCTACTGTTGGAGAGGACGACAAGCAGGTTAAAGGGGGGAGGGCCCAGCCATCGTAACCAAGCCAATTTAATAGGTGTTTCGAAGAGGGGGCCACATCAGGGTTTGAAGAAATGACCCCCTCAGTAGAGGATGGTTTTGTCCCCTCTCCCACAAAAAGACTTTGGGACACTGGTCTGAACATTTCAAGAAAGCCAAATTTCTGAGGAACAGGTAGGTAGCAGGTAGCAGCGGGGACACCTTGAAGGGAGAATGTCTACCATACAGATGTCGCCATCGGACTAGAGGAAGAATGGGGAGAATGAATTGGGTTGAACTCCTCCAACAAAGGGGCAGTAGTTCTTGAGATCTCTAAGGAACAGGGGAGTAGAGCATAGTCCTTTACGGATGAGAGATCAGAAGGAAACCAGCTACTGACCAACCACCACAGCGTGCTTGCCCTGACTGCTCACAGCCACCCTAGGAAGGAAGCAGACATCGGTGGTGTAGCCGAGGACATGCCTCGGGATTAAATACGTTCAAGGTCAGCAGTGAGGCCTTTATGTGGTGGGACTCTACAACCTTTCTCGTGGAGCTGGCACAAGCAGGCTGTTCTGCCTTTTCATAAAACATGAATTAAAGAAAGCAAAATGGGGGACACCTGGGTGGCTCAGTAGTTGAGCATCTGCCTTCAGCTCAGGGCATGATCCTGGGGTCCTGGGATCGAGTCCTGATCAGGCTCCCTGCAGGGAACCTACTTCTCCCTCTGCCCATGTCTCTGCTTCTCTCTCTCTGTGTCTCTCATGAATAAATAAACAAATTTTTAAAAACAAAAGGTAAGAAAGAAGAGAGAAAAAAGCAAGCAAGCAAAAGGGCCTGGGCACTGGAGCCTAGCCTTTGGCAAGGACCTGGTAATGTCCCCCACTGTCCACGCCTGCCAGTCACAAGGGCATGCTGAAGACAGCAAGTAAGAGCATTAGGAAGGTGAGCCATGGGTTTTTCAGCAAGGGAGCAACGTCATTCAAGTGGATTATTCCAGCATTTGTGCTTCCAGAAGTAGGTCAGAGAGAGAATGTACTGCAGGAAAATTGACTAGGTCAATAGATTGTTATCATGTTTTGGGGAAGAGGAGATGAGCTCTGGGCAGAGTGGCAGCTGTGGGAACGGAAGGTGAGAGGAACGCTGGGGCTGAGTGGAGAAGGAATCCAAGGATGGCTAGAAGTTGTGGGAGAGCAAGAAAAAGGGAAGGAGAAAAAAACGCCAATATTCCAAATCTGGAGAGAGACACTCTTCTCCTTCCCAGACTGAATTTTAAACTTTTTCAAGCTGCACATGTTTATCATAAATAATTGGGAACAGAAGGATGTGAAGAAGGAAAATTAATCACCTACATGCCCTGTACTAACAGTGATTAACATTTTACGTTTACATTTTCTTCTAGTGTCTCCATAAACCTATGCTTATACTTTTTTTAAAAAATTGGAACTGTATGTCATATACAATTTTGAACTTTAGTTTTTTGCTTACTAGTATTTTTGTCTACCATTGTGTATGGCACGTTGTGCCATTTGTGCCATTGTGTATTCTTAGAAAACATCATTTTCTCACAGAGACCACAAGTCTTAAGACATATTGACCTTAAATTGCTTCATGCAGCTAGCATTTTAGATGTGGTTGGTTAAGCATGGGCAAGCTACAAAGTAAATTTGAAGTATTACAATATTTAAAACTATAAATATTCTACATGGGCATTGTAGAGTCTGGAAAAAAAATAAAGAAGGCATAAGGAAGAAAATAATCACCTATAATCCCACTGCCCAGAGAGACTCCTGGTCCACATTTTGGCAGATGCAAGAGTAGGTTTTATATTTTTTATATACTGATGTTTTTCATTTAGCATTTATGTCATGGCCAAAATTTTTTTTAAAGATTTTATTTATTCATTCATGAGAGACACAGAGTGAGAGGCAGAGACGAGAGGCCAGCTGCCTGCAGGGAGCCCAATGTGGGACTCGATCCCAGGATCCTGGGATCACAACGTGAGCCAAAGGTAGATGCTCAACTGCTGAGCCACCCAGGTCCCCCTATCGTGGCCAAATTTCATCGTAGTGCATTCTACTGTCTTCATTGTCAATAATCCTTTTTATGATGAAGGAACTTCTAACAGCTAGAACAAATGCTTCCAATGAGCATTTTGACAAGATAAAAATGCTGCATTTTAATAAGCCTTGACATGAAGTTGTTCTACAGTAGTCCTAGAACTTATCAAACCTTCCCCTAACCCCAAGACAAGCATGAAATTTCTTTGCAGTGTGTTACCTAAATATATACTTTAAAGTTACCAAAAACCCCACCACCCCATATATATTCTTATAAGAGTACAGACGAAAGATAGAAAGTCAGAAGTCAAAGTCCCTCCTACCTGCTCCGCATTTTCTCTCCATATTTAGATTTGGTGTATTGTATATTCTTCCAGACTTTTCTAACATCATAGATAAAGCTTGTGAGTTACACAAATACGGCTGTCAGCTATTTGCTTTTTTTCACCTAATTTATTCTGTTAGTACTTACCTGATCTACTTAGATCTACTGTTCTTTGGTAACAGCTTTAGTTTTACTCTGTACCGTGTAGTATCATAATTTGTTAAGCCAGCCTCTTATTACTGAATATATAGGGTATCAAATTTTACTTTTAGAATAATGCTTTATTGACCCAATTAAAAGTGAGCAAAACAACCCCCATGAATTGCTGCCAGGAATGTAAAATGGTGCAGCTGCTGTGGAAAACAGTTTGGCAGTTACTTAAAAAGTTGAACAGAGGGGTGCCTGGGTGGCTCAGTGTCTGGGTGTTACAGGTCATGATCCTGGGGTCCTGGGATCGAGTCCCACATCGAGCTCCTTGCATGGAGCCTGCTTCTCCCTCTGCCTGTGTCTCCGCCTCTCTGTGTCTCTCATGAATAAATAAATAAAAATCTTAAAAAAAAAAAAAGTTGAACAAAGTTGTCACCACATGACCCAGCAAATCCACTCCTAAGTATATATGCTAATATAACTGAAAACACCTGCTCACATGAAAACTTATACAGGAACGTTTGTAGCAGCATTTAAGCCCAAAGTAGAAACAGCACAGATCCATCAACTGAGAAACAGATAAACAAAAATGTGGTATATCCATACAGAATGTTATTTGGCAATAAAAAAGAATGCAGTTCTGATCCACGCTACAACATGGATGAAGCTTGCACATATGCTAAGTGAAATAAGCCAGACACAAAAGGCCACTAACTGTGACTCCATTTATATGAAATATCCAGGATAGGCAAATCCGTACAGATCAAAGGTAAATTAGAAGTTGCCAGTAAACTGGAGGAGGAGAGAATGGGAAGTGACAGCTTAATGGGTATGAGGTTTATTGTCTGGGATGATGCAAATGCTCTGGAATTAGATAATGCACATCATTGTGTATATACTAAAAACCACTGAAATGTGTGCTTTAAAATGCTGAGTTTTGGGGCATCTGGGTGCTTCAGTCAGTTAGTTATCTGACTCTTGATTTCAACTTGGGTCATGATCTCAGGTTGGGGGGGATCGAGCCCCACATCAGGCTCTGCACTCAGCGGGGAGTCTGCTGGTGATTCTCTCTGTCCTTCTCCTTCTGACCCTCCCCACTGCACTCTCTCAATCTCTCTCTCTCTCTCTCTAAGATAAATAAGTCATTCTAATCAATTTAAAAATAAACAAAATGCTGAGTTTTATATGCGTTATCCCATTAAAAATTATTTTTAAAACATGAGACTTTGAACAGACACTTCACAAATGCAGACATTCATATACTCAATAAATATTGAGTCTCAATACTCAATAAACATGGTCTGAGATCCAGCCCCATGAAGGGCTCCAAACTCAGCAGGAAAGGGGAGCTGGGGAGGGGAGGTGGGTCTGCTTGGGATTTTCTTTCCTCTTTTCCCTTTGCTCCTCCTCCGGCTCATATGCACTTCTGCTCTCCCTCTAAAATGAATAAATCTTTAAAAAAGAAAGAAATCGGGCAGCCCGGGTGGCACAGCGGTTTAGCGCCGCCTGCAGCCCAGGGCGTTATCCTGGAGATCCGGGATCGAGTCCCACATCCGGCTCCCTGCATGGAGCCTGCTTCTCCCTCTGCCTGTGTCTCTGCCTCTCTCTCTCCTGCTCTGTATCTCTCATGATTAAATAAAAAATAAAATAAAAATTTAAAAAAGAAAAAAATCCTCTTCCTATTCCATAAGCTGCATTCTGAGGCTTATATTGACATGTAAAGTATTACCTGGATCAATTTTTTTAAACTGATTATATGACTTTTACAGATGCCTAATTTTTCCCCCTTAGGCTAACACTAAATATATTTTTTAATTTACTCATTTATTTATTTATTCATGAGAGACACACACAGAGAGAGAGAGAGAGAGGCAGAGACACAGGCAGAAGGAGAAGCAGGTGGGGAGCCTGATGTGGGACTCCATTCCGGAACTCTGAAGGCAGACGCTCAACCACTGAGCCTCCCAGGCATCCCCACACGAAATGTATTTTTAAAACAAAACACCTTCCTATTATTTTGAAAGAAATCCATGTGGGTTGTAGAGCAATTACAACATGCGGATTCACCACCACCACCATCCTTCACCAATGCTCCCTCCTCACAGAATGCCCAGTTAGCACCTTGGTGTGTGCACACGAAACACTTACGTGAGCATGCAGGAAAGCCTGGGTATGCTAATATACTGTTAGCACATACATACCTTCCACAGGGTCAACACTCGGAGCCCCCAGCTGAGGAGTCAGAGCTGCAGCATGAAGGTGAAGGTGCAAAAGCAGAAGCTGCACCTCTAATCTCCTTATCTGGGCATCCAGGCTCAGAGGCTTTGTCCCTTCCCGGGGGCACTCACTGCCGATGGCAACCTCCTGCCCGTCCACAGCAGATGCCCTCGGCACCTCTCTCCACCTGTTTCACAGGCTGTTCTCCTTCCACAGCAAGAGGCGGCCTTGGCAGGTTTGGCCTTGGCAGGTTTGGCCTTGATGAATCCACGCTCTGCCCCACTGAGCAACTCTGACATTCACCCCTAACTGTAGTCAGCACTCTCTGGGCCCGCTCAGTCCTCGTCCCACCAGCACCTCTTCGTTTTGGCCATTCTTCCCACCTTCAGTTTTGTGGGGCTGATGGGGATGGGAGATGCGTGCTCCTCTCCCTTCTCCATGCATGACTTTCTCTGCCTCTGCAGGCCCCCTCATCTTGTTCCCAAACAAGATCTGCTCCTTCCCCAGGCTGACCAACACCCTCCCCCCATCCTCCGCCCCCCACCCCCCTACCTCCCTCCGCCAATCCTGCTGCCTCTAATAGGATCTTGCTCCTGCAGCTCATCCCATCCCATCGAGATGAGCAAGGGGATGAGCAAGATGTGGAGCTGCTCTCCAGGAGCTCACAGGGTAGCAAAGGAGATGGGCAATGTTATCAGCTGAGAGCCCGGGGTGCATGTTGAAAAACAGGCAGCCCCAACTTATGGGAACCTGAAAGGAAGGGTGATGGGGAGCAGAGAAAGGGCACAGAGTACAGGGAACCAGCTGCGGAACTTATCTGAGAACTGAATCTCGTGGTCCCGTCCCTCGTGGCACACTGTGGGACGGGAGGGACTTGGCCACACTGTTCTCCAGATACGGTTCCTCCACTCCCTCTCCTTGAGGGAATAGCCTGTTCTACCCTTTGAAGTAAACAACCTTTTCTCTGCTTCTCAAAGCTGATCATTCCTATAGCCAATCTGCTAGCCCTCTTAATAAAAGCTGGGTGAGACAAAACCTCAGGGTTCGAGTCTGGTCCAAGTTGAAGTCCGAGTCTCGGATAAGTCTTTCATGTGCCCCCAGATTAAAATTCAGTGATTCTCTCAGTCTTTCTTTATAGCCTCTGACTATCCTGGCTCCGTGGCAACAGAGAAGTCTGCGGATGCCGATCAGAAACCCAGCCAAGTCTCTGCTGATGGCCCCTTCTCTCGCCGTTGGGGAGCCCATGGAGACACAGCCTGGGTCGGGACTTGGGGCATATTTATTTCCCCTCTAAAAGTGTTTATACATATTTTATGAGATACTATGTATCTAATAAAGATTCCAGCATCTTTAAGAATACAATCCTTAAAGAAAGTCATAAATGTTGTGCACTTAATAAAAATGTAGTCTCCTAGCAATTAAAAGAATCTGACTGACGCAGGGCGCCTGGGTGGCTCAGTCAGTACAGCGTCTGACTCTTGATCTCACCTCGGGTCTTGATCTCAGTGTTGTGTGTTTGAGCCCCACGCAGGATGTGAAGCCTACTTTAAAAAAAAAAAAAAGAACCTGATCCAATTCATTTGGTGATTTATTTTATTGATTAAAATATTTCAAAAGTTCACTTTTCATTTTTTCATACATAATGTATCTAAATGAACTAAATCATTTATAATATGAAAAGATATCATTACATATAAGTAGGGTGATGTTGCTTCATAATCAAGTATCATTTCTACTCCTAAGATATGTATCTGTGTTACAGAATCACAGCCAATGCCTGTGAGTCTGTCAGAAGCATAGGGCCAGTTGGGATTCTTGGAATGGTACAGAAGAGCACTGGGGCCACTGGCCAAAGGCTAGCAGTGCTGGTCAAATAACATTGTATGCTCTGAAAGGAAGGATAGAGAAGGTTTAGGCAGGGAGATGGGGTGGGTGGGAGACAAGGGACAGTCAGTTTCCATAAAACTTGGGAAACATTGGTTTCTCAAAAGAAGGAACTGACATAGTTCTTCAGTTATTTTTATGGGAAAATTTAAGGACCTATTTGAATGCTGAAAAGACAGAGAAAATCATTTAAGTTGTCTTTTAAAACTTAGTTTTTAAAGACGTTGTATGAACAATGAAGAAAGTTATGGCAAATACGTTGGCAGATAAAATGTAAAGAAAAGTTCTTTCAGAAGAGATGATAAATGGCATGGCAATTAATTTTAATAATATATTTGTTTTAGGTAGACATATACATAAAATACTTCATATAGTTCAGTTCAGATTGAATATTCTCTTAAAAACTAGAGGGGTCTGAAATTGTAAATATTTTTTCATGCAGGAGTGTTTTTTAGTAAAACACCAGTGGGCCCCACCCCACCCACCCTGGGCAGGAGGGATGGGGTGAGAGGACATTGTGGCCCAAATGGGATTATCTCCTGGAAGACCCAACCCTGGAACCTACTTGTGGCTTCATAAATGTACCTGGGCTTCACAGAAATGTTAGAAAACTTAGGAGACACTGTGTCCTCAGATCATACTTCCTCTTGGGGGAGTCCTGTCATAAGACAGAGCAGGACAAGAGGCACCTGGAAGGAAATACAGGCCTTCCAGGAACTTCAAGAAAAGCTGGTTGTGATTCTTAAGGTAGATGTGGCCTTTACAACCCCAGCTGGCGTACGTTAACTCTTACAAAATGACAATGGCAACACCATCCCTGGGAACAAGAGATGTGGCCCATCTTGGAGAATTCCCATTTTCTTCCTCACATCACATCCCAAAGCATTCCCATTCCAATGAATAAACCACATCCCTCATATTTGATCTTCATATAGCTTCTGAGGGGAAAGTACACTTACTCTCTTTTCTCCTGTTATAATCTATTGAGAAAGCCTAGCTTAAAACTGCTGGGGATCTGGATCATTTCCAGAGCGTGTGGAGAGGGGGTAAAAGGAAATGTAACTTGGAAGAGATATTTCGTATCCAACATCAGCTGTGACGAGTCCTCTCGGCTATTTAGGAGAGCCTGAAATTAAAACCAGAAGAAAAATGAATACGGAGACCATTGCATTCTGCTTTATGACTATCTAGAAGTTCAGAGTAAGGAAAACACATCCCAACCTTCACTGAAAAGCTCCTTTCAAAATCATGTGAGAGAATGCACAAAAGAGCCTTTTGATAACACAGTCCCATGGTGAGATGGTCTACGCAGGATTTCCAATCAGCTCTTGTGAATATTTACTTTCGTGTTCTGTTTCACTTCAGATGTTAATTTCCTACAGGAGGGACTGACTGTAAATGGATCTGTTTTCTATTCTTATCATCTTATGGCATAATTCTAAGCCCAAACATGAGTAGATCTGAAGTAGTAAATCTTTCTAGCAGTTATCCTTCTTTTTAGTTCAGTAGTTTATGAACTTTTTTGTCTCAAGACACCTTTATGACTCTTTAAAGATTATTGAGGACTCCAAAGAGCTTTTGTGAATGTGGGTATAACTACTGATATTTACCATATTAGTAATTTTTTTATAACTTTCTTTTTTTAAAATTTTTTATTTATTTATGATAGTCACACAGAGAGAGAGGCAGAGACATAGGCAGAGAAGAAGCAGGCTCCATGCAGGGAGCCCAACGTGGGACTCGATCCCGGGTCTCCAGGATCGCGCCCTGGGCCAAAGGCAGGCGCTAAACCGCTGCGCCACCCAGGGATCCCACCATATTAGTAATTAAGACAATAATTTAAAATATGAATTCATTAAAGTAACAAACCCAACACATGTAAACATTTATCGAAAAATAACTATTTTTGAAAACAAAAAAAAATTAGTAGGAAGTGGTATTGTTTTATATTTTTGTAAATCTTTTAACGTCTGACTTAATGAGACCAGTGGAATCTTGTATCCACTTCTGCATTCAACCTATGGTGATGTGTTGTTTTGGTTGAAGTATATGAAGAAAAGTCTGCTTCACACATATGTATTTGGAAAAAGGAAGACTTTGCAGACACCCTGAATGGGTCTCAAGGACCCACAGGATCCTTGAACCAAACTCAGAGAACTGATGCCTTAGCAGATTGGAGAAAATACTTTAGGGATTAAAATAAGACAAATGGGTTTATGTTTTTCCATTCAGCCTCTGCTCCCTTGCACAGTGCTAATAAGAAGATTGATGATAAATAAGACATGCTGAAGGAACACGGCAGGTGAATCATGGTTGTGGTGTTTCATTCTCCTCCCACTGAGGCTAAAATGGGTTCTGAAAACTGGGGTATTTGACAGGGAGAACTCCTGCTGCTTTTGCTAAGTGCCTTTCTTGTGCATGTTTGGTAAATGCACTTTAATCTTAGATTTCTATAATGTTAATTCAATATTCAGTCAATCATTCATTCATTCATTTAAAGTAGGCTCCACACCCATGTGGGGCCCAACGTGGGGCCTGAAATCACAAGCCTGAGATCAAGACCCAAGCTGAGATCAAGAGTTGGACACTTAGCTGATTGAGCCATTCAGGTGTCCTCTTAATTTCTTATATGGAAAACTAAAAGGCACATCCTTAAGGATCTTACCTGTACTTTGCGAACAAAGGATGGAGTCACTCTTTTCTCGAAGTCGTCTATAGGTGTGTATGAATTAAGGATCTTTATGATCTGTGAACAGCACATAAGATGGTGTTGACCATGAAAAATCACAAGCCTGTCCATGAAATAATGATTCAGATGGTTTGGGAACTATTGGGAACCACATGTAGTTTTTTGATACAGTAATTTGGCTTTAGGAACCATGTACTCTAACCTCTTTCCTTCCTCCCATTCCTTCCCCTCATATATAGACATCTGTGAGTTCAGTGGGCAGGAAATGTATCATATACATTTTCCTGTTTTTAAGTCCTAAGTTAATATTAAATAAATGCTTATTAGATAAGAAGGTGGTTCATGGGAGATCTGTGTGCACCCCAAAGAGCACACAGAGATTCAGACACATCCTATGGCTGCCTAAGCTAGAGAGGGCAAAGATCAGGGACACACTTAACCAGCCTGGTCACCTGCACAGCAGACAGTGAGGTGCAGCGTTCATAGATCTCCTTGGCATCGCTGTCTGTGATCTTCTTGACCTGAAGCAACCAGGCTGCCTGAGAGAGAGGTTCCAAAGTTTCCTTGGCCAAGCTGTTCTGCAAATTCTTATCCTTAAGCCATTCTTCTAAGTAGCTGATATTGCACCTGGAGTAAAAGCCAGAGAAACAGACAACAGTGGGTGACCCACTGAGATCTGTCCACTTCAGGAGAGGGTGCCCAATACCCCAGTGTGTCCTAAGAGGGTACCCGGGTTCACTGAGAACCTTAGGACCATGGTCCAGCAGTTTCTTCATTTGTAACACCAGGAGGTTGGACCAGATGATTAGCTCTCATGATCCGTGGTTTTAAGGATCTTGATGGTCTGGGGTGAGGGGTCATACCAGCTAATAAACTTGGGGGAAAATCTGAGTAAAAAGCAGTGACTGCAATCATTTATAAAGTGATCTATTAAAATACCCTTAATAATAGATTTGAAAATCTACTTAAGGAAAATAAAATATACTTAATAATAGATTTGAAAATCTACTTAAGGAAAAAATCATAGTGATATTTAAAGACTTAATATTGGTGTAAAAAACTGTTTTCCTAAATTGACAGAAAATTTCCAATTGATAGAAGGCTTTCATTCAGTCCACTGGGGTTTTCATTCTTGTATCTGTCACTAATTATCATAAGTTTACAAGTTAAGAAGCATGGTTTTAGTTCCACCAATCTACTTGTGTGAGCTTGGAAAGTTACTGAACCTCTCTGGGTGAATGAGAGTGTTGAGAACCCTCATACGTTGCTAGTGGGAATGTAAAATGGTAGAGCTGCTAATGATAACAGTTGGCAGTTCCTCAAAACATAAAACATAGAACTGCGACATGACCCAGCAATTCCACTTTTAGGTAGATACTTAAGAGAACTGAAAGCATATCCACACAATGTTTCACTACTCAAAAATCAGTAGTGAAATGTTCATTATGCCATTACTCATAATTGCCAAAAAATGAAAACAACCCAAAATGTTCACCAACTGATGGATATACAAATTGTGGTATGTCCATACAGTGGGACATAAATTCAGCAATAAGAAGGAAAAAGGTATTGATACATGCTACCACGTGGATGGACTGTGAAAACATTATGCTAAGTGAAGAAGCCAGTCACAAAAGACAACACATTTTATGATTCCATTTATAAAAGTGTCCAGAACAGACAAACCTATAGAGAAAGAAAATATATTTGTGGTTGTCTCGCCTGAGGGAGAGGGAACGGGGGAAGTGAGATATGGTAGGGGGTAAGAATGCCGCTAATGGGTTTAAGGTTTCTTTTTGCAGTGATAGAAATGTTTTAAAAGTACATTATGGCGATGTTTGCACAACTCTGTAAATATACCAAAACCCAATGAACTGTACAGATATAGTTTACAGAATTAATAAACCGTACAGCATGTAAATTATCTATCAATGAAGCTGCTTTTAAAAATTGAGTGTTGAGCCAGGGGCACCTGGCTGGCTCAGTTGGAGGAGCATGCAACTCTTGATCTTGGAGTCATGGGTTCAAGCCCCACGTTGGGTATAGAGACAAATAAATAAACTTTAAAAAATTAAGTGTTGAACCAAGTGATCTCTAAGGTCATTTCCAGCTCTGGCCTTCTAAATTAGCACTCCCTATGTGGGTCTTCTCTTTGATTATAACACTGGGACAATAATTCTGAATTGATATATTCCACAGGGATGTAAGGAATGTGAGATACCATATCTTCCATTGGTTTCCTCCCTTTTTTACACTGTCAGTTTTGTCCCACTATTTTGGATTCCTATTATGATAGATTCCTATTGGGCCTCCCATCTTATCCCTTCTAATCCATACTATTTAAACCTGCCATAAAAAAAAATAAACCTGCCATAGTCCTTCCTTAAACTGGATGTTGAGCATGTTAATTCTCCCACTCAAAAATCAGTAGTGAAATATAATCTAGTAACTCCATTCCTGGGTATTTACTCAAAGACAATGAAAATACTAATTCAAAAACCTATATACGCCCTATGTTTATTGTAGCATTATTTTTAATAGTCAAGATATGGAAGCAACCCAGGTGTCCATCTATAGATGAATGGATAAAGAAGGTGTAGTGTAGCTATACAATGGAATATTACTCAGCCATAAAAAAGAATGAGATCTTGCCATTTGCAATAACATGGATTGACCTAGAAGGTATAATGCTAAGTGAAATAAGTTAGTTGAAGAATATCATATGATTTCACTCACATGTGGAATTTGAGAAACAGAACAAAGGAAAAAAGAAACAAACAAACAAAAAAACACAGATTCTTAAGTACAGAGAACAAAACTAATGGTTGTCAGGGGGGAGGTGGGTGGAAGGATGAATGAAATAGATAAAGGGGATTAAGAGCACATCCTGATGATGACTGCGTAGTGTATAGAATTGTTGGATCATTATATTGTATACCTGAAACTAATATAACACTGTATGTTGATTATACTTCAATTAAAAAAAAGTGGAGAGGGCAGCCCTGGTGGCCCACCAGTTTAGTGCCGCCTTCAGTCCAGGGTGTGATCCTGGAGATCCAGGATCGAGTCCAACATCGGGCTCCCTGCCTGGAGCCTGCTTCTCCCTCTGCCTGTGTCTCTGCCTCTCTCTTTCTCTCTCTGTGTCTCTCATGAATAAATAAATAAAAATCTTCAAAAAAAAAATGGTGGAGAAATCAGTGGTGGAGTTCCAGTTCTTGGTAAGAACATACTCTACTTTGCCCCTCCCGTTGAATGCAGCTATTAAAGCTTACTAAAATGCCTGAAGCAGCTATTTGAGGACTCTGAAAAGTAAACAGGACAAGGTAGATTGGGGAAGAAGACCAGAATTTGAGGTATTGTCAAATGGATAGTGAGTTTACTAGCTTTTTCTGTCCACTATTCATTAGCCTGACCTCAAAGGAGCTGAAACTCAGCAGGTGGTGCTGATGGCAATAAAGATCTCCAGTAGGAGCCCTCTAGATCTGGGTTGAGGGACTGAAAAGATGGGTCTTACTGCTCTTAAGAGAGGGCAGAAATCCTCTTTTTTTCTTTTTTCTACTTTTTCTTTTTTGTGTTTAAGCCCCAAACAATTTCACTGTGGTCCACAGGGTCCAGTAAGGAGCTCAAATTCTGAGGCAGGAAAACCTTCTCCAAATGGAGCAACTATAGTTCAAGAGAATGGGGGTGAATCCCCACTGTTCTATTTCACCACCACTTAGCCCCAGATGAAGACATTTGCAGGAAGTTCACCACATAGTGGGTTAAATAAATTCCCAGTTTTCTGGAGGACCAAAATGGGGATTCCCAGGGATCTGGAAAGTATCAGGGGTGTTTTGGAGATGGAGGAGCTTGGTAAAGTAATCCCTTAAAGTTGGTCATGAACTCCTTAGTGCACACCTGGGTCCATGCATGGATCTAACCCTCAACAGCTCACATAGACTTTGAGGAATAAACAATGGGACAGAGCACCATCCGAGTTTCAGCTGACCATGAGGTGTCACACATGAGACAGAACCAAATAGCATAACAAAGCCTTTGAAAACTGACATGAGAATGACAAGCCACTAAGGATGGTCAGAACTTGCAGCTTGAACTCAAATGGATTATCTGATAAAAAATAGCAACATTCTCCATAAGGCTGAAAGACCCAAAGTCTCATAGTATAATATTAAAAGTGTCCAGGATACAATTCAAAATTACTTGGCATATGAAGAACCAGGAAAATCTCAATTTGTGTCATACAAGACAATCAATAGATATCAGCTCTGAGATGACACAGAGTTGGAATTATCTGATAAAGACTTTAAAGAAGCTATCATAAAAATGCTCCAAAAAATAAAGACAAACTATCTTGAAATAAATGTAAAGATAGTCTCAGATGAGAAAAAAATGATATAAAGAAAAACCAAACAAAAACTTTAGAAGTGAAAAATACGATAACAAAAATAAAGAACTCTCTTAGTGGGCTCAACAGCAGGATAGAGATGCCAGAGTAAACGGTCAAGAGAGATGATTCAATCTAAAGACAGAGGGGAAAAAAACTTAATAAAATAAACATAACTTTATGGACTCACTGAACAATAATGAAGATTTAACATTTGTGTTATTGATGTTCCAGGGGAAAGGAGAAATTGTGGCACAGACAAAATATTTGAAGAAATGACTGAAAAGTTCCCAGATTTAGTGAGATGTATGAGCCTACAGATTCAAAAAGCTCAGGGAATCTCAAATAGGTCATACCCAAAGAAATCCACGCCCAAACACATCCTAATTAAACTGTGGAAAATCAAAGACAAAAAAAAAAAATCATGAAAGCAATCAGAGAAAAATCATGCATTACTCGTAAAGAAACAATAATTCAAATAACCTGACATTTCTCATCAAAACCATGGAAAATGTTTCATGTTTTTAAAGTGATGATAAAACTGAATGTCAATCCAGAATTCTATATCACAAAATATACTTCAGGAATGAAGGTGAAATGAAGACATTTTCAGATGAAAGAAAACAAAGTATTGCCAGTGAACCTGCTGTATAAGGACTCCCGAAAGAATTTCTTCAGGCAGAAGATACCTTCCTGACACCAAAATGAGATTTTGAGGAAAAAATAAGACTTGGAATATTAGGAATGAAGGAGTAACAGACATGGTAAATATGTGGGTAAATATAATAATTCTTCAAATGAGCATCTTAAAATATATTAGATTATTTAAATGAAAATTATAACATTATCTAGCAGAATTTTTGATGTCTCTAGATATAATACATAAGACAACGATAATGTAAAGGGAAAAGGGGCCTATGTGATGGTAAGCTTCCTACATTCCACTTGATACGGTTAAGATAATGATTCTAATATAGAATAAGGGGCACCTGGGTAGCTCAGTCAGTTAAGCATCTGCCTCTTGATTTCAGCTCAGGTTTTGATCTCAGGGTGGTGAGTTCAAGTGCCATGTTGGGCACGGAGCCTAACTTAAAAATAACTAAATAAATAGACTTAAAACTTAAGTATATATATAGTGTAATCCTACAAAATACTTTAAAAATACAAAGATATATAGTAAAAACACAGTATATAAATTTTTTTAGAGAGGGGAAGGGGCAGAGGGAAAGAGAGAGAGTATCTTAAGCAGGTTCCACATCCAGCGCAGAGCCTGTCATGGGGCTCCATCTCACAACACTGAGATCATGACCAGACAAAATCCAGAGTTTGACACTTAACTTTTGACTGAGCCACCTGGGCACCCTGAGAGTAGATAAATTTAAAAGGGGTACCAAAAAAATGTTCAAAGAACTCAAAAGAAGGCAGAGAAAGGAGAACAGAGAAATAAAAACCAGAAGAGGCAAGTAGAAAATAATAAAATGGTAGACTTATATCTAAACATATCAATAATTACATTAAGTTAAAATGGCCTAAACACCCCAATTGAGAAGTACAGATTGTCAGACTGGCTTAAAAAACCCCCAAACCAAAACAAGACCCTAATATATGCTGCCTCTAAGAAAGTCACTTCATATATGATACAGGTAGGTTAAAAGTAAAAAAGATGAGAAAAGATACACTATGAAAACACTAATCAAAAGAAACAGTAGGCTTTCAGATAAAGTAGATTTCAGAGGAGAGAAGATTACCATTAGAGGGATAAAGGAGGACTCTATATAACGTTAGGATGGTCAACTCACCAAGAAGACATAACGATTCTTCTTTTTTTTAAGATTTTATTTATGTATTCATGAGAGACACAGAGAGAGGGGCAGAGGATGGACAGAGAGAAAAGCAGGCTCCCTGCAGGGAGCCCGATATGGGACTTGAACCCTGCACCCGGGATTATGCTCTGAGCCGAAGGCAGACACCTAACCACTGAGCCACCCAAGCATCCCAGATATAACGATTCTTAATGTGTATGTACCTAACAACAGAGCCTCAAAATATATGGAGCAAAAACTGACAGATTGAAAGAACATATGATTCAAAATTACAGTTGGAGACTTCTACTCTTCTCAGTAGTCAACAGAATTAATACACAGAAAATCAAGGATATAGCAGGAATGAAAGATACCATCAACACCCATCAACCATGGGTCTAATTGACATTTATAGAACATTCCACCCAATGGCAGAATATACCTTTCAACTGCATGTGGAATATTCACAAAAACAGACCATATTCTGGGTCATAAAAGCAAATCTTCATAAATTTAAAAAGAATTAAAATCATACAAAGTTTTTTTTAATGTAAAAATATTTAGAAGTTTTTATTTAACAAATAAACCTGGGAAAGTCTCAGGCAAAGTGGGATGGTTGGTGACTCTGGTGTCTTAATCTATGGTACATTTTCAACCTCCGTGCACCTTGAGATGTTTTTTTTATTATGATAAAGACACACATAAAATTTACCAATTTACATTTTTAAGTGTATGGTACAAGTTTTAACTGTATGCACCACATTATGCAACAGAACTCTTTCATCTTGTAGACTTAAACTCTATATCCATAGAACACCACCTCCCCTTTCCCCTCTCTCTTCAGTCCTGGGCAAAAACCATTCTACCTTCTGTTTCCAAGAGTGTGACTAACAGAATACATTCCTTGAACATATGGAATGAAACTAAAAGTCAGTAACAGAAAGGCAGCAAGAAAGTCTCTGAATACTTGGATATGAAACCATATACTTCTAAATGATCCACAGGTCAAAGAGTAAGACTCCAAGGAAGTTAGAAATTATTTTCAATTCAACAAAAATGAAAATACAACATCTCAAAAATGGTGGGATAAAGTTAGTGCTTGGAGAGAAATTTATAGCATTAAATGCTTATCTTAGAAAAGAGAGTTCTCAGAGTCAATAACCAATGCTTCTACCTGAAGAAACTAGAAAAAGAGCAAAATAAGTCCAAAGTAAGAAGAAGGAATGAGATAATACAGTATCAGAAATCAATTAAAAATTTTAAAATAGAGAAAAATCAGGGAAAGCAAAAACTGGTTATTTGAAAGCATCAGTAAAATTGATAAATCTCTAGCAAGATGGATCAAGATAAAAAGAGAAGACACAGATTACCAATATAGGAATGTAAGTGGAGGGATATCACTGCAAATTCTGCAGAAAGTAAAATAATAAGAAAATATCATTAATAGTTCTACACACAAACTCAACAACTTAGATGAAGTACACTGATTCCTTAAAAAAAAAAAAAAACTCATCTAAGATGAGATATGTAACCTGAATAGTCCTATGACTATTAAAGAAATTGAATTCCAAGTTTAAAGCCTTCTTGGAAAAAATCCAATCTGTGGTGGCTATGACTGCTGAGAGACTAGAGTGCGCCTTGCTCACGCTGGCATTCCACTTTTTCTTTGGAACCCCCCTGGCATTCCATTCAACTCCATCAGTTTTCCTTCACTGAGGCTTGTGCTCATTCCTCCAAGTCTGCATCTCCTAAAATTCTATCTGTCCTTTCAGGCCCAAATCAATGCCTTTCATGTTCTTCTCTAGTTCCCTTAGTCCAGCAAGCAGTGTTATATCCTTGGGCCACATTATTCTGGTTCCTGACAGAACTGTCACCCTATGGGGGCTTTTATCAAAGATCACTGGGCAAAACAGCTGCAGTGAAACTTGCTGTAAAAATGCTACTGCAGAGACTGTGGGATAAAGTTCCCCATGAAATCTTATTTTTAGGGATCCCTGGGTGGCTCAGTGGTTTAGCGCTGCCTTCAGCCCAAGGTATGATCCTGGAGTCCCGGGATCGAGTCCCACATCAGGCTCACTGCATGGAGCCTGCTTCTCCCTCTGCCTGTGTCTCTGCCTCTCTCTCTCTCTCATGAATAAATAAATAAATCTTTTTAAAAATCTTATTTTTATAATTCATGACTAGGGACAAAAAAGTAATTAGGACAATCTTTATCTCTTTCTTCCCTGGGAATACCTGGCTCACCAGACTCAACAAGACCAGGTTGCTGACAATGTCTGGCATTCTGTCCTGCCAGCCAGAAAGCCCAGAAACAGTTTTCAAGCCACTCTGTCCAGTGTTTATGATTTTTTCCCCTTTGGTCTTGATTTCCTACTTGTATTCATGTCTTATTATTTCATGGCTTGTTTTTCATTGTAAAGCCACCTCAAATCCTTATGGACCTTGCTTATGTCAGGAGCTTAATAAATATCTGAGTGAACAAATCTCTGTCAAATTCATGTGCTACTCAGAGCAACACAGTGTAAGGGGATTACTTCTCGGATGACCACTTTCAGTTGGTGAAAGAAGGCGGCGCTGAACACCTATGGGGACAGATGTGGCCTATCCCCTGGGCAGCTGTCACAGGACCTAGAGGCGTGTGTCCTGCTCATGACCATCCTCCCTTGTGGAGACCCACAGAAGGAATGAGAATTGCCTTAGTCAAGGCTCAAATGGCACATTGAGGTTTACGGGTTTACTTTGAATAGGGTTGAATCCTACCTCAGAGGCCTACAGGGCTTTCTGCTTGGAGCTTGTGAAATAAATAAAATTCTTTCTTTTCTCAAGGATGAGAAAAAGATCCACAAAGGCCAGCCCTTCAGAATACTCCTTCTTATCTGAAAACCACAACCTGGTGTCCTGGGATTCGCCAGCCTGGTGGTGGGGATGTCCAACTCCAAACTTCATTATTGCTAAAACGGTTTAATGGATGCCTCGTTTATCTCTTGGCTTAAGGTACTTTGCCATCTCCCCTTACATCACTGTCATCAACATGACCTCAGCTTCTCATGCCACGCGCAGGTATCAAATCCCTGTTCAAATTACCAAAATCTTAAATATATGGTCTTTTCCTAGTCACGTGGCAGCGTTAACTCTTACGATAGCTCAGGGCTTGTGTTTCCCCAACCAAGAGATCAAGAAAAGTTGACACACTCCAAAAGTGTGGCTCATCATGTCCTGGGGACATTGGTCCTGCTGCTCCCCAAGCAAATCTCTGCTTGATCCAGACAGAGCTTCCTACTACAGCCGGAGGGGGGCACCCCACTCAGCTCCCCCACGTGCCTTTGCCCGTCTCGTTTCCCCTTGCCTGGAATGCCCTTCTCCCTGTTAAATCGCTCAGTGCACAGCTCTTGGGCTTAACTTGTCTGCGAGGATCGTTGGTCGCTCTTCTCTGCAGCACCTGTTGGCGACTTCATCGTCCTGGCCTGAGAGGCCTCTGGCCCCGCACCCTGGCAGCGCGGCCCGTGCAGGGGCTCAGCGTGCGGCCCTGGAGGTCAAGAGCATTCTTCCCCGCGGCCCCCGGCCTGGGCCTTACCTGATCTGCATCCCTTTCCTGCAGGAGCACATGTCCTTGCGCAGGAAGAGGCTGTTCAGGGTGACTGCCCCGATCAAGAAGAAGAGCTGCTTCACGGCCTGCCGCACCAGCTCGGGGTCCAGGCCGTTCTGGCACATGGTGCTGTAGAAGTAGCTCAGCTGCTGCAGGACGGAGGTCATGGTGTAGGCGTCCGTGTCGTCTATGCTAGACGAGCGCTTCCGGAAGCCTGTGGGCTTCAGGCCAGAAATGCCCTGCAGGCTCTCGTACTCCAGCATGCCGGGCACTAAGACAGGAAAACACAAGCATTTCTTGCACACACAGTGGAGACAACCAGAGGACATTTTCCATTGCTCTCTTGGGTCTGTTCTAAGGTGGGACATTTTCCGTGAGGGTTAGCAGGGGCCTCGGCTGTGACAGGGAGAGAGGATCCAGGACTGGGGAGCTTGTGGGGCAGGAGGTGGCTGGAAGGCAGGGCTGCTTAGGACAGGGCAGCAGCTCTGCTTGGAGGCTTGGAGCGCCTCTTCTTTCAACTTCACAGGAAAGGGAGCAGGTTAACATCATAACTCATGGTCTGGGACCATTTAAAGCCTGAAGTACTTAAACTTCAGAAAATTGAAGAAAGTATACAAGAATTTGAGGGGGACTTTAAGATTTCAAACACACTTAGTCATGACCTAAGATTAGCTACATAAGTAGTAGCAGGTCTCACCAGTCTTTCCCTTCAGGGTGAATCAGCCTTACAGGTAGGAAACTATGAGTCATGTACTTTTTTCTAAAAAAGATTTTATTTATTTATTCATGAGAGACAGAGAAAGGCAGAGACACAAGCAGAAGAGAAGCAGGCCCCCGCGGCCCCTGCCCCCCCCCCCCCCCCCCCCCCCCGCAAGGAGCCTGATGCAGGACTCAATCCTGGATCCCAGGATCACACCCTGAGCCAAAGGCAGACGCTCAACCACTGAGCCACCCAGGCATCCCTATGAACCATGTACTTTTATAAAGCAGTCATTTCAAGCAGTTAAAAAGAATTAAAAAGTAGACATTCACACAATTAAGTTTTTCTGGTTTTAAAATTATATTCTTTGTAAACATTCCTTATACTGGATTTACTTTCTTTTTTAATTTATTTTTTATTTTTTTTTATTTACTTTCTTAAGGTCTCAGTGCTACCGTAAATATTTTTTGGTCATCTATTCTTTTCTTACCTATTATTGGCTGAATGTTGTTTTCCATTACAACAATGAACCGATGATATATTCGTATAGCCACATCACTAAGAATCTGTCTGTATTCTGAAAGGTCAAAGTTGTTCAAGCAATTCTTATTCTGATTTGGACTATTGAGCTTCATGAATTCCTGAAAGTAATGTGAGCATATAAATATTAGAATGATATAGACATGTAGGAAATTAAAATACTATCTCTACTAATGATGTTCTAATCAGCTCTTATACTTTAAAGCCTAATGTCTCAAATGAATTCTGCATGTTGGTGGTGCCACTTATTTTCTATAAGCAACTGTCACTGTACTGCCTCCTCACCCTACAAATATGTGCCCCCAGCACCTACAGAATACAGTAGAAGACAACTCCCATGGAAGCTCATCAAAAAACCCTACAAAGCACCTACAGAAACAAAGAGCTGTAAGAGGTCAGCTGGTGCAATGCATGAGATTCATGACTTAATGATTATAGAACATTGATCAATCTGAAATTTTTTAAAATGTGTGTTATGGACTAAATGTTCGTGATGCTCCCAAATTCATATGTTGGAGCCCTCACCTCCAGTGCAACTGTATTTGGAGAAGGGGCCTGTAATAAAGTAATTCAGATCAAAAGAGGTCCTATGTGTGAAGCTCTAATCTGTCAGGATTCGTGTCCCTTTATTAAGAGACACAGAGTGCTCAATCTCTTTCCACACCCATGCACCAAGGCTGTGTGAGGGCACAGCGAGAAGGCAGCCATCCACAAGCCAGGAAGAAAACTCTCACCAGGAACCAGCCATGCTGGCACCCTGGTCTCAGACTTCAGGCCTCTAGAACTGTGAGAAAATAAATTTCTGTAGTTTAAAAGCTTTGTAGTCTGTGATACTTCGTTATAACAGCCCAATCAGACTAATATAGTAGGTTCAACATGTTCAAAGCAATAAAAGAAAAAGAGAGCATTAAGAAGAGCATGTAATGATAAGAGGCAGAGGTGAAAAAGCACCATTGAAATATAAACGAAAATATAGTAATTGAAAAAACATGACTGGGAAAAGTATATGGGGGGGGGCAAATAAATGGTATTGAATAATATCCTCTTTCATTAATGTCTCACACATACCAGTTTGTCTTAAATGGACTGGGCTGTGCCCCCTGCTTCTTTTGGTATTCCTTTTAGTCAAAAGTTGGATTTTCTTTACTTATTTCTCCTTTTGTTCTATAGTACTAGTAGAGTTGCTTCTATATTTAGTTTTACTTTTCCTTTTTTGGGACAATTGGCTAGCCACCCGGAAGAAGATATGAAATCATTATCTCACACATAATGGAATAAATAATCACACCAATTCTGGATAGATAAAAACATAATTGTGAGCTCTAAATTTGAATTATAGAGGTTCAGAAGAAAGTAAGAGAATAAGTTCATGATCTCAGGGCAGGGAAGAATTTCCTGAACAAGACACTAAAACACACATCATAAATGAATAGGATTGATACACCACAGTTCAGAAATTGTGCATAACATACCCCATAAAGAAAATTATAAGACAAGCCACAGTTTATCCGTGATATGTAAATATCTCCTATGAATCAATAAGAAAAAAAAAAGTCAAGGGATACCTGGGTGGCTCAGCAGTTGAGCACCTTGCTTTTGGCTCAGGGTGTGATCCTGAGGTCCAGGATCAAGTCTTGCATTGCACTCCTTGTGGGGAGCCTGCTTCTCCCTCTGCCTGTGTCTCTGCCTCTCTCTCTCTGTCTCTCATGAATAAATAAATAAAATCTTTTAAAAAAATAGCTTCTGAAAAAATGGAGAACTGACGTCAGTAGGCAATTTGAACAGAAACCCAAATGATCAGTGAGCACATGGAGTGATTCCTTTTTTTTTTTTTTAAGATTTATTTATTTTAGAGAAAGTGTGTGTGTGTGAATGAGCAGGGTTAAGGGCAGAGAGAGAGACAGAGAATCTCCAGCAGACTCCCTGCTGAGCACGGAGCCCTATGTAGGCTCAATCTCTTGACCCTGAGATCAAGACCTGAGTAGAAACCAAGAGTCTGATGCTCAACCAACTGAGCCACGTATGTGCCCCTACATGGAGTGATTCCTGATCTCATTAGTGATCAGATAATTGCAATTTAAGTCAACACAGTACCATTTTATAGCAATGAGATTGGTAAATAATTAAGATGACTTCAATATCAAGTGTTGATGAAGGTATGACGCTGGAAACTTCCTGCACTGCTGGTGGGACCATGAACGGTACAAACATTTGGGAGGGCAGTGAAAATCCTAAAAGCTACTTTGTTATTTCAGGTCAATGACATTTTGTTCTGTGGGTATTTGAAGAGGGAGGATTCCTTTATGATGCTAGCCCCTTGGGAGCAGAGTCAGAATGGCAAAGGACATACAGATTGTGGAGGAATGATTGGAATCCTGCAGAGAGAAGAGCTCTGAAGAACCAAAGGCAGATGCTTAACTGACTGAGACACCCAGGCTCCCCTACCTCACTGATTTAAAACTCAAGGGAAACTGAGGCCTAGTATCATGCCCATGGTCCAGGCCTCTTTCCGTAAGTCTTCTGACTGTGACTTCTGTCCAACAGTGATGTGAAGTTGGCCTCCTGGCTAAGAAGGAAACCAGGAAGCCCTCTGGAGCAGAGGCTGCCCCTGGAGCCAGGCATGTCCCCACTCCCTGTGGTGAGCTCTGGCTAACAAGGAAGTTCTAGACCAGCAGTCAGCACAGAACACAGAGCAGGCAAATGTCCGTACCTCTTCTCCACTGTACTGCCTCAGGCAGTTGAGAAAATGACATGTATTGGAAAGCCAAAAAGATAGCATCTCAAAGTCTTCTAAATGTTCCTTAAAAAAAGAAAAAAAAAAAAGATAAGAGTTGGATTTGATGACTACTGGTACCTTTGAGCCAAAAACAGATGTATCTTACCTGTTTGGGTTAGCTGGTGGCTTTTGATCAAAGTGAATTCTTTTATTCACCAAAGGTTTTATTACGTATATAGTGTAACAATGAGCTCTTACATTTATTTAGCAGGATCTGGTTTGCAAAGTATTTCTGTAGAGGTTATGTCACCTATTATGAAACTTGAGGCAGGCACTGCGGGAATGCCTGGTAAAGATGAGCCCAGAGTTCACATTGTGACCAGGAGGAATGTCACTGATAACATGATATCCAGGGGACATGATGAAACAGGTGGCTGAGCACCTGTACATGGGTTATACCAGAGCTCAGAGGGTGGAAAGACACTGGCA
The DNA here is from genome assembly GCF_053574225.1 of Canis aureus. Classification (NCBI taxonomy): domain Eukaryota; kingdom Metazoa; phylum Chordata; class Mammalia; order Carnivora; family Canidae; genus Canis; species Canis aureus. Next base: position 22,665,514 of record NC_135642.1, read on the forward strand.
AGAGAGGGCAGCTGAGAAAGTCTCCTGAGAAGGGGGGAGAATGCTGTCCTTGAAGGAAAGAGGTGCAGAGACAAGAGCTCGGAATCCAGGACTCCACTGGGGAGAACAGCCCTGCTGTGGGGCTGCAGGAAGAGGAACAGAGAAGGTAGAGGCCTGGTGGTCAGAGGTAAGGGGAAAACTGGGAAAGTCCTGGGGCTTGAGGAACGCAGCAGGAGAGTTTCAAAGAAGCGTGCCTAATGCTTCAGTCCATTAGAGAAGGACAAAAATTAAGGAAAAACCCTTGGATTTAGCAGGAGGAATGTCTGGTTATCTTTCTGTGGAGTGACAGGGGTGGAAGCCAGATGGCAGGACCCGGTGGAGCCTGCCAGAGTAAGCAAGCCCCCTGGCAGTTGGGGCGCGGGGTAGGGTCGGAAAGGCAGAGAGACTACACGATATGTGGGGGCTGCTTTAGTGTGCTGTGTGCTGGAGTGGGGAGGTCAGTGTGCTGTGTGCTGGAGGGTCAGGTCCCGGACCCCCACAAAGGCAGAGGGCAGGGAGTCACTGGGGAAGCCAGGATGGGAGATGGTGGTGGGAAAGGATTTATACTCTGCACGCTGTGCATCTTTTACTTTCTAAATATTTATACGTTCCAGAGCAGCAAGATGAGGCAAACGCTGTGTGCCTGTGGCCTGGGGCACAATGCACGCATGCCCTAAGGAAACCCATCTTGTGAAATTATGGGCAGGGAAAACATCAATTTCTGCGGGCCCTTTCCAAGGGCACTCTGGTGGCTCTCATGAAAATAGCTACCAGAAAACACTCAACACCAGACAAATGTTAATTTTCTACTCCTGACTCCTGACGAATAATGAATCCTCATGGCCCAGCATCTCACACCCTGAAGGGGTAGGAGCGATGGGGGTCATGGCTACCAGGTTGTGGTCTTCAAGGTAAGGCTCTGAGTTCTGTTGGCCTATCTGTAGCCTTGGGAATCCCTAACCAAACTTGTTTCTTCCAAACAGCTTGGCTTCTTTGACTGAGCCTAGTCTGAGGTATCTCGTGCTTCACCGAAGACCAGAGGTGCGCCAAGGATGAATCCTTAAGGGGTTCTGAAAGCAACCAAAATACCGAGGGCCAGTATCAAAGGCATTCCTACCTTAACCACCTGCTTGATGCCATTGATGGCGCTGTTCATAAGGGACTTGAGCATGCCGGCGTCGTTGAGGGAGTCTGCGTAGCGCACACACATGAACAGGATGTGAGCTGGCAGTCCTGGGATCATGTTCACCACCACACCACGAGGCTTCAGGTCTGGTACAGAAAGTGTTGATGAGCTCATCGTGAGCTCTCCCCATAAGGAGCCTCTGACCATAGGACAGGGCTTATTTGCTTTCCTGTCATGATGCACACCTGAGTGCCTAGGGATGCCTTTACTCTTTCAGGAATTTAGTCTAGCTCTTCCTGGCAAAAATATACCGGCACCATCTGATCCTCTTACTTCTCATTTGCACAGTACTTTGTCTTTTTTTAAAAGGTTGAATTTTAGTTGGAGTTCGTGCTTCTCCCTAGCATGGAGACCCTGGATTTCAGACCTCCAATGTAAGGGAGAAACCCCAAGTCCATGCACTTGACTCCAGCCTCTATGATGAGGGATATGATCTCAGTGATCACATGCACCTGCCTTGAATCAGGAAAACAGATACATTAATAGCCCTGCAGAGGAGGCCTCACTGGCCTCAAGGAGAAGAGAATGGCAGGGGGAGGAGGGGTAAACTTCATAGAATGGACTAAGGTAAGCAAACCTCCCCACAGCTGCATAAACCAGGGGAATGGAGAGTCCCCATGGGTGTGCACCAGTGAGGGTAGAAAGGACAGGGTACAGGTGCTCATGTGCTCTGGAGGGGGTCACTTAGAAGAAGAGGAAGTTAGGCTCCACATTGTTTTGCTGCTTTAAGATCTTGAGACCAGCTGATAGAAAGGCAGCTTTTCTCTCTGCCACTGGAAAACCATGTGATTTTCATGGTACAGTCTAGTAAGATTGGCTCTGAGACCACCAACCCTTGTGTGTACACTAGAACATCCCTGTAGGAGTGGCTGGGAAGCCCCCATCATATTGCCCGCAAATAAAATTCTCAACAGAAGTCAAATGGAACAAGGAGTCACAGTTACTTCCACCATAGCTCCTGTGCTAAGACACAAAAATGAGAGGATGTGTATCCTATCTGGGTTCTATGATCAGACTCTGGAAGGGGTTAGGGCAGCACTTCTTAATTGAGGGCAATTCTGGCTCCCTTGGGATGTTTGGCAGCGTCTGGAGATGGTTTTTATTGTCATGACTAGAGGTTGTTACTGGTTTCTAGAGGGTAGAAGTCAAGGACACTACTTAATATCCTACAGTGCATAGCCACCGCACCCCCCCAACCCCAACAACGAATGATCTGGTCACTAGTGCGGAAGTTGAGAAGATCTGGGCTAGGAGAAGCAGCAGTGGAGGAAGAGAAGCTACCGCCCCACCCAGGACAGTAGCAATGACTGACAGACAAACATTCAGAGTTCCGGGTCTCACTACCAAGAATGAGGTTTTGAATGAGCTTCTCCTCATCTTCTGTCTTGTATTCCAGCATTCCAAGGTACTCCTTAGGTCCTGAGGTCAAGTGCACATCATTGCCTGTAGGCAGAGGCAAAAAATCAGCTAAATTCACAGAAACAGCTTTCATAGGCTTTATAATGAGACTATGCTGTCTTCCCACCCCATTCCAGCTGGCTGGCACATGAACGCTTGTGGCTTTCAGGTATATGGAAACTTTATTAATCCTGAAGAATTCCTCTGGTAGTGATTCATGTTTGCGAGTATATCAATGAGTAAAGCTGCTGCCAAAAAGGTGAAGTTATCCTTGAAGGGATCCTGATGAGTGCTGGTGTGAATCCAGCACAGTGTGGAGAAAGCAAGCCAAGATACTGCTTCTGTTTTCATGATACTGATGCCACAGTCAAGGAAACAAGATTATGAAACAGTTGGTGAGAAAAGTACTAAACTGCAGGATCCTAAGGGGGCTGTATTAGTTTCCTATGTGCTTTAACAAGTTACCACAAACTTGGTGACTTATGATACCATAGACTTTCCCATCTTACAGTGCAGGAGCTCAGAAGACTGAAATGGATCTCACATGAAGGACTGAAATCAAAGTGTCAGTAGAGCTGAGTTCTGGAAGCTCTAGGGGAGAATCGTTTCTTGCCTTTTTCAGCTTCCAGAGGCTGCCCAAATCCCCCGGCTTGTGGCCACATCACTCTGACCTCTGCTTCTATCACCATGGCCCCCTCTCTTTCTGCTTCCGTTGTCACATCGCCTTCTTTCATGCTGGCACTCCTGCCACTCTTTATAAGGTCCCTTATGACTGTACTGGGTCTACCTAATAAGCCTGGTTAATCTCCTCCATCGCAAGATCCTTAATTTAATCACATTGGCAAAATCTCCTTTGCTGTATAAGTGCTGGGGATTGGGATGTGGACATCTTTGGGTGGGCCAGAGTCTGCCCTCTGGTCGCCAAAGATTCATGTCCACTCTGAGATATAATGACAGAAACAGAGGTTAGGAGTCAAAGATTTTTTTTTTATAAAGATTTTTATTTATTCATGAGAGACACACAGAGAGAGGCAGAGACATAGGCAGAGGGAGAAGCAGGCTCCATGCAGGGACCCCGATGTGGGACTCGATCCTGGGACTCCGGGATCATGCCCTGAGCCAAACGCAGATGCTCAACCACTGAGCCACCCAGGCATCCCAAGAGTCAGAAAGATTTTGAAGATGTTATACTGTTGAGCTGGAAGAGAGAGGAAGGGACACATAAGCCAAGAAATGTGGGTGGGCTCTAGAAGCTGGAAAGACAAGTGAAAAGACTCTCCCCAAAAGCCTCCAGAAGGAACACAGCCCTGCTGACATACTGATTTTTAACTCTGTGAAAACCGTATTGGACTTCTGGCCTCCAGAACTGTAAGATAACAAATCTGTGTTGTGTTAAGCCACTAATTTTATGTTGATTTGTTACAGCAGCCATAAGAAATTAATACAGGGGCTGTAAGAATTCACACAGAAGTGGCTGGAACTCTTAACAAGTCAAGGAGGCAACACAGTAGTTGGGCCGAGAAGGGTGAGTAGGGTCTGGTGGGTGAAAAAGAAGGTGGCACAGGTAGCGAGTTAACAGAACTTCCTTATTACTCTATAAGAATTTCTCCTGCTTAAAAAAAAAAAATTTTTTTTTCCTGCTAACATACTAGCTCTTTTCTCTTGGAGACTAATAAAGGTAGAAGGTCAACCGTTTTACTAAGCAATACTGTTTATGGTAAGCATGATGTCTGATTGGTACCCTGCATCTGGACCTGGATGAACAACAAATAAAGCAGACACATCTGATAAGGACATTACACTTTGGGTATTCTTGAATGTGGTGACTTGTATCTGGACTTGTTTCTTGCAGGGACTCTGGAAGTGAACGGCACCTATGGAGAGTTCAAAAGATGTTGGCTTCCTACCAAGAGTCATGTGGCTGAGCCTGGAAGCAGATGCCACAACCCACTAAGCCCTGAGGTGACTGTGTCCCTACTGACGACTTGATGGTGCTCAGAGAACCACACAGCTAAGTTGCTCCCACATTCTTGACTCTCAGAATCTGTGTGTTGCTAAGTATGCATTGTTTTAAGTTGCTAAATTTCAAGATAGTTTGTTATATGACAATAGATAACTAATATAGGAAGGGAAGCTGATGTATTCCACTTTAGACACGTGGGGTTGGAAGAGGTAATAGAAAGGCAAAGAAAGTATTTTGGAGGCAAAAAGGAGCCAGGACTCAGGAAAAGAGGTGAGAGGTGGAAGGTAGATTTTGGAAGTCCGTGTGTTGAGATGGTGGTTCATCCATCCATTCCAATGGGGACACTATGGGGGCTTGGGAAGGACAGACATGGTCCTTGCCCTCATGAGGCAGACTGACATTTATCATTAATTATTGAAGGAGAAGGATCCTCATGTTGGTGGTGGATATTTTGAGATTGAAGTGAGAGTGGAATAAATACCAATAAAGGAGCTCTTCAAAGAAATGAATGCAGAAAAAGGAGCAGACAGTTGGAGATACAGCCTTAGTGATCCAGATTGGGAGGAAGAGGAAGCAATATGCAATAAGAATCAAGAGCGTAGAAGAGAGAAGTCCGCTAAGTTCACTGATTCAGTAACAGCCAAGGGAAAGAAAGGCATGGGGTCCTTTTCTTAGGAGCTCATGAGGGCATTCAAAGTGTGAAGTTCAGTCCATGTTCAGGACTACTGTCTATCTTCTTAGATCTCTTCTCTCTTCTAATAGAAATGGAGATATTGATCCTATGTAACTGGGAGAGGAAGAGACTTTCAAAGCAGTTATATTTGAAACTTGTTCACAGTTTCATTTTTAAAAGGAGAGAGTTAATCACAGAAGAGATTAAAAGTATTCATTACAGGGCATCCCTTAAGATGACATGAGTGCATATGGAATTATCTGAGGGCTGGTGAGTTATCCTCTGGCCAAAAGATCTTTCCATTAGCCCATCACTGAGCCCCAACCCATCCCCCACATTCCCCAGTTGAGAATTATTCCTTTGAGTTTCAGAGACTCTGGGCCACATCAGGAAACAAACAATGCGTGCTACCCTTAGCCAACAGTTCAAAAGGTAGGAAAGAGAATGTTATTTTTCCTACCCTTTTCAATCGTCTTGGTTAGAGTCTTGACTTGATCTTGTAGCTTCTTAATCACTCTGTCCTTCATGTCTAACTCTTCTTCAAGATCCTACAGATTCAAAACAAACAAAGACATTAGCTTAGAAGCATCAATCTGTGTTTTGGTAACAGCTTTATTAAGCTATAATTCATATACCGTGCAATTCACTCATTTGAAGTGTACACTCAGTGCTTTTCTAAAGTCAGCTATACAATGGCAACCATCACCATCATCTAATTCTGGAACACTTTTGTCACACCAGAAAGAAACCTGTAACATTTCCCTAGTCCCCTCCTGTCCTTGATAATCACCAATCTACTTTCTGACTCGTTATTATTTGCTTCTTCTGGACACTGAACATAAGGGGAATCATACAATATGTGGCCTTTTGGGTCTGGCTTCTTTCACTTAGTATAATGTTTTCAAGGCTCATCAGTTTCAAGCATGCATCAGGACTTCATTCCTTGTTGTGACTGAATAATATCCTACTGTATGGATATGCAATATTGATCTTGATCTATTTTTCCCTTAAAGTAATGCCTGTCAGAGAGAATTGAAAAATATGAATGTGTGAAAATGGGTTCTCCGGATATCAGAAGCTTGAGGCAGAGAAACTTTAGAGATTTGGGTCCTGGTTTTGCATTTCCTTCATGATAAAGGGGTGGCCCTGCCCATGCTAAATTTGGCTCAAGAACCAGCAGAGTCCCGGATGCCTACAAATATTTCTTAGAAAGGGTAGAGTGTTTAGGTTCTTTCTGAATTCCAAGGGCTTTGACTCAGAAAGGATTCAGGCTTCTCATCCCACAGTGTCCCACGCACAGCCACTACAGCCACGGGCTCTCTGGGGACTCTTGGTGCCAAGGGAGACTGTGCTGTTTCCACTCTTTGGCCACCTCTCCTCTGCTACAATTCTGGGTCTCTGGCTAAACATGTTAGGAACTTCAGTTTCTTCCCTTTTGTCTCAGTCCATCCTAAAATACATCTAAAAATAAAAGTTACCAGTCAACAAGAACCTGGAGGAAACCACTGTTCACATTTTGATTTCATTCCTTTCTTTCTTTTCTAATCTGGCACCTGCACATTTTATAGAATTGTGATCATACTGCATATGAAGTTTTCAATTCTATATTTTTCTCATTATACTAAGGACACATTCCCATGTCATTGATAATATACGCAAGCTGTCATTTTAATACCTAAGTCATATGATATACAACAACTTGTTCTACCCACTACTGTTGGACATGCATTTTTTTACTGTGATGGCCACTCTGAACAAAAATCTTTGTTCCTAGATCTAATTACTTAGGATAATAAGATATTAGAAATTGCATTACTGAGTCAAAAAGAATGTGAATCCAAAGGTTCATATTATTTGCCTCCACATTACCTCTGAGAAAGTTAATGCCAATTGCTATCCCTGGAGACCATGTGTGACAGTGCCCACTGCCAGGTATTTTCACCGGCACCATAAGATCTCTATAACTTGAAGGGCAACAATAACATGTAGTTTTAATTTTGAATTTCTTTGATAAATGGTGAGATGATCACTATTTTTTCCCTTTTTTTAATTTTTTTTATTTTTTCCCTTTTTTAATAAGGATTTTTTCTTTGACTCCAAAATTATGTAGTGGTTCAAATAGTGTCTCCTCAAAAATTCATGTCTACCTAAAACCCTAGAATGTGAACTTATTTAGAAATAGAGTCTTTAGGGATCCCTGGGTGGCGCAGCGGTTTGGCGCCTGCCTTTGGCCCAGGGCGCGATCCTGGAGACCTGGGATCAAATCCCACGTCGGGCTCCCGGTGCATGGAGCCTGCTTCTCCCTCTGCCTGTGTCTCTGCCTCTCTCTCTCTCTCTCTCTCTCTCTCTGTGTGTGACTATCATAAATAAATAAAAATTAAAAAAAAAGAAATAGAGTCTTTAGAGTTGCAATTAAACTAAGGATCAATATTAGATCATACTGGATTGGGATGGATCCTAAATCTAGTCTCCTTCTAATAGACAGAAAAGGACAGAGAGAGACACAGCCATATGAAGACACAGGCAGAGGTTGGGGTTATGTTGCCACAAATGAAGGGGTGTGGGAGCCACCAGCAGCTGGAAGAAGCAAGGCAGGATTCTCCCCTAGAGATTTTGGAGGAGTGTGGCCCTGCTGTCCCCTTGAATTTGGACTTCTGTTTTTCACAACTGTGAGAGAACAAATTTTTGTTGTTTTAAGCCACCCAGTTTGTGGTAATTGTTATGGTAGATCTTAGAAACTAACACAGGTAAGTCTCATTTGTGGGTAGCATCCACCACCTAATATACAGAAATTATATTCTTTTGTTGTGTATTAACCTGTTCATTTATGACACTGAGGTCACTCACTGGGTTGGGAATACTCGGTTAGAATGAACACGTTGCTATGATTGTTCCCCAGCTAAGCGCATGGTGGAAGCAGCAGCATTGCCTCGTCCCGCCTGGGAACAGAGCCATACACACAGAGGGGCTCCTGAGGAAAGGCACTGGATGGGACTGCACTGCACCTTCCTCTGACACTGGAGCATCAGAAACCAACACATGAATCCCACACAACTCAGGGACTGACAAAACCTAGAGCCACATGCTCATGGTGAGAGAGCAAATGTTCACATGGGACAAGATGTGCAACATACATGAGCCACCTACCTACCTCCTCCCTTACGACTGGCTCCAGCTGAGACTCCAGGGACCTACACGTAGGCACCAGTGCAGAAGGCAGGACAGCCTCTCACACAAGTTCAGCAGGCAGTTGCTTATCTGGTGTGACCTGAGGAGGCCATTCTCCAAGGAAGTTGTAGCCCCCTCAGAAAAAGATGTTTATTATCTAGGTCTCCCTGACTGGAATTGTGTTACTTTCTATTCAATGTTAAACTCTTTGGATTCCTTTGGATATAATTACCCGTTTAAAGTTAAATCCTGATACTACAAGATATGATTTTACCCTATCATGGTTTTCCTGTGAGACAAGAAATGGGGCACCCTGACAACAGAGTGTAAGGCCTGTGGGCCTGTCCAGGCTGCTGACCATTGCCCTGGGGAGTCCTTTTCTGGTTACAGTCTTGGAGGTCGCCAGGCCAGGAGGGAGTCTGAGCATGTCCAACTCCCAGGAAAGTGACCCATCTACCACTGTGGTGCTTCACGCACCAAAAATATTCCAAAAGAATTGCTGGGGCCTGACTTAGACTCGACCGGTTTCATTTTGACAAGGGCATTTACAATTTGACGAAGACTTTAATGTTTTAAAACATTTGTCATCTGCCATCATGGTCACTTCATAGAGGAACATTTTGACTAGAAAAATTGTAGGGAGGGCATAGCCCCAAAACATGTCCCTTTAATAGGGAAAGGCTTGCTCTAGACCAGAACATCGTCATCTCGATGGGTGCCATTCATGGGACAGTGCTCATCTCTTTGCTTATCATCTCTTCGCTTTATCGGACACTCCCCTCGTCAGGCCAGTGAAAGTCCCCAAGGCTCCCTGGCAGCAGGCTGCCACATCAGAGGCCACCTGTCTGCTGAGATAGGGACACAGATTGCTCTGATGGAAGTGGCTTTTGGTCTATAGCCGTTCATCATATGTTTTAGGTGGTCCCTCCCCGCTTTTGGTGACACCTGCACATATCATCTATTAACAAGTTGAAAAAAAAAAGTTGGAAAACTTCTTACCCTGTTTTCCACAGTTAGACGAGACGCTTCCTGCCGGAAAGTACTCTTGACTTCACTTTCAGTTTCAAATTGTTTCTTCAAGTGCTCGCTGGCCTCCTGCATTTCTTGAATCTTACTGATCAGCTTCTCTTTCTCTTTGATGTGTATTTCATTTTGGGCCTCTATGGTCCTGAGAAAAAGAGGAAATTTTGGTATCCGTTTGACCATCATGGACAAGTCACTCATTCATTGTCAGAGCAAACGCTGATTATTTTCAAGACAGAAAAATCCTTTGGCCAATTTATGTGTAACGTGAATAGTACTTGAATAGCAATGTCCTTGAAGCAGGGGCGTGGGGGTGAAGATCAGGGCTGGCTGGGTATAAAATTGTCCATGACTGTACCGGTGTCTCTAACCTGTTAAGAGATTCTTGCATCCATTCTGCCAAAGGATGTTGACTGTTCCCCCTGGACATCCACGCCCACTCACACCCTTATGACCACAAGCCCAGTGATTATCTCCTTTGTGAAAGGCCTGGGGACCAGACTCTCAAAAAGTCAGGGGTCAGAAAGAAGAGGAGTAGTAGCTTGCAAAAGAGATCCCAGACTGTGTCTCACCGCTTTCCTACAGTTTGGGGCCCTCATTTCATCCCCATCCTACCAATAAAGTCACATGACTAAAAATGCTCTCTAGGACATAGGACGTCCATGTATCACTCTGCAAAGTGAGTATGTCAGTGAATTGGCAGCAAGACAGCTTCGTTGCAAGGCCCCACCACAGCACCAGGCCCTCTGCTGGTCAAGATGCAAATTTGAGGGGATTATCAGTGAAGACTCTGAACATGGATTTCAAGCCTTATCCTAAATGGTCTGCTATAAGAAAATCTGTTCTCTCTCACACAATCTTATTTCATCAGTTTTTTGAACACACAATCCCTGTGTGCGGCACAACATTCTAAGGGAATAAGAGGGTACACGGTGAAAAGTAAGTTCTCTCGCCTTCCCTGTGTACCAGCCATCCAATTACCCTCCCTGGAACCAAGCAATGTTTTGATTCTTATATGTTCTCCCGTGTGCGTGTGTGTGTTGTGTGTACATATGTGTTTCTTTCTTTCACATCTGAATGGTAATATATACCTCAATCAGCACCTTGCTTTTTTGCCTTATTAACATATCTTGGTTATCTTCCACAATTCCAGAAAAGAAAAGCATTACATGAGCATGAACTTGAAGAACATACACGTTAACACTTACTTTCTTTGTGTTCCCTCCTCTTCTCGATTGCGGTTCAACTGATTAGACAATTCTTCCAGTTTTCCTGTCGTGAGAAGAGCTGTCATGACTTTGGGATCCATATGGCAGTCTGATTTGGGTTTGGTCATGCTTTTCAACAGTCCTAAGTTGTTTCTTGCCTGGGATGAGGTTTTGTTTGCTCTGAACAATGTTTATTTATTTTTTTAAGATTTTATTTATTTATTCAAGAGAGACAGAGAGAGAGAGAGAGAGAGAGGGGCAGAGGGAGAAGCAGGCTCCATGCAGGGAGCCCAACATGGGACTCGATCCCGGATCTCCAGGATCAGGCCCTGGGCTGAGGCAGCGCTAAACCGCTGAGCCACCCAAGCTGCCCTCTGAACGATGTTTAACTATTTCCCAAGCTATAATCCCAAAATTGTGACATTTCACATAAAAATCTGGATTTCTGGCTTTTCCTTACAAATAGGAATATCAAGTGACACTGGGGCCAATAGTCCCACATGGCAACAATCAATGGAGCTTGGAGGCTGCTGCACCTCTGAATGCTGTGTACCTTACAGTCCCCTCCAAAAAGCCCTCTTTTCACATTTATGTCACCTGGTTGGGCCCCTGGAGAACCAGAGTTCGAGATCCCTGGGTATAATGATTTCTCTGTCATTTCCTGGATATGAGAATCCATTTTCTAGAAGTGGTTTCATGACAGTTTCAGTTACCTTTCATGCTTTCTGTTTGTTCATTCAGGCGGGTTTCCAGATCTTGCTTCTGTTTCTCCAGCTCTGAAATTTGCTGTTTAAAGTCTGGGATCATCTTTAGAGAAGAATTATAAATATTTGAATGCAAAACACTTTTGTCTGTGAACTTCAAAACCTCAGAGCTACTCAGAAGTAAACTAGACTGTCTAGGTGCTTAAGCCCAGGGAGTGGAAACATCTGGTATAGCTGTGCAGCAGGGCCAGCCAAGGCGTTAGACTGGTTTGGCATTAATGGCTTTTTACTTCAAGATCTATACAGAGCCACAAGCAATACCAGCATGTTTGGAGGGAGTGGTTCTCACGCGGCTATGACCATGGTCTGGGTCCTGACCGACCCAGACCAAGGTCTCCTGGGGGAGAAGGAAGTACACTCTCTGGGAGGGTGTGGGGGGCTCTGCTGAGGTGAGCCAGCCTCCTCGGCCCAGGCCCAGAAACATCATCTCCTCATCTAGGAACACGAATATCGAATAGTGTCTCAAAGAGGCCCCTCCATGCCCTATGAATTTCAGGCAGTGCACTGCTCTTTTCGTAGAGGTCTGGAATGATCCAGTTTGTCCTCATCTATCTGCATATTTCTGTAAACATCACTCCTGCCCATCCTCAGTCAGGTAAACAGTTTTCCTGTTGTCCAAGTTTTAAAACCCGTGTTGTCCAAGTTAAAAAACACCTGTGCCTCTCTGAAGTGTACATGAAGAATACTTGCTTGATTGTGTATTTGGGTGCATGTTCTGCACTGGTCCTCATTAAAGCTTCAACCAAAGGATTAAAAAAGACAAGGTCCTTAACTCCTGCTCCACATGCCTGCTGCGCCCAGGGTCACACCTCCTCACCTGTGACACAGCCCAGAGATGTCCTAATATTCTCAGGCGAGGCAGAGGAGAAGGAAGTGGTAAGAAAGCTGAGAAGGGGTAGCCAGGGAGGTGGGCTGAGGACCTGTAGGAAAGCGTGGTATCCTGCAAGGCGACAGAACAAACCGGAGGGAGGAAAAGGGAATGATTAACGTCACCAGATGTTGCTGAGGGAGAAGATGGAGGTGGAAACGGATGCTTTGGGCTCAGCCATGTGCAGGCAGCTGGTCAGTGCACACGGTGCACACGACAGATTGGTGTGGCTGTGAGGTGGCCCCTGAGAAGCCTGGCCAGCTGCCCCCAAGAAACAGGTGGTGGCTATAGGTGATATGGGGTTAAGAAAGGGATGTTCTTTGAGTCAGGAGATTTCTATAGCATTTCTCCATGGCTGCAGGCTTGAGTTAAAAGAAAGGATGAGACAAACTCAGGGAAAGAATAGGCATCACAGAAGAGAGAAGTCCTTGAGAAAATAAGCAGAGAGACGGGCCCGAACACCTGCCCCACTCAGGAGTTCTCCTTCTACCTTAGTGTTTGGGGTTTCTTTTGTCACTTTCCACAGTGTTAGGGCTAGACTTAAAATACACAGATTTAAACACACACACACACACATACACACACACACACACATCACAGAATTTGAACCCATCCTATGGTAAATAAACCCACTCTCAAATCAAAGTGCTCTCCATCCCAGGGTAATTTTATAGTTTTATCTTCTGACTCAGTTATTTCATTCCTAGAAAACATTCTAATCCATTGTTTACTGCCAGGAAACTGAATTTTATCCCACTAACAAATGGCATCTCTAGAATAATGGCTACATTACATGGCCACCCGGGGCCCATGGCTGAGACCATACCATGTTTTCTGATGTTAGCCTGGTAACTTCATGACGGATACTTTCATTGATGTCAGTCTCTTCTCTAAATAATTTCTGCAGGTGGTTGATTTCTTGACTTAGATGCACCACTTTGAAGTTCAAAGCTTCGATCTCCTTTTCGTAGCAATCCTTCTGGGACTGGAAATGGCTCTCCAAGACGCTGTCAGGGGAGGGGTCAGAAATGAACCACATAGTCTTTATTTTGCTGTGCGGCTGACTGTGAGCATGTACATGTGCAGTAGTTACGAAAATTCACAATTTAGGCCCTGCTAAGGACGTAAAGTTTACTTATGTACACATAGTGACAGGCTATGGACTTAGGTACATAGAATTATAAAATTCTTCTAGCTAGTTAGGAAGAATTATGTGGCACTAACAGGCAGTTAGTAAGAAATTTTAGACACGTTAAAATTACACTTTCATAGTTTAAGAATATGTTTGTATGATGCAACAATAGTAAATATACATTCATTATGCATCTGTCAAACTCACAGAATGTATAACACCAACAATAAACCCTGAAGTAAACTATTGATTCTAGGTGATAATGACAGATCAACGATGTTCATCAATTTTAACAAATGTATCACTCTGGTGGGGGATACTGATACTGGTTATGTGGGGTGAGTGTAGGGATACCTCTGAGAAATCCTTATACTTTCTGCTAAATTTTGCTGTGGACCTGAAATTTCTCTGAAAAATAATGTCTGTATATAAAAGATTATAGCAAATTCCTTAAAATTAAACATAGTTCTATGTCTATAGCAACATTGGCTAACTTATTTGATATAATCAGTTTTCCCTGCACAGATTACAGGTTTTAGGACTTGGAAGTTTGCCCTAAAAATATTTTTTTTTCATTATTAAACTCATTACTTATTTCTTGAAATATTTCCAGTAATTACTGGATCATCCCACCATAAGGAGTTTCCTCTGCGTCAAATCTGTGGAAGATAAACTCGTTACTTCCTGTATCTATCATCTCTGAAAAGCAAAAAGAACCCTGGGGGGAGTTTCTCACTGTGTTGCTTTCTTTAGTCCTTCATAAGCAAACCAAAGTTCTCCATCCTCATTTAAATGTTCCAAATCTTCCAACGAGAGCCTGGAAAATAAGGAGGGGTAAGAAAATCTATCATCTCACTCCTGTGCTACATGTTTCTAAATGTCTGGTAACGCAAAAATGATTACCTGCTTCTAACATCTTCAATGTCATAGCTTTCAAGAAGTTGTTTGGTGATCTCAGACATCTTTTCTGAGAGGAAAAGGCAGAACTGGTATAAATTACAGTTTTGCATGATTTCTCTTCTCCCATTCCTAGTTCTCTAGATTTCACGCAGAGTGTCCAGCTAACCATACCAACAGCTAACTTAACAACTATTCAACCAATCAGCCAACCAACCTATCAGCTATGAAGTCAAGCAGCTATTCAACCTACCACATGTCCAACCAAACAGCAAGCCAACCAGGCTCACACCAAGGGATACATTTCCTTAGCAGTGACACCTGTAATAAACTTGTTTCTGCACCCATGGGCTCAGTGACTCATATTTTTCTTACCTCTCATTTCCCGTTTCTGTGATTGCACATGTTTCTCAACATCGATCTTCTGTGTCTGAAGTAGCTCTATCTCCTTTTCAAACTCAGAGATTGTCTGTATCACAGCAATGACCATACCGGGTGAAGAAAAAATAGCTATTATGGCTTACGTCAGACAAAGAGAACACTATTATGGTATTGTGTGTCTACCCAAGACATCATCACCCAGTTAAAATCTTGTTAAAACTTCACTGCCCACACAGTGTAGCCTTGAAGCATATTTAACAGCTCAAAATATTGTAACTTATTCCCAGATATAGTTGGTTGCAGCAATAGAATTAATATCCTTACTATGTAAAGGATATTACTAAGTTTTGGGGTGGGGTGGGGCGGAAAAGGGCCCAACAGAAGAGGCTAAATTCTCTTTCACTGTATGATGAACTCTTGGATGCAGGGATGTGGGCAAGCCACCACTGTCGTAATATTGGGTGTGGGCTCCCGCCAGGTTTACATGTGGCACAACAGCAGAGCCAGGGGTACCCATGAGGTTGGGAGTTGGCTGTGAGGGTGCGACTAGGTGTCCTGAGGGGGAGCACAGGGTGTGGGGAAGAGGTTGTATTCTGCTTTATTTACCTTGTGAGGTCAGCCTGAGTAGGGATCACAGGTGTGTGTTTTCATAGCATTGAGGGATATGCAGTGGGGAAATAAGCCCTCCTTAATCTTTTCTCAGTCTCAGTGTTTAAGGGCTACAGCTCCAGTTTCGTCAGAGGATGAGAGGGAGATTTAACTGAATTTACCGATCACTTTAGGTACATCACCTAATCCTTATAACAGGCCACATGGTGATGGGGTGATAATTTATGGATGAGAAAACTGGGGCTACAGAAGGTGAGATGGCATGCTCAGGGCTGACGGGGCCCCAGGACTGTCCGATCCAAAACCCCTGCTCTTGGTAATGTTTCAGCAAATGTTCCAAGTCATACATGCACGTACTTATAGACTGATTATGTTTATTTTCTGTGAAAATCAGACTAATCTTAATATACCACATCAGAGAGTTTGGACCACAGCTTTAGCTACCAAGACGAAGTGAGTTACAAGTAGTGGTGCCTCATTCCAAGAGCAGCTGTGTGATGTCCCAAGATGTAGACTAGTCAGATGATGCGATGCTAGCCTCACGGGACTCCTGAGAGTGAAGCAGTCAGAGCAATATGTGGTCCTCCTTGGTCCCACGGTCCAAACTCCTTCTATTTTTGTTTCCAAAGATTTTATTTATTTATTCATGAGAGACAGAGAGAGAGAGAGAGAAAGAGGCAGAGACACAGGCAGAGGGGGAAGCAGGCTCCATGCAGGGAGCCTGATGTGGGACTCGATCCCAGGACTTATCCCAGGACTCCAGGATCACACCCTGAGCAGAAGGCAGACACTCAACCACTGAGCCACCCAGGCATCCCCCGAACTCCTTCTTTTAAACAATAGGAAACTGGCCCAGAGAAGATAGACAGCTCTCTTGTGAAGTCAAGAGGTGACCCAGATGTGATTCCTAAAGTTCTTCTAAGTCACGTGTGGGTATTCCATGACATTTACAGAGAATAGTTACATGATCTTGCTAATATTCTACTAACATGCAATTCATTTATTTAGTGGAAGCTTACAAGCTTTCCAAATTTATACCGAAATGTTTTGCATTGAAGAATAGAGGGACATTCGAGTTTGTGTTTCCTGGTAGGGAAGGAATTCAGTTAAGCCTCGATTGTCCAAGCATGGATCATTACTATTGTGGATTTTCTGATAATAACTTAAAACAAAAGATTCTGATAACAAGGTAATTTAATTTTAATACGGGTATTTATAGAAATATAACATGATGGAATGTATAATAATGATTCACAATCAATTTATAATTTAATTTGAAAATGTTCTCTAGGTAAACATATTTGAATAACTTCATAAACCATATTCATATAATTTCAAAAGAGTTAGAAAGTGGACTTTTAAAATATGAAAAGCAACTATTGGTAAGTCAAAGGCAACTTGGGAGTTCATCCTTGGAAGAACTGAAGGAATCAGGGTCGTTTTGACTGTGGCCTTTACACAGATGCTCTTAAATGTCTGATCCTGTGGGAGTGTGAAACTGCTCCCTCCATGAGGCTCAAAGACCACCGGAGCCAGGGAGCTCATCTGCAAGTGAAAAGCCCCTTCTACCTTTGCCTGCTTTCTCAGTTGGGCCACCTCCCCCTTTAAGCCATCTGAGGTGACACGTTCTTCCTCTAGTTGATGATGCAAGTGCATTTTCTCCTCTTTGAGAGCTTGAATGTCTTCTTTCAAAGACCAGATCTGCTTCTCATAGTCTTGTGTTTTCAGTTCAAAACTTTTTTCAAGAAGTCTAGGAGCAAAAGAAAAGAAATAACTAATTCAGAATTTCTCAAGTCTTAACCATGAATTAGAACCATACATCATCTTGAAAATAAGAGACTCGGAAAGGAGACATGTAATTAGGATCCACTGTGACCCTTCCAATAGACAATGGCCTTATTTTTAGCTGACTGTTGCCTGTCCCCTTAGGTTACAGAAATTTTTTTATACCTTCTGAGAAATGTGGCTCTACTATGGTCACACAGAGGAAACACAGGATAGGGAGGCTGAACTCAAAGACTCAGTGGGGTTGGGATACTCCACTCCAGAAGCCACCCTAGTTCTGTGTGGTTCCCTGTGGTCTCTTGGAGGAGCCCCTTCCCTTGGCAAAGACCTTGGCACATTCTGCCAAGTGCTAGCCCCTGCCGAGTTCCAAGGATCCTAGAAGGGTTTGACTGGGTCCTAAATAAGTTAATACAGCCATTTAACCTGTCAAAGGAGCCAGCCCTTCTAACATTCTGCAATAAACTGCAGCAAATCCAGGTGCCCCAAAGTCCAGGGCAATTCCTTGTGAGTCCTCAATTCCTTGTGAGACAGCTGCTCAATTAAATATGGGATGACTGATGAAGAAAATAACCAAAGAGAGACATGACCCAGACCAGCCCTACATAACCCAGAGGGGCCAGCAGAACAGAAGCAGTCCTAGGGACTCCAGCAGTTTTTATGATCACCACTCTACTTGCTAGGCTGTCATCTCAGTTCATTTATGACTGACTTACATAGCACAAAGGGAGAGGCCCCAGGAAGGGAGTCACATTCCCAGCAGGTCTGTGTTTCCTTTTGTAGATATTAACAAGCTTCTCAACTTTGTGCTCCTAAGAGGCCAGTAAAGCATCTTTAAAGAAGCAAACCGCAACCAGAAGTCTACGTCGAAAGAATCTCAGACTTGTACCTACTTTGGTTGGGAGTCACACACAGACTTCAGGCATCTGGAGGCCCGTTGAGGGTTGTGACAGGTGCTAAAATGTCTCGAGTCAGCTGACCCGGGATCAGACCAAGCTACAGATGAATGCTGATGAGGACTGCAAGAAACTTAAAGTGACCTGGCCTCAGCCTGCCTCTCCAAACCCCTTCCTGAAATAATTGTTCCCAAGTGGCCCCAGGTCACAGTGAACTGAGCCAAGAACTGAGCTCCTCTCCTAGAGTTGAGAGTTCACTGAAAAATAAAATTTTCAAGGTGACGAGCAAAATCTCCTACTCACACAGGACCAGGAAACACGTATCTGTCAACTCTTGGAGCTCTTCAGTTACATTCTCTCCACTAATGTTTTGGTATCCAGCTCCTTACTAAGATCCAGGCTCTCCTGCCAACTAAATGCACAGGGAAGCTGTATATCCTACCACCTAGCCCTGAGCCTTCTAGACAACAGAAATGTGCCAGGAATATTTTGTCTTTCCCCAGCACCCTGCCATGCATCCCTCCTTTGAGATCTAAAAGCTTTGCGTTGACTCTTGAAGAGAAGGGAGTGTAGACTGCAGTCTTTGCAGATTAACAGAATTTGGTACTGAGACAGGAAAGGTGGGGCAGGTGCAGTACAAGGTCCTGGGAACCTGCCTTTACTATCATGAGGTGGGTTCCATCCCTTATTGTCTGGGGCAAGAGTCAAGTTAACAGACACAACACACAGGGGAGGGAGGAAAGCTTATTTTCAAGGCAATAATTTTACTGCTTGGACTTGATGGAAGCTGAAAGGGACAGCAGGGCCTGACCTTTTCTGTCTGAGCAATGAAGGGAAAGCCAGAAGTTCCCAGGGGCCCACCGCCCACAGCTGCAGAACCTGTGCTGTCTGAAAGGTGCACCCTGCAGGACTCGGCTCTCACACATGTGAGTCTCTCACTTCCTAAAAACATTCACACACACCCCATCTCCTGCCCCAGCTTTCCTGTATCTGTGACCTGCTATCTGCAAGCTGAGAGGCAACATATAAAAGAGTAGAGACAGATGCAATAGCTCTGAGGCAAACTAGGTTTCGTACATTCTCTGTTGTTCTTCTTTTTGTATGTCATCAAAGAGCTGCTTGGTGAGATCATCCATTTTTCCTGTGAAAAGAGAATGTTTTTTGAAATATATCTGCAAACCAATGCCTTGATGTTTTCATATACATATATATTATTATTATTATTATTATTATTATTATTATTATTATTATTAAAAAGTACACAGAAACGTTTTAGGAAGAAAATGGCCAGTTTACGACAGGGTTTCAGTCCTGGCACTGTTGATGCTTCAGACTGGACAATACTTTGTTGTGGAGAGGGGGCCGTCCTGTGCAGTGTGGGACGCTGGGCAGCAGCTCTGGTGTCTTACCACTGTGACCACCAAACATGTCCCCTGATGAGGAGAGGGGAACCAGAGTGGTCTCTTGGCTGCGAACCACTCATTCATGATAACCAAGAAAATAATAAAGTGTGTCTGTCTTCATCTGTGGACAGGGTAGTATGACAAAGCTGCTGGTGCATTTTAGTATAAGAGTCTCTAACAACAGAGTGAGGTTGAGGTGACATTGGACAGCCAGGCAATAATCGCTGGGGGTCTGTCATTCTGAAGACGTGACAGCCCCATTTTCCCAGCATATCTACACACAACAGGTGCCCTTGAAAATGGGGGTAACCCATCAAAGCCTGACATCTCTGTTTGTATTTAGTTGATACCTCATCCTTGACCTCTACCTCATTTCTGAATCCCACCACAGAGGGAAGCCTAGGGAGGAGGTGATGAAAGCTGCCCTGAATTACTTGATTAAAAAAAAAAAAAGGCCAATGGTATTAGTTTGTCAAATAGATATCAAATGTCACTGAATCAAAATGACTGCCTCAGAATGTCATGAGTCAGCCAGAAAAAAACTAGGAAAATGCTTAAGCTTTAATTTAGAAGCCCGCATATTTGATGTAATTTCAATTTTTAATTCACTCACAGAATTGGCTTCAGTTCTGATGCTTGCATCTCAGGCCATTTACCAAGGGGTGAAAGAGCTGCTCAAATGTGACTTTCTTCCCAGGAGCAATGGGATGGTGTCCATGTTGGGATCTCAAAAAGGGGGAATGTGTGAGAACATCCCTTAGGTCACAGGGTAAGCGAAGGCTGGTACTTTTCACAAAACACTGTTGGCCATGTGTAGGGAGATTCACAGGATAAGCAGTTTATAAACAGGGGTTTAAAAGCCTCCAGGTACTTTTTAGAAGGAAATATCAAATTATGGACTCAACCATGTCATTGCTGTCAAATATGTAATTTTTAGGACACGCTTGTAGGAATTTAAGTTTTCTTGTGAGGAAAAACCACTTAAAGTTACAAGAAAGCACAAATATACTCAGGAGCAGTATATTGTAATAAAAAAGTTAGAGGTGGGCAAGTGCTTCCCTAATTCAGGTCTGAGGTTTACTCAGAGACCTCTGACTCCATGTGTTCCTCCCCACTCACATCATCAGTCCTCTGAGACTGGCTGCAGGGTGTGCATTATCTGTAGCTAGAGGTTACTCCCAGGCTTGGCACCATCTGGACAGCCTTTCCTGTTCTGCTGGCCAGGACTCAGGATGTTAATTTCCTCCTACTGATGTGTTTCTCCCATACTCTGACCTGAACCCCTAGGGTTCCTGAATCCTGCCTGCTGGGCCTAAGGTGTGCGCTAGATCCCCAGGCCTGAACTCCCATGACCCTGTCGCCCCATCAGAGCTTACAGAAAAGATCTCTGGACAGGACAGATAATCAAATGTGGCAATTTAAACCATCTGGTCAGGAACCATCAGGTTCCTGCTCCTATTGGGATTTAGCAAGCACTTGCAATTAGAATTTGAGTTGGAAATCTGCGGATGGACAGAGGTAGGCTAAGGGGGCCTGCTCCACACCCCTGAATGAAAGTGATACCGCTGGTTCCCAGGGTCTGCATCTGAGAGCCCAGGGTGATATGGCTCAAGTGCTCAGCAGGGCCTTCACTCAGAGCCAGGGCAGTAGCAGAGGAGGGGGAACCAGAGCAGAGGATCCTGTGTATCAGGATCGCTAAATTTTTTTTTTTTTTAAATATAGATGTGTGAACCACCCTGGCGGTACCATACACAGACACATCCCTCACCCCGTCTCCTGGTGGAAGAGCTCCAGGCTTATGGCCCAACCATCTATATTTTGCAAATGGCCCTGGTGGTTCTGAGGCAGCGATTGCTGAGCTATCTGACAAAAGATGGAAATAAAGCAGAAGAGTCTGTAGGGTAAAGTTATCACAACTTAAATATAGTTGTTCTCTGTGAGGCAAAAAATGATCTCATTTCACTGTACTTTCATGAGTACATGACAGATTCTGGATTCTACCTAAAACTCAATTCACACCCATTAGTTATTTCCTGAATGCCTGGACAGGTGAGCACATGGAAGCATGCATCGGGCCACCTTGGGCTCTACCTTTTAGCTCTTCAGTCTTCTCTCGGAGCTGCAGCTCTATTTGCTCTTTTTGTATTTCCAGTTCTGAATTATGCTTCTGAAGCTTTGCCAATCTCTAGTGAAGGGAGGAAAAGAAGCTTTTTAAAAAAGTTCAAGTTTTGTCACCACAGCCTTGATGCATTTTTATCTATCCATCCATGCATCCATCCATCTCAGCTCCTATCATGGATGACAGCCAGCGCCGGCCCACCACAGGATGCTGCATTCCATCTCACACAGAAGGGCTCCCTGTGACTTCAAGCAGACACTAGTTCTCATCTTGGTCCAGAAATGGCCAAAGTCAAGGAGGAAGAACCAAATCCAAGGTCTCCTCAAAGTCAAGAAAATGCCTCTATCTTTTCTGGAAGCTTCTCAATAGCCAAGGTATTTATATATTTAATAGGTATAAATAATTTATGATATAAAATGGAGTAGAGGCAGACTCAATAGCTTTAAGGTAAACTAGGTTTCGTACATTCTCAGTTGTTCTTCTTTTTGTACGTCATCAAAGAACTGCTTGGTGAGAACGTTAAGAGTATTGCTACTTAGGAAGGATGTGCGATCATGACAGAAGCTCTATTATTTTAGCTTCTCCTGGCAAAGCATCTGCTGGGTCTGATGGTTGGCGACTGGCAGTGTGGGTTGGGGAGGGTGCCCTGGGGCTCCAGGCTGCCACAAACCTGGGTGCTGTAGGACTCTGGAAAGTACCAGAGAATGGAGGGTAGTAAATCCTGCCGCTTCAGAACACAGTAGCTCACACTGGTGCAGGCCTCTGTGGTAGGCACTTGGCTAAATTATTTTGTCTATTTTATCCTAACGACGACTCTGTCGGTTCCTTTTTGCTATTCCCATTTTACATCAGAGAGGGTAAGTGGCTTGCCCAAGCTTGCCCAACCAGATGGCAGCAAAGATAAGATTTGAGCCTAGGACATCTGATATCTGTCAACTGTTCATCCTACTACACCACAGAGATGAAAACCCGCCCCAAACTTTGCACTGCTGTTCTGGGGAAGATACTTCAGGGCACACACCAGATGGACAAGTGACAGGGGACCAAGATCATCCCAGAAGAGAAAGAAGCATCTAGCCAGGGAGGGGCTTTCATCACTTCATCATAGTTGAAAAAAGAGGAAACCTTATGTTGTGCATCTTGAAGCATGAGCCTCCTCCTCTTCCCCCAGACTCTAGGCCTCTGATCCCCCCTCCCCTGAAAGGTAGGCTTCCTTTGGTTATGGAAGCTGATAGCAAAATTTGATCTGTTGTGCAGAAATCTGCTTTGTGGGAAAATGCTGTGACCTGACCTCTTGCAAGGAAAGACTTGCATGTATTTCCATAATCACAACGAGCACAGACCTCTTCCATGGCAGCCTTGTATTTCTTCCCCTTCTCCTCATAATTGTGCCTATGGGTAGCTGCTCTGTCCAGCTCTGATTCCAGTTTCTGAATCTTCTCCGTGTCACTGGCCCGAAGAGCGGCCAGGCTGGTCAGCTTCTCTACCAGCCCATGGTTTTCTTTGTTCTAGAGGAAAAAAAAAAAACAAAAACCAGCAGATGTTAAGAGGTTTATCCAAAATAAAGAAGCTGCTCCATTTGCCTCTTACAACCTTTGACATGGTATCTAAATCTATCAGAGCTTTACTTATACTGATCACATTTATCATTACAATGGCACATATGAGCATTTTCATCCCAAGGTAAATAGCGAGGCAGATGTGGTCTGGCAAACTTCTTGGGCTGATGGCATTTTCGGTGTGGGACCAGCCTGATCCTGGAGCTCCAAGACAACCCTAGTGCTATGGGATGAACTGTATCCCCTGTACCTCCCAAATTCATATATTATAGTCATAATACTCAGTCCTTCAGAATATGGCTATATTTAGAGATAGGGTCTTTAAATCCAAAATTAAGGTAAAATGAGTCAATGTCATATCAGTGGGCCCTAATCCAGAATGACTGTTGTCCTTATAAGAAGAGATTGAGGAGGGGGCACTTGCATGGCTCAGTGGTTGAGTGTCTGCCTTTAGCTCGTGCTGTGATCCCGGGGTCCTGGGATTGAGTCCACATCCGGCTCCTCTTGGGGAGCCTGCTTCTCCCTCTGCCAATGTCTCTACCTCTCTCTGTGTCTCTCATGAATAAATAAAATCTTTTAAAAAGAAGAAGAAGGAGGAGGAGGAGGAGGACGAGGACATTAGGGGGGGTGCCTGGGTGGTTCAGTTGGCTTAGTGTCTGCCTGCAGCTCAGGTTGTGACTCCGGGGTCCCAGGATTAAGTCCCACATTGGGCTCCCTATTCTGTGTGTGTGGGGAACCTGCTTCTCCCTCTCCCTCACCCTCTGCTGCTTGTTCCCCACCCCATGCTCTGTCAAATGAGTAAATAAAATCTTAAAAAAAAAAAAAAAAGAAATCAGGACACAGATCAAGACACATAGAGAGCAGACTGCCACCTGCAAGTCAAGGAAAGACAACTCATTAGGAAAGCCCCTCTGCCAACACCTTGACCTTGGCCTTCTAGCCTCCAGAACCATGGCAAAAGAAATGTCTGTTGTGTAGGCCTCGTAGGCTGTGGCAGTTATGGCAGCCTTAGCAAATGAAAATACCTAGAATGGAGCTCAGGCAGCATCGGGGCCCCCAGGGGCCCCATTCCCAGCTCTCATGGAAGTTTTTCGGTGCTGTTTTACACAAGCCACATAACATGCAGGCCTGTCACCCAAGAGCACAATAAAGGAGAAACTGCATCAAAACCTGCAGCGATTTTTTGCACATTTGTCCACTTACTAAGGACTCCTGCATCACCACTTGTGGCTGATTCAAGCTTACCCTGGGAGAACCTTGGTATTATTTGGGACAGGCCCAGGAATGAGTTTTAGAGATCTGGGTACTGCATGTAGCCCTTCCCCATGGGCTAAGAGCATGTGGATTTTGTTTCCTACCGGTGGGAACAGTATGAGCCCTCTCCCCAAGACTGGCAGGGCTGCAGTTAGACCATATAGACTGTTGGGCAAATTAGAAAGTAACAACTCCTCTGAGCACACAGTCCTGAGGGAGCCTGGCATGGCATGCAGACATCTTTGTGCAGATGAGGAAAAGGCACCCCTGCCTCAAGGCAGCCCAGCTTTGTACCGGGACGCGTGGTTTGGCCAAAGCAAGCATGGCTGGATTTCAGCCCCACCTATACTCTTGGGCAGCTGCCCTTGTGCAGTGTACAACCTATACAACAACATGTAGTAGCCCTTTACAGTGTACTTCTGTCTTCTAGATCAAGTGGTCCAGGTAAACTATTTGATACAGGCATAAATCTTAAGCCCATTCGCTAAGGAATTGGCCCAGGACAAAATACATCTGTTAGAAAAAGTACATATGAGAGATGCATTAGGAACACCTACCTGATCTTCTAGCTTTTTCTGCAAACGCTGGACCCTGTAAGTAAGCTGAATGTTGAGCACGAATCGTCGGATACTCTGGAATCTGCGTCTGGCCAGCCACGCTCGTGCATATTTCTGAAGGATCACTGCCTTGTGTTCCTCCAGCATCTTCAAAACAAGATTTTATGAAATGCACATTGGCTTTCCAATTGTTTCTCTCATCAACTCCTCCAACGTTGAGAGATTCAACTACCAAAATATTCTCACGGCGTAAAATACAAATTTCATGTAATCAATCCCCAGAGTCGCACTATACCTAGAGCTTTGAAATAATAACCAAACCTACTTGTGGCGGACATATATGAACAGACAGGTCTCCTTACTGTCTATGAAGGTCTCCACGCAGAAAACCAATGAGTCACTGTGACTGGTGAAAAATAACCTGGGGAGCCCTGGGGAACCCGTGCCTAAGAAAGCGTGGGGTCTCGGCCATACCTTTCGATACCTCCTCCTTGCTAGGAGTCCTCGGGTGTAGGCCTGGATGGTGATGGTGGCCACGCGAATCAGCTGATACAAATTGCGGACGAGATACCCACGGCAGTACTTCTGGATGATTATGGCTGCCCATGCTTCTTTCAAGGCTGTGGCCGTAACAGCTTTCCTTGGTTAAAAAGGGTGCAGAGTCAATCTGTTACCCACAGAGCACTGACTTCTAGGGCACAGTGATGAGCTTGCACAGCATTTTTCCTTTTCACTGAGGAATATTCAAATGTTTTGCAAATCTACCCATTAAACTCTAAACCTATGGACTCTAATGCCCACTGGAAGTCATTCTCATCACCTCTCCTTTTCACCCTGATCTGAACGTGGATCTGCTCCAGCCCAGGGGAACAACATGGCAGCTGACACACTCTTCACATCCAGGGCGATCAATCCACCGTCACTCACATATGTGAAAACAAAACTGGGCTTTGGCATCGCACTTGCTCATTCAGCCTTGTGGGAAATCACGCCAGAGGCTCTAGATCAGGGGTTGGCAAACTACCTGGGGACCTTCCAGCCTTCCACCTGTGTTGTCCAGCGTTATAGGGACATGGCTACACCTAGTATTTGGACAATACCCATGGCTTATAACAGCAGAGTTGAATACCTGTGAGAAACTGCAAGGCCCCCAAAGCCCAAATATTCGGCTCCTACAGAAAAGGCTTGTCAAGTCCTATTTAAAGGACTGGAGGTGAAGGTTAAGTTCTTACCTTCAGCGTTAACAACTTCACATAGCAGACAGACTTATAAATGGCCAGGTGGGATAAGAGGAAAAATAAAATAACTACTAAAAGATCTGTGAGAGAGGTCTTAGAGAACTATCATTCTGCTTGTGAGCCGGCCCTTGGTGGAAAAGTGGAATTTCTGTAAACAGTGGAAGGTTGGAAAAGACATTTCAAGTTGAGGACCAGTGAACACACAGAGGGTTAACAATGCCTGAAATATTCAGAAAAAGAGAATTTGTCTGTAACTGTCAGAATATAAGACACATGAAAAAAAATAGTGAGGTTGGAAAAATAGAGACCGTTTGTTATTTTAAAAATATATTTAGTGAATGCCAACTATGGTGTAAGAAAGGTTCTGGTCCTCCCAGACCTTCCATCCCTACGAATGCACCTAGGCCATGGAGGGCCTTGAACACTGTCAAAGACTAAGTGTAGGAAACAGGGGTCACTGGAGGCATTGAGGGCAAGTGGCTCCACCAGGCCCTGCCTGCTTTAGGAAGACAGGCAGCAGGGGGAGGCTGTGCTATGGGACCATGAGGCAAGCGCTGGTGGAGGCCTAATCTAGGGCAGGGGGGTGGGAATGGAATGATGGGACAGACACAAGAGGCAAGCAGGGGGAGAACTGTCCAGTCATGGCGATTCCCAGACAGAAAGGGGGCATGAGTTGGGCAGGAAGATAGCCCTGGGTTTTCCTGCCCTGGAGACTGCTGCTGTTGACTGGCCCAGGGCATGGGAGGCCAAGACTGGCTGCGGATACGGTACGATGGTCCCCTGGGGTGGAATGGCAGGCCCAGTTTGGAGCATGCTGAGAAGAAGTCATAAAGAAGCCCAGATGTTGCTGGAGGTTAGGCCTCAAGCTCAGGAAGAGGTCAGGTTCAGGGATACAGCCTGAGCCTTACACAGCTGCCTTCTCAGCTATCCTCACAGCAGCCAAGGAGGAGGCAGTGCAGACACACACTAGCACACGGTGCTGTCCGCGGAGCATACTGTCTCACTGGCCAGCCCAGCATAGCCTCTTGGGGGCACTCAGTGAGGGGTAGGACTGCCCTCCACTCAGCCATCCCCTTGGGAGGTGCTCTGTGCTTGCTTGCAGAGCCTTGCCAGGGATCCCCTCAGGTGTGACCTGCCCCCCAACCTCCCAGCCCACGATCTGCAGGTAGGCTGGCCAGTGGCTACTCATGGTGTCTTAACTTAGGGGCTTCACCAGGACCCTGATTGTCTTAGGCATTTTAAGTTCTCACAGAAAAGGGGTCCAGTCCCTCTACCTGGTCTCACTGAGGTTCTGACTTTCTTCAGCAAAACCTTGATGGGAGCTTCCTCTCTTCAGGGTCCTAAGTGTCATCTCTGCCATTGGAATGGGAGGCAGAGTCAGCACTACATGCCCTAAGGACATGACCTTCTCATCTCCAGGCTCCTGGCCGCCATGGGAGGGCACCCACACACACACCTGTGGCTCTCAAGGACAAAGGCCATTTGTCCTTGACAAGCCCCTCCCCCTGAGGTGAGAGGTCAAGAGAGCCTCACCGCTTCTGCCCCTTCTTGGCTCCAGCATACCTCACAGTTTGCTGGCCCCGGAAGTACTGCTGGATAGTCAAGGCAGCTTGTCTTTCTCGGAGGAACTTTTTTCTCTGGAGCCAGCCACGGATGTGCTTTTGTATCACAACACAACTCTGCCTGAGCTTATCCAGTCGGAGTTTCTCTAAATAGGCCACTTGTCCTGCTCTGAAGAAAATTTTGGTTTTACCAAACTGGTATTGATTAGAATCCTGGAAGAGAAAAATGAGAGAATCAGAAATAAAATCTTTCAGAGTTTCTATAGTATTTGGAAAAGATGCTTAGAGATTCGAAGACACCAAAACATTGTTATTTTGATGCATCTGTTCCTTGACATAAAACAGAAAAATTCTGATCATGACCCCAAAATTTATTTTTTGGGATGTCTGTTTAAAGCCACTGGGGGAAGAAATGGACTTGAGGTCCAGGGATCTGTCTGTGAGGTGACAGGGGTGTGTGCATGCTTGGTGATTCTTAGTTGGGCCACTGGGGAGCTTCAGCTTCTCATGTGTGGTTTCTACAATTAGAGTAGACCCTAGAAAGGCCTGGCTTCTGTCTTCATTTCGGTTTGTCTTCACCACCCCTTTTCTGGCCATGGTACCACCATCCCCACTTCCTTCTGATCACAACTCATTGCTGCAGCAATGACCCAAATCCACACAGAGTGCCCTGTCTGGGACCCCCCTGGGGTAGAGACATGTCAGTTGACCAGGTGCTCTAAGCCAGGTCCATCAAAGCTCCTTAGATCGTGGGAAGACAACATAGGAGAGGAGGACTGTAGTGGAGGTCAGAGCTTGAGTCTGGGTCCCTTATGGTGACACCTGCTCTCAGGAGATGGTACGCCCATGAGTCTGCTCTGATCTCAGCACACAAATGTTTGGGGCATATTTTCTTTCTTCTTTGGCATTCATGGCAATACTTCCTGAGGCAGGCAGGTAGGGAAACATATTTGGAAGGTGGGCATCTTCATAAGAGCCCGTCATTCGAAAAGCTGAGCAAGACTGACCTGGATGAGCCTGTGTAAAACCACTTTGCACACTTCCTTTTTATCACCAAATGAAAGCTCCTGTTTGGTCATGAGCACACCGTAGCGACTGTAGAATTCGATGTATGTCCACCTGTAAAGTCAAACAGGATCTGAGGCGGCGTGGCAGTGAGGAAGTGTGGCCTGTCTGTGGATCCCACTGCTGATGGGGTGGGGGTGGGGTGGAGTTGGTGGGGTGATGGTGCTGACCTTTGACCTCGCCCTGAGTACACCTGTGTGTTCCCCGTGCAGTATTTCTGCTAACACTCGCCTCACCAATTGTGCTGTACCCCCCCTTCAGCTCCCTCTCCCAGGAGCAGTGGGGAGGCAGCTGGAGACAGTCACTGGCAGTGGAAATGGGGGATGGGGTGGTCGGGGGGCCCCCATCCCTCACACCGCCACCGGTCGCCCTAAGCACAGTGGGAAAAATCTTGGGGGGCATCTTGGGGGCATCTTATGCAAGTATCTAACAAAAAGTCTGGCAGCCGCTCCCTTGGTTCTCAGGAGGCCTGAAGTTGGGAAGATCCCCCCTCCCCACCCCACTGCCCGGAAGCAAGGAGTGACAGCGAACCTGGAAGGGTAGCTCTGCGCGCTAATGCGAATCGTTTCTAAAACGCCACAGGCTCGCAGCTGCTGAACAATCCTTTTGGAGTCGAACCTGAAAGAAGATGTGTGTTAGGATGCGTGTTAGCCATGATGACAGACAAACATGCCCATGAGCAGCGCAGCAGAGCCGCCGGGAGTGTGCGCCCCGGGGGAGTGGGGTCCGCCTCTGGGACCCCCACACCAGGCACCCAGCAGCTACTCCACAGACACCTGTTGCAGGGGAGATGAGAACAGCAGCTCTGCGAAGAGTTTGGGAAGCTGACTGAAGTGGTGGGGAAAGGACAGATTCAGAGAGCAGAAGCAGGGAGGAGACTTCGCGGGGAATGGCCTTCGGTGACAAGCTGATGCATGTCAGCTTCGCATGACACCCAGAGCAGAAGAAACATTCCCGCCTGCGTCGTCCTAGTGCCCATCTGATGCTAGAATCACCTTTATGGGACACCCCCTGGCTGAGGTCTGAGCCCCTGGTGGGCACCCCCACACATATTCACCACCTCCAGGGACCGTGCACACCCCTCAGACCCCTCTCAGCTCTAGCCAGCTCAAAGACACTGCAACGCCCACTCCTAGTCTGGGGGCTTTCCTGGGGGCCCCGGAGAGCAAGTCTCATCTCATGCTGTATTTGAGGGTGAAACCTCTGTTCCTCTACCACCTTCCTTTAAAAAAACACATTTTCTTTCTTACTGAGTTATCATCGA
The DNA here is from genome assembly GCF_053574225.1 of Canis aureus. Taxonomy (NCBI): domain Eukaryota; kingdom Metazoa; phylum Chordata; class Mammalia; order Carnivora; family Canidae; genus Canis; species Canis aureus. The sequence goes on from NC_135642.1 coordinate 22,695,501, forward strand.
AAGGCAGGATCATAGTAGCTTGAGGTGTACAACACAGTGACACGGTACTTGTGCATATTGTGAAACAATCACAGTAAGTCTGGATCACACTCATCACCATACATAGTTACAACAGTTTCTTTCTTGTGATGAGGACCTTTAGGATCTACTCTCATAGTAACTTTCAAACACACAATAGAGTGTTATTAACTATAGTCACCATGCTATACACAAATTATTCTTAGAACTTAGGAAACGCTCTGGCTTTCTCAGTTGCACAAACCTTAGTTGCAGACTATTCTTTCAGAGCTAGCCCTTTTGCTTCATCCTGGAGACAAGCTGGTTTAGCCTCCTTAGAGGCATTGTGCTGGCTAACAGTTTATGTAAAGGATGGGGTTGCTCTGAATCATTAAAAAACCCAGAAACAGTGAAGTGCAAGAGAATTATAAGCAAATTCTCCAACATTGTGACAGAAATGACCTCCTTGGTGTTTTCCCTCTACTGCATAGGAACACTTACTCAAAGGGTAATTTCTCATCGTTTGGCTTGATGCATCGGACATAGTGGGGTGTGGTTGCATTGAGGGTTTCCATGAGCAAGTACAGAGAGCCGCGGAACTAGGAAACAAGGTCAGAGAACAGATGTCATGTTGAAATTTGATGCTTAGATCGAGGCCAAAAAAAAAAAAAAAAAAAAGGAAGGCCCAACATTGGTAAATTAAGAAGAAAAGTTAACTTCATGTCTCAACATCTATTATGAAAGATTTCAATCCATGACTATGATTATTAGCATATCCTATATCCAATTATCCCAAATAGCAGGGAACTTAGCAAACATGTGGTTTGCTCAGGTGCATGTAACATTGAAGGCTGAGGTGTGATGATGATGAACTGTGGCCTTTCTTTGTACTTCCATATGTACTGGATGTGAAGCAGCTCAGTGCCCATGTCCAGGCCTGGAAGATGGGGACTACTGTGGCCTGGCTCCCGGGGGTGGTCTGGCCTAGGCCCCAGGCCCCCTCACCCTCAGATACTTTCTGGGTACCTTGCTCCCCACTGTGGTCCGGAACTGCTTGTTGTTTGGCTTGATAAGTGGCTTTGCAGATTTAACTGTGATCGCTGAACCAAAAGGGGAAGGAGGAACCGGATTTTCTTGAAAAAAGTTGGCACAGAGATGAAACTGGAAAGAACAGAGAGGATTCTAATGTCCAAAGGTGTTCACTCACAGTTATCAGCTGATGCAAACCACGTAAATGGCCACTACAACCCCAGGTAAGATGAGGTCAGTAGTCTCAACCAATCTCTACAGCCAAATCTGAATCCCAGAAGGGGACTGTCCTTCCTCCAGATGACACATGGCTTCTTTCCAGGAATATGAACAGAGGGTAAATCTGTGCAAATGTCTATGTGGGTACCTGGGTCTGTATGCTGTTTCTACACCAGGAATCTCCTCCCTCCTACCTCACATTTTCATCCCTGCACATCCAAACTCTACCCATCATTCAGGGTTCTATTAAAATATTTTCTAGGGGATCCCTGGGTGGCTCAGCGGTTAAGCGCCTGCCTTCAGCCTACAGTGTGATCCTGGAGACCCGGGATGGAGTCCCACGTCGGGCTCCCCACATGGAGCCTGCTTCTCCCTCTGCCTGTGTCTCTGCCTCTCTCTCCTCTCTCTGTGACTATCATGAATAAATAAATAAATAAATAAATAATCTAAAAAAATATTTTCTAGCTCCATCTCTGGCACTTGCTTAGACTAATGTTAAAAAAAAAAAAGTAAAAAAAATTGTGCTCAACTCAAATTAATTCCGATTTCTTCTAAGTGAAAAAATCCTTTACTTGTGAGTGTCTTCTAAGATACTCATTACTTTCTATCATGCATCAATTACTTCTTTAAATGTCTTATCTGCTTAGAGTTAAATTCATTTTTTTCCTTTAAATCAGACACTGACAATCTCCTGTGGGGGGAAAATCCCTGTCTAATGAATCCTTGTATGTCTGGCTGTGAAACCAGTGGATCTGAATGTCCCACGCCTCTGAGAACCTTTGTGCTGAGCAGAGACCCATCCGTGCTTTCATGTGATCTGCATCCATCTTCTAGACTGGACCCCAGGGTATGCTTGGGGACGAGTAAGCAATTGGTGAATTAAATCAACTAATTTTGTACACAAGATGCAGGCCACTTCCACATTGAATTCTCTAACATAAATTGGTTTTAATAACTGAAGTTGTCATGCTTATGACTTACTTATGACTGTTAGTAGAAATGCTCATGCTTATATGGGAAATTGTCAAAATACTTGAATATCAACAAAGGATCAAGGATCTTTTTTTTTTGATAAAATAATTTTTCTTGGTGTTCAATTTACCAACATACAGAATAACACCCAGTGCTCATCCTGTCAAGTGCCCCCCTCAGTGCCCGTCACCCACTCACCCCCACCCCCCTCCCTTGTCCCCTTCCACCACCCCTAGTTTGTTTCCCAGAGTTAGGAGTCTTTATGTTCTGTCTCCCTTTCTGATATTTCCCACACATTTCTTCTCCCTTCCCTTATATTCCCTTTCACTATTATTTATATTCCCCAAATGAATGAGAACATACACTAGGATCAAGGATCTTTTAAAGAAAAAGAAAAATAGGGCAATCCCGGTGGCTCAACGGTTTAGCACCGCCTTCAGTCCAGGGCGTGATCCTGGAGACCCGAGATTGAGTCCCATATCAGGCTCCCTGCATGGAGCCTGCTTCTCTCTCTGCCTATGTCTCTGCCTCTCTCTCTCTCTCTGTGTGTTTCTCTCATGAATAAATAAAATCTTTAAAAACACACACATACAAAAGAAAAATAAGTACAATCTAACCAAATATTTACAAAATGAAGGCTCGTGTATGGAATATTCTTTTTTAAAGATTATCTATCTATCTATCTATCTATCTATCTATCTATCTATCTATTCATGAGAGACAGAGACAGAGAGAGAGAGAGAGAGAGAGAGGTGCAAAGACACAGGCAGAGGGAGAAGCAGGCTCCATGCAGGGAGCCTGATGTGGGACTCGATCCTGGGACTCCAGGATCACGCCCTGGGCCCAAGGCACTTGCTAAACTGCTGAGCCACCCAGGCGTCCCACGTATGGAATATTCTTATTTTCAAATGTTAATAAGGAAATGTTCGAAGAGGAAAAGAAAAAGCCAGAAGTTATTCCTTTGGTGACACTACTTCTCATAAAGAACTGTGGATTCAGGGAGCTTGCACATCAGAACCAGCACCCTTTTCCCCAGGTCACCCTCTCCTTGTGTTGCCCTGGTTTCTTTTATGTGCTTAGCACTACCTGCCATTGCCACTTATGTGGTTAGGGTATGTTACTCCCTCTAGAACGTGAGCTTCACGAGGGCAGGAACCCTGACTGCCTTGTTCACTGCTGCATCAGGAATCTAGGACCAGTGATGGCACATGGTAGGTGCTCCATAAATATCTGTGGATGAATGAATCAAATGTGAACTGTGGCTCTTTAACTGGTTATATATTAGCTATCTTTCCTTTCTGGTATCCACACATTTGATTTCTGATTTTGTATCTAATGAATAATTATTTGGATGCTTTCAGAAGCTTGATACATATTTTAGTCCCAATTCCAAAACAGTTATTTTTCTACGTCTGAGCTACAGGTTGCCACTGTAAGACAGTACACACGCCCACATACTTCTTACTCTTTCCTGATGAACATCTAGGTCCGTGTCAAGTTACATAAGGAATAACATTAATTACCTCTTAGGGACCTTACCAACCTTGCTTGCTCTCAGGGTTTCAACCAACATGTCATAGACGGTATCTCTGTTCTTTTCAAGGAAACCTTCACATTTATATTCTACCTATGTAGAGAAAGGATTTAATTATTTCCAAAGAAGAAAAGCAAACAGCATCTAAATATCATAGTTTTTCTCTTTTTCTTTTTCAACAATGACTAATGAAGGACCTAAAAAGGCAATCTTCTAAAAAGAGATTCAGTTTCTGTTTTTTACAGCAAATCATTTATATAAAACCTTCAAAGCTGGGAATATGTCATCTGATGGAAAGAGCCAGGCTTTCCCAATCCTGGATTTTTCACTAGCCACTGATCACTCGGTATTCACCTATGGGTTCCCTCTAGCCACAGGTGACCGGTCATTCCCTGCGATGTGTGCAGTCAATACACACATAAGTCTAAGAACTGGCTTGGGGTTCACTCTGCCTTTGAAGCCATCAGGAGGAGGAAAAAACCTCAGTGTTGCCCTTTGTGTTCAAACAGAAATATTTCCCTAAATAGCATTAATATGGTAGAAAGAATATCTGACCATTTGATCGCAGAGTGTTCAAGGGCCACTGAAGCCCTTAGAATCAAGTATAGTGGGTAAATGTTTGCACTGCTTGAATTTGGCTTCGAAAAACTCCACACAACCCTTTCTGATCCATGAGGCTTCTTGAACCCCTCAAACAACATATCCAGGGTAGTTGCTTAAATATTCAAACTCCAAAAGTTTATGCCTCTGGGTTACATAGTTTATTATGTGACATATATTTTTCATAGGTTAGAAAACACATCTAAAATAAAATTTTAATGACTGTTCATCAACAGGCTTTTAGCAGATTCTGGAATCTGGAGGCAGAGAGAGTGCTCACAGACCCTTGGGCAAGTACTTTGCTTTGTTCCCTTAAGTGAGGAAGGGTCCTTGCTGTGCAGAGTTTGGGTTAAGAACCAGGAACTCTGGCTGTGTGTAAACACTCCCTGGTGAATGAAGACCTTGGATTGCTGTATAGATTCTTCCAGGCTGGTGGTGTGAGCCTCTGGTTTAAAAGGGCAAAGATATAATAATGTAGAGCTGGCCTGATCCAGGGAGACCATCTGTGGGCACAGTCACAGGTGCCTCTCTTGGGAGCTCTGGGGGCTGCGGGAAAATGTGCTGACTTGTTGCATCTAAGCACAGCCGTCTCACTTTCAAAATCATTGTATTTCCCTGGCTAAGTAAATTGAGAACCTAAGTTAATCTTACAGTGCGTGTGGTTTCTCCCTACCAACCTGCAGTCCACCCAAAATGCTGCTTTGAAGAGGTTCTTCTTAGAAGTGCCAGGGGTGAGAGAATTAAATGTGCAGAAACCAAGTACCATGAAGAGGGTCTTGAAGTAAATCCCATATGTGTATGGGAAAGTCTGATACCTTTTTTCCCCTGCTTTCCCCCATGGGATCCCAGCTGTGGAATTGCAAAAGACAACAACTAGAAAATATAACCTCAGATATTATCATTCACTTCATATGCATCTTTGCAGGAATCAATAATGCTACCAGGTTTTTACAGTGCTCCTCTAGTCCACAAAGTTCATCACAGAATTTCTAGCTTGTTGTCCCCTCCCCTGCCATCTCAGTCACAATGAATACTCTGACTCCCAGCACTAGCACTGTTCCCATGATCCCAAGGCACTGACCAGGCCCCTAGGGTGACACCCAACTGCTAAGGGCAGGAGTTTCTTAGGGAAGGAAAACAAAATGAAACATATGTTTATGGCAAGTGGTGATGGTGATTTTTCTTTTTTCCCTCTTTCCTAAGCTTTCTGTAATGTAATTTTAAAATAACTTCTTCTTTTTATTAAAGTCACATGTTTAATAAAGAATAATAGATCTATAAAGAAGAAAATAAAGATCACCTAGAAAAAGCAACATCTTGGGCCAGCCTATGTTACCACTGTAAAACATATACCACAATGTAATAAAGAAAGAAAACCTCAAAAAAAAAAAAAAGATATAGCTTTCATTATAGAAAACAATTATGCTATTTTGAGGACAATTTCATAGAGGAAAAAAACTGATAAGACACTAATGAATTCACGGTAAAGCCAAAATCAGAAATGAGGTCTACTAGCAGCAGACTTATCTTTAAAGCAGTACAGCTGAAATTCATATTTTGTAATAAAAACAAATTAAAAACTGTTAAACACATGCACACGTATCCTTCATCACAGCTACGTGCCAAGTGTGCTTGAATCTGGCCAGAGAAGTCCCCGGCTTCTAGCTGCACCTAGGAAACCACACCAGCTCCAGGGAAGACAGCACTGCTCCAGACCCTCACTGTACCTTGTCAGCAAAGTGCTGGATGATAAAGGATGTATTTGACATTCTGGGTTTTTCGAACAAAGAGTTCTTGTTGACAAAATTATTATATAGCTTTTGAAGCCAGTTTTCATCAGTTCCTTGTGGTAACTGCAAGAGAAAAGCAAACCAAATAGTAGGGAAGAAAAGTAGAGATGAGAGATTAATAGAGGCACAGAAAAGTTCTAATTCTGACAAACCAAGGTGAACTGATGCCTCAGAGTGAGCTGCTTACATCTGCGGCTCCTTTCTATAGAGCAGCTCAAGGTACACGTCTGTCCTTGATCCCAACAGTCTTTAGAGTGTCATTTAAACAGACATATTGATGCCCTTTTAGAAGAACAAAATGTTATAAACTAGAAGGAAATGGACATAGAGTGACTCAAGAGTGAAGAAATTTATTTTTGCAAAGTGGCAGTATTCCTATTATTTCTTCCCAAAGAAGTCTAAAAGGTTTAGGGGAAAAAATAGCATAGATTCCATTACATGAATGTGAGTTCTGTTCTCAGTTGGATGGGGAAAGGCGAATAACCTAAATGTAGTGCTCCCCACCTCGCCTCCGTCTCAGGAAAATAGCTTTTTTTTTTTTTTTTTTTTTCCATTTTACAGGCTATTGAATAACCACTTCCTCAAACAAAGCTAGTTGCAAAACTTGTTCTTCATACTGGTGATATGGAAGCGATCAGTGATATTCAGCCCCGGGTCAGTGAATACCCCATTGTGTCCAAATGACTCCTGCATGCTGCTCTGTGATAGTGATCACCTAGCGAACATCTGTGTAGAGGAGGTACAAATATTTCCTAGAGGCTGCCTTGGCCTGTGCACCCTGCCCTCACTAGATCATTCCAGAATGCTTAGCCCTGCTGCCAGCCCTTTAATCTTGTATCACTCCAGGGGCTGAAACACGGGCAGTACCAGAAAGGATAATCTGTGAGAAAAAGTGTAGAATTGAGAATTTCAGGGAGAAAGGCCAGTTAGTCTTCAACATTATGACTTTTTTTTTTAAAGAAATAAATCTCTGGAAAAGGAAACTAAACCTATGTTTAAACATCATAATATAATCTTTAAAAATATTTATTTATTTTTATGTTAAACCACCAAGTTTGGGGATAATTTATTTCTTTTAATTTAAATTTTAGTGAACATACAGTGCCATATTGGTATCTAGAGTAGAAACCAATTCACTGAGTCATCACTTACACATAACACCCCAAAATACAATCTTCAAACCAAAAAACGAGTACTTTCCTGGGGATTATTTGTCCCTGTGACCCCATGAGGGACACTGCTAGGCTGGCCCACTGTAAAGGTGGCTCTTCCTAGAGGGAGATAATAACAGGAGAACTAGAGACCTCTTCTCTTGAATTGTATGATACTGATTTTTCAGCTACACCTCCCAGTGGATGACTCACAAGAAAGAGGAAATAAAACTCAATTCTTGTTAGTCATTAACAAGTGGTATGAGGTTACCTGCTATTTTCACTTCCATTCTACATACGCCTTGGACAGCCTCAAAGGGCTTCTCCTTGCTGGACATGACCTGAGATGTTGTGCACAGTACCTAAAGGTGGGCTACACATGAAGAGGGTGGGAAGCTCAGCTGGCCCTCTGGGGTTCCTACTATGGACTGCTATCCCAACATTAACATCATCAATTGGGTAACATGTCAGGAATTCACACACACACACACACACACACACACACACACACATCCAGTTTGTAATATTCTCATCTGTTACTATGCAGAAGTTGAACAACAACAAAAAAATTTAAGTTACCAAGCATTCTTCATCCAGTAGTTCCAAAATACCCATTTTTGCTTCAATCAGGTCAATAACTGGTTGATTGTCATAAAAATCTATCAGCGTCCAAGGGATATCTTCCTTCATGTATTCTTCTTGTTCAAGTTTAAAGACATGCTGGAAATCCAGAAATTAATAGAGTAAATAAAACAGAACATTAAAGTGTGCTTCCAAAGTCCAGGACGTGAGCATTTGGAAAACACAGATACCTGACTGTTTTGTAATGTTTAGGGAAGACTTTGAGGTGCAGATACCCATGATGGATGATGCAGAGTTCCTGACATGATCCTCCCACCTGGTCTGAGTGGGACCCCACATCCTGTTGCCTCCAACACGGAGCCCACTCAGGGTGGTCCTGCAACCCCTCCCTGCTCACAGCACTGCCGCTTTCCAAGACAGATGCAGCCTCTAGGGCTGGGTGGGAGCCAGCCTGCCTGAGAATGCTGGCTGTGAGGACAGTGTCAGAAGCCAACACGTGGACAACTTTGTTCATGACTAGTTCAGGCCATAAGGGTGCCAGGGAGGCTCCCCAGAGATCTGGCTTGGGCTCATCCTAACTGCAAGTGGTGGGGAGAGAAGGGGTAGCAAGGAGAAAGCCTCCCACAGAAGATCCCTCTGCCACCACAGAAGCCCAATCGGAGGTTGTGAAACATGACTCTTACACAAGCCAGAGAGAGCAGAGTAGTGATGGGGGCGGAGGGGAATGCAAAGGATGGTGGGGTGACTTCAGGTGAGTCATGCAGCATATCTACCTGGAATAAGCTTTACTTGTAGTTATGAAATACTAAACTTCTAGGGAATCCTTGAGAATGCTAACAAAACATAAATTTGCAATGGGGTGAAATTTAATGTTATACATGGATTAATTCTAAAGTGCAGAAAAGGAAAGAAAAGAAACACTTACTATGATTCAATGTTAGGTCTACTCCTCATAACAATATTAGGCAGGCGGATACCAGTGACTTGTTTTTCCAAAAGAAGAAACTGAGGTTCTGAGCCTGAGGTCTCAGAAGAAGAAGGCGGGAGAGCAGAGAGTCAAAGCCAGTTCTCTTTGAGCAAAAGTCCATGCTCTCCATGATGTCATACTATTTTTTCCTCAGGAATTGTTTGAGAGAAGCTGAATTTCAACAGATGAGCAGGAATTTGCCAGATCAAGAAGAAGGGATGGGGAAAGGACAGGAGCCGGTGGGTTATGGCACAGAGGGGAGCAGGTACAAACATAAAGAGGCTTGCAAGGCCCTGGGGCCTTCAGGAAACTCCAGCATTTGGTCCTGCTGCTCAGAGGGTCTGTGAGCAGGTGCAGGCAGGTGATGGACTCGGCTGAGCTCATGCCAGGCGGCTAGAACAGGATGGAATAGGCTGGGAAGGTGTGATTTCAAGACAGGGCCACAAGGTGGTGCAGTGACCCAGCGTGGGGCTCCTCTGAGGGGAGGCCGTGGTGCACACGCAGGGCTGAGAACCAAGTTTCAAGAAGGCGGAAGAGTCACCTACCAGGTTAAACTGCTGCTGCAGCTTCTCATTAGCGTAATTGATGCAAAACTGTTCAAAGCTGTTCACATCAAAGGTTTCAAAACTGAAATATGGTTTGAACAAGTTAAAACATCCGTGCAGGGCACATGCATTTGTTTACAGATAAGCATTTTTTGACAAACTTCATAGTTTAAAAGTTGGCTGTTTTCTGCAAGTTTTAACTACGCTTCATAGCTTCTGGTTTTAATATCCTGGCAGTTTATAAATCATCTTTTTCCAGGCGGCCTCTGGAAGGAATCTGGTGTGTACAAAACGCCTACCCTGAGGCGGCCTCATGACAGGCTGGTCACAGTGGGCTGTTTGCTTCACATAACAGCGCCCACAAACAATTACTCTCTTTGTGGATGAGGAGCTAAAGCTGCGAGAGGTCACGAAGCATGCCTGAGGTCACGCAGGGAGTGTCGGACTCAGTGGAGAACCTGCCTGCCCACAGCACCTGTGCTTGGGGCGGGGGGGCGGACAAGGCCGCTGCTCCCCACTCTGCTGAGTGAGGGGCGGCACAGCTCTGCCTCCCCACGGCCTGGCTTCAGGGTTTGGAAGACAAGGGCAAGGTCAGTAAAGAGCCTACAGCACAGCAGATGCCAAGGCGTCTATTTTCAGACTTTGAATACTTGTCTCTAGAGTTGCAAACCCAGGGCCTGGGAGGAGGCAGGTGGTGAGAGAAACAGGAAGCAGGTGGAGGCAGCGCTGCCGTGAGCGGTGCGTGGGCCACAAGCAGGGCTGTCCCCCGGGGCAGCTGTCGCTCAGCCCCTGGCCGCGACCAGGACTAGCACTGGGCTGGCTGTGAGACCGCCCGACCCCCAAGGAAGCTGGGAATGTGAACTGGCGCGTGAACTCTCTCACTCTACAGCCAGGTGAACGCTCCTGCCAGGAGGAAGCTGAGCGCTGCAGGTATCGGGCTTGGTGCTCCGCCACCTCACTTAACCCTGACGCGCAGGGCGCGGGACCAGCAGGACCCCTCGTCACACCTGACGGCCAGAGGCCAACAGCAGCAAGTGGTACCAGACAAGCATTTTGACCCCAGCTCTGGGGTCTCCAAAGCCTTGGTTCTTAATGGCTCTAATCGTGAGTGGTTCCTGCTGGCTCCAACCGCGGTTCCCTGGGAATCCCACTTGACTAACCCAGGTTGGCTCAGGTAGGAATTTCTGAGTGGGTTAAGGACCTGGATGGTGCTCTAGACAGCTCCAGGGTGACTCAAAGCAGGAGTAGAACCCACATAGCTCGGGCTGGGGGTGAGTCCAGAGGGCCTCGTGGTGCTCCACGGCCCACAGCCAGGGCCAAAGGGGAGGCTTTCTAGAGCAGGGGTGGAATATCAAATATCAATTATTTTCCTGTCCTCTTACATACTCCTTCTTCCAAAAACGGGCCCTCAGATCTGAAATTCAAAACCCACGGAAGGACCTAAATCTTGGACCTAAAATGCCAGAAGCACATTAGCTATTACAACACTTCACGTGTGAATGATGCTTATGGTTCTTAAGATGCCTTCACAATTTTTTCCATTTGAAGTTCATCATAACCCTGCGCGAGGGGCCCCAGCTTACAGAGGCAGAAACGAGGTTTGGAGAGGTCTTGTGACTTTCTTGGGGCCACACAGTGGTGCCACAGCACTCCCTCTCCGGGTCGCGACCCCCAGCCCTGGGCCTTGCTCACTCTGGGTGCACGGCACGTAGACGCCAACTGGCTGGGGAACCACAAGGTTTCATGTTGTTCTGAGCCGAAACCTCAAGGCTCACAGCTTTGCCTGTCATCACTTTCAGTGCTCGTAACTTCTCCTTTGAGGCTGCTGTATTTCCAGGTCCAACTGAGCCCAGTTCTCTCAAAAGCTGCCTGGCGTGCATGAGCCGGGGCTGATCCACAGGAACATGCCAGATGGGGAGAGGCCTGAAAGGGTTCACCCCAGGCAGCAGCAGCAGCACTCAGAAAGGACCTCATTCTTTTAGAGGGGCCTGTTAGTTCTGACATGGCAGCAAGCACTCAACCTTTAGCGTTTTTGAAGAGGATTTTAATTTTAAAATTTTAATTTAAGGTCTACTCTAAGCATGTTCTTATAAATTTAGTTACTGTCTCAGGTTTGCTCACTTAACCAAAACTTCGAATTCCTTATCCCATTGGCCTCCAGGCTTCATGGATCTGACTCCTGCCTGCCTGACTCCTCACTCACTTCGTGTACTCAGCTGCCTCCTCTCTCCCCTGGCCCCTGTTATCTCTGGCACATCCATCTGCTCTCTACTTATTCCCATCACAAGAACCATCCCAATCTCTAATTGCCTGCCGGCTTTCTCCACTAAAATTTAAGTCCCAAAAAGACATGGGCCATATGCCTATTCTGTTTATCAATCCCACCCATCACATGTCTGGCACTTAAATAGGTGTTGACTGAATGGAATAATATATCCTTAGAGGACTGTTTATTTTTAAGACATTTAAAAACACAGAAAAGAACAGAATACTATAGCAATCACGTAACTCTACCAATAATAGAGACCATTGTTTAAAAAGACTATTTCTTTTTAAAAGTCTACTTAGATTCTCACTGGCTCCTCAAATCCTCTTTGTAGCACAAGACAAGGTAAATCATTTACTAGACTATCCCAGTAACGTATCAATATTTTAGAACTGTTGACATACGCTATTAATTGGGAGTCACATGTATTAACTCAGAATCTAAATTAAACAAAGTACCTCCCTTGAGGCACTGTCTCACATTACACAGCTATGGGAAAGCCGATTCTCTGCACCTGGGTAAAAGTTCAACAGCATCATCACGGCCCATCTGCTGTGGGGGCTCTCCCCTTTGTATGGGGAGGAGGGGTTGGCCTACTGCTCACTGGGTGGGAGGGAACACACTCCAGGCTGAGGGGGACACCTTGAATGGAATGATCTGCCTGAGAAACCAGGACTGGTCCTGGGAGGGGTGAAGCGTTGAGCATCTGAAGGCAGCTGTTGACAAACAAAAGCCTGAGCACCAAGAAGCCTGAGAACCTGCCTCCACGCTGGCCTGCCCTCACTCATGCCATCTGGGGATGCTATAAGCATCTTGGGCACACATGTGGCCTTGGATTTAGAAAAAGGAGGACCAGGCAAAGAGGAGGAAGAGCAACTCCAGTGTGGTGAGAACTTTGTCCTCAATGGTATTACGCCAGCTGGAGAAGGGCTGGGGTCCGAGAATGGAAGAGGATTCTGGTGTGCGAAGCTGGCTGTCAGAGCCCTGGCTTTGCGCCCACCTCTGACCCTGTGAGCACAGGCAGGGCACAGGATGTCTGGGGCTGTCATTTGGCCCCTTTGAAATGGGAGAGTTGTGTCAGGGCTCCACCCCCTCATGAGGCCTCTGCAGAGAACCAGACATGGGCTCTACCACCAGCTGAGCAACAGCCAACACACTTCTGCATGTAAGCCTTGGTTGTTTCGCCTCTGCTTGAGAGGCAGAAAGTGCGTGGGGACCACCCAGCACAGAAGCCTCTTGGTGCAGGTCACTGTTAGTTCAGCATCTATGTAACCTGCTCTACATAAGCACACTGTAGCCCAGGGGACGGAACTTAACATCCACAAGTGCAAACACAGACACCACCATCTTTCTGATCATGTGAAACACAAATGAGAAACCAGAACAAAATGATCTAAAAATAATGGGCATTTGACATTTCAATGAGGAAAGACAGGCTCACAGAAGAGAATCTTACCCATAAATGTCCAAAACACCAATAAAAGTGTGCTGCTTGCCTGAAAACTGCAACGCTTGGTTAATTCTCTCCACAATGAAGTCGAACAGGTGAGCGTAGATCTTTTTGGCCAGTGCGTCCCTGGCGTTGATGGCCTGGGGCCTGGTCATGGGCTTCACCACCGTCTCGGAGGTTGTGATGATTTTGCGATTGCACAGCCACTGAGCAATTTTGCTCCTCTCCAGGCCCAGGAGCTCACAGAACACCTCCAGGTGCCTGTCGTCCTCCTTCAAACACAAGCACAAGCCCCATCAGGGGTGTCTGGCCCTCTAACCCAGCAGCAGCCCACCCGGCAGGGGCCCCTGGACATCCATCCAGGCCTGTGCCAGAGACAAGGATGAGCTGGCTTGAGAATGACCAGGCCTCAGAGGAAAGCAGGAGGGCCGCAGCGGCATGGAGCCTGCATCAAGGCATGGCTATGATGATGCCAGGGAGTTCTGGACTGCATCCCACCTGGGGTTTCATTCTGGCCAAAGAACATCAGCAGTGAGTAAGGCCACAGATGCAACCCTCCCCTTCCTCTGCATGTGGACACAGCCTCAAGGCTCTGCTCTTCCCTTTGTAACATGCTCAGACCACCTGCCAGCATGGTCACTCACCCTGTCCCTACCTGTGTGGTCAGGGTTTGTGTGGGTGGTCCAGCCCTGAGGTACATAGATGTCATTGTCAGAGAACCTGACAGTGGGGCTCCTTTAACAGAGCTGGCCTCTCAACTGAGGAGGAATGTGTGGAAGACTTTTTGGACACACAAAGTGAATCTTGCGTCTCTCCCAGCTGGGGCATGAGAGCTGCCCCACTGGTCAGAGACAAGGAGAGGTCTGTTCCTCTTTGTCTTGAGCTCGCATGGGCAAGGAGTCCTTGTCACATGGCAAGGAGATGTGACCCCTGTGACTGAGCACAATCGTTCCCCTTGGGCAAGGGAAGTTCCCGGGGAAGGCTGATCTGTAGAAACCATCACAGCCAATGGGAAAGCCATGAGGTTGCATTTAAAAAGCATCAGATTACAGTAGAGCAAACAATCTAAAAAAGTCCTGCCGCCTCCTTGCTGCTCACCTACACCCCTTCTGACCAACATCTCAAGAACACAAAGCTTGTATTCACATGCCTGACCTCTTCACTGGGGAACAGACAGGCAGAGCCATGGGTTTTCTTCCTTCTAAGAAGGAACTAAACCATCTGAGTCCAAAACATTCAGGTACAAGTGCAGCTGCAGGGGGAAGGGTAAGGGGCAACAATTCTTTAAAAAATGACTTCAGCCGGATTGGGCTTGCTCGATATTTCAAGTTTCCGATGCAAATCAATGGTATGTATGTTGCAAAGATAGGACCACTCATTACAGAACTGGTAATTTGCTCTCAAGATTCTACATCTTTTTCAGAGACTTTGTCTCCTCAGATTGATAGACAAAGGATTTTTAGTCTATCATTTTTAACTCCTCCTCCAAAATACTACCTTCATAACAAACTTCATGGGACAGAGATCGGTGCAAGGGCATTTGTTGGGTGGAAATCATACCTTCAGTCTATGGAGTTTGAGAAGAACAAAGGTAGAAACCCGTTTCTTGGAGGTAATCGAGAAGGCACAGAGGGAGAACCACCACCACATGCACACCAGGCTCCTATCCAGGCCTACTGTCCCCCCCTCCCAGAACCTCCCAGTCCCATGCAAACTGACCAACTGGGTGAGGGATGGACACGGGGCTGGGGGGGGGGGGTAGTGGTGGTGGGGGGCGCTTAGTGTGAGTGCTTGAGGAGAGGGAGGAGGATTACTTCCTGGTCACGGGACAACAGGACTGAAGCACTGAGCCAAAGCCCACATCCTCCATCCACTCTGTTTGGTTCTTTCTCTTCCCTGAACTGCAGGTTCTAGAGAGCTGGAAAATGACCAGTGTACCAAATTATCTACCATTCCCACCGAATTTCCTTTGGGCACAGGAAAACGGGTATCGTTATACTATGAACTAAACACTTCCTCCCAAAATTTATATGTTGAAGCCCTAACCTCCAACGTGATGGTGTTTGGAGTGGGGCCTTTGGGAGGTGCTTAGGTCTAGATGATGCCATGAGGTAGGGCCCTCACAATGGGATTAATGCCTTTCTAAGGAGAGGAAGAGACCAGAGCTCTCTCTGTCCCTCTCTCTATTGCAAGGACCCAGCAAGCAGGGGGATGTTTGCAAGCCAGGAAGAGAAACCTCACCAAGAGCTCAACCATGCTGTTCCCCTGATCTAGAACTTCCAGCCTCCAGGACTGTGAGAAAATAAAGTTCTGTTGTTGAAGCCACCCAGCCTTTGGTATTTTGTTATGGTCAGGGGAGTTGACCAGATATATATATATATATATATATATATATATATATAGAGAGAGAGAGAGAGAGAGAGAGAGAGAGAGAGAGAGATACATAAAGCTTGAAACGTCAGGTGATCTGGTATTCCTTAGAAGCATTTTTTACTATGTGTTATTTTCTTCTTTGCGTGGCTATTTATGAGAAGAACCAAACACATGCCCCTACTGAGGATTACTTTTCCATGATTCCGTCAAAGATACACACATATAAACTTAACCTGTGTTCATTAAATTAAAAAAAATCTGTCACAAATTTACATGGGAATATATTTCCAGAGAGACAGAGTCAGCACAATGGGTGCCTGATGTGGGCAAGTGTCAGGAGGTGGGAGGTGTCCTTTCTGCTCAAAATATCCAGTGTCCTGAGGGCCCTACATGACCTCACCCTCTCCTCACCCCCACACATCTTCTGGCCTCATCTATCACCCTTTCTTTCACTCACTCCTCTTTGGCTATCCTGACATTTTTTCTATTTGTTAAATAACACCTTCTGCTTGAGGGCCTCTGCACTTGCTATTCCCTCTACTTTGAATGTTTTCTCCCCACCCCAATACAGGCACAGTTCACCTTCTCATCGTCAGGCCTCTGCCCACCGCCACTGTACCAGCAAGGCTTTCTCTGAATGCTCTACACAAAAGACACAGCCCCTCTGTACCCCCGACTCCGCTTCATTTTCCTTTCTAATGGCCATCACCAGTGGCCAGAGCCCATAAGTGGTGCTCGTGTCTCCTCCTCTCCACCTCCTACTCCCAGATCATGAGCACCATGAAGCACTTCTTGTCTGGTTTTGTTCACTACTGTTTCTCCAGAGCTTGCAACAGGGCTTGGCACAAAGCAAGTAGTTAGTAAAATTTACTCAATGAAAGAAAAACACAGAGAATGTATTTTCCCCTTCTCTACTATTACAAGGGGAAGAATTTTTACTCTTACAAGCCAGCCACTTTACTCTTTGCTTCTTTGCTCCTGACAACTGGTCTCCCCAGAAGACCCAGTGGGCCTGGTGCTAAAATGCAGAAGCAGGGTAACCATGAGATGCCCTACGGTGACCCTCTGAACGCAGGAAGGTAAAAACAAGCCAGCGTCTTACGCTAACTGAGGACCTCTCGTTGCCCACTGCTGTGACCTGCACATTGCCCAGATGCAGGATGGCTGCCAGGATCTTAAAAACATCCATCTGAAAATCCTCCTTGAAACCTGAAAAAAAAAAAAAAAAAAACATTTCCAGATTAGGATTACTGCATGTCTTTCCTTACTTAATCACTAGTAAGATAGCATCTGAATTCTTTCAGGACACTCTAGAACCGTCTGTGCCAAGAGCAGGGACAGGAACGTGAAGCAGCCCCTGGAGAGAATCCGGTTCACCATCCTTGCCACTTTGACTTGTGATGACACAACATGTGGATTCGACAGCCCACTAGGTTTCCCCTTTTGCCATCGCTGCTAGAAGTGCAACACAAGAATTCATACCCACATCACCATCTCATGTCAGGTCTCGTTTATTCTATGTGATGTGCTTCCTTTATTTTCACTCTGGGTTTTCTGTTTTGTTTTATTTTTCTTGAATTCCTTGAATTCTAGTGGTGGGGTGCCAGATGGATTCCATTTGCCCCTGCAGCTCCGCATGCTGCTCTCTGCCCCAGGGGGGCTATACTGTCTGCATCAAGGCCATGGGCTCTCATATCCTCTGGCCTCTGGGTGGGTGTGACCCATGAGGACCTCCTGCAGGAGAGCAGGATTGGGAGGAGAGAAGCACTAGAGAGGTTTCTCTCCCTGCAAAGTTGCTTCAGGTTGTCAGTGTTGCCAACTGACAGGTCACTGTTCCTGGTCTGGTGCTCACTTTCCTCAACCCTCCTTCCTGGCTCCAGCGATACCTCCATGCCCAAATGGTGAAAAGCAGCGAACAGCTCTGCTGCTGACCCTGGCTCCCTACTGCCCCTTATAGCTCCCCTAGACCTGCCCACATCTTTGTAGTTGGTCCTTTCATAGATAAACCCTCCTCCTTCTATCCTAATTTAAATGGCCCTGTATTTCCCATTGGGACCCTGGCTGTTGCAGGTGGCATATAAATTATGAATATATAACATATTCAGTCACCATGGGGCATGGGCACATGTCCTGGAGCCAAAAATAAACCACACTAGCTACTAGGAAGGACTTTGTGTCTAAGACCCATAAATCACAATAGGGAACCTGCCAGTTGTGAGCTGGGCTTTGCTAGATCAGGACCGCAGAGCAGGAGTGTGGTGGGTGGGGCGAGGCACCGACTCGTGCTGACACTGCAGAGCCTTGTGGAGCGTGGAGATATCCTCGGAGGGTGGGGGAGGCTCCTTCATGTAGATGTCCCTGCTCCCTGGTCTGCGTGGGAAGTGCAGCTGTCATGGACACCTGTGATGCCCTCCCCCTTCCCCCAAGCAAAAAGCAGCAGGCCCTAAATGCTGAGGAAGAGCTGCCACAGCCACCCTCTGCTTCTCACTTGGGGATATCTGGATTCTTTTGGTAGTAGCTAGGTCAGGTTCTTAAATAATTTCAGAACTTAGAGAGTCTTATCTCCTTCAAAGATCAAATGAAATCAAACCAAAAATACATGGAAGACTCCAGCTCAGGCTGAGTCCAGGCATTTTCTGTCTTCCCATTTGGAGCTAACACCTCTGTTTCAAGGACAGATGCCTCTAACAGAAATCAGCCCCCAGCTCCACCTACACCCCGACCCCCCACCCTCTCCATAGGCCACCAGCATGATAACTGGCAGGTAAGTGAGGAGGAAAAGCAATGAAAAACATGCCCTTTGGGAATCTTTGGTTCAGCATTCCTACTCACTACGTCATTGGTCTATAATTAAATCACTTAACTATACCATGCCTTCCAGAACCCACGAAAGTGAAATAACTCCAAAGCAATGATGTGAGAGAATTTAAGATCTTGGTGGAGGGGTGCTTGGGTGGTTCAGTGGGTTAAGCGTCTGCCTTCCGCTCAGGTCATGAACCCAGGGTCCTGGGATTGAGCTCTGTGTTGGGGCGGGGAGGGCTGCTCAGTGGGGAGTCTGCTTTCCCTCTACCTCTACCCCTTTCCCTCTACCCCTTCCCTTTCCCTTTCCTCTACCCCTTCTTGTGCTCTTTCTCTCTCTCTCTCTCTGTCAAATAAATAAATAAAATCTTACAAAATAAAAATAAAAAGATCTTAGTGGAGTAATTCTCTTTAGTGAGACAAGGTCATGCAAAAGCACTGCTGGCCTGAGTTTGATTTCAATATGAAGTACAATGGTCAAGTACCTTGAGCTTGAGTTCCAGGCTAAGTGTGATTCCTTCTAGGGTGTTCTTTCTGTCAGAGATTAAATGGCCAGGCAAGGATCAGAGGGCAAATTAAATGAGAGACAGCGAACAAAGGAAAGGAGCTTTTGGTCAAAGTTATCCCCTTCTGCTTCCTCAGGGGGTAATTCCATGACTAGCTAAGGTGTCTTAGGAGCAGAACTGGAAGGGAAAGCAAATGGAACCCTGTACTCCAGTACTCTCCATGTATCATCTCATCTAATGCTTACAACAACCATATGAAGCAAGCTTCATTATGGTCCCCATTTTATGGAGGGGGAAACTAAGGCATAGAAGGGTTAGGTCACCCTGAGCATGTCATAGCTAAACAGTTTAATGCCAGCCACCACCACAATATGTGAAAAGACCTGTGAGGTTCATGAAGCCATCCTACCTTCACCCCCTTGTGCATAACATGGAGGCTCCCTGACAACCTCATGCCAAGCAAAGGAATCTGAGCAGACTCCAGAGGTCTATTTCCTGGGTATGTGGAGAAATGGGTTTGCATACTGAACCAGATGACCTTGCCACTAATTTCTCTATCCTAGCTCCATAACAAACCACAGCAATGGACAGATCAACCAAGTACTTATCTAGCAATTAGATTTTTAAAAAGGGTGGTCTGCCCGAATATGCTATAAGTGTACCTAATTCAAGTTAGGCAGTCTCCCCTAGAGATCTCCAGCTAAGAAAGAGAACACTGAGACACAAACGAGAGGACACGGCCAGCAGGGCAGGCAGTACAGCACATTCTCACATTGTTAGGGGAAGCACTATTGTTTAGAACTTTCTGACGTGAAGACAATGTTCTGTATTTGTGCTGTCCAATATGGGGGCTATTTTGCCTTATGTGCTTATGAGCACTGATTTTTTAAGGTTATTTCATTTTAATTAAAATGAAATGCACTCGCTTGTGGCTGTGTTGTATGGCACAGGTTTAAAGACCATGAAAACCACACACAGAATGAGGTCATTGGCTGTGGAGATCACAGGGTGATGGCAATCTCAAAGTCACAGTGAGGTCACCTGGTTCCTCTCCACGACAATAAATGGACCTCTGCAGTCTACTCAAATTTCTTGGTCTGGCATGCATCACCGGGGGACTTCCATGTCGAGACACATAGGGGCGAAGCTAAGATGGCTTCACGAAGTCCATCCATGAAACTTCACACATTGTAAGAAAATTCTAAGGAATCCATCAACTACTCTCTCTCTATCATCAAGATACAGGACAGTCAATGTTTTCTTGTCAGGCTTTGGAGGCTGTATAGTCTATATCACAATTACTCAGCCCTGCCACCACCAATGCATGAAAACAGCCATAGACCATACTTAAACAAATGAGTGTCTATGTTCCAATAAAACTTTATTTACAAAAACAGGCAGCAATCTGCTGACCTCTGGTCTAGGACAATTTTTAGTGATTCATGCAGTGAAGTCATGTTTTCATTAAATATATACTGATCTCTCATATTGATACAGCATGTCATAGCTCATAAACCACTTTATTATTTTTTTAAATTTATTTATTTGAGGAGAGAGCGTTTGCATACATGCATGGGGAGGGGGCCGAGGGAGAGGGAGGGAGAATCCTCAAGCAGACTCTCCACTGAGCAGGGAGCCTGATGCCTGGCTCAATCCCAGGACCGTGAGATCATGACCTGAGCTGAAATCAAGAGTCGACTGTCCAATCAACTGAGCCACCCAGGCGCCCCATTAACCACTGTAGACATTATCTCATAATCCTCACCATATGCCTAATAGCTTGGCATGGGGGCTACTGTCCAAAGAGGCCCCCAGCATACCACCCTCCCAGGGCTCATGCTCTGTGCAGTCCCTCACAGTGAGTTATGTATGAGTCTGAGCTTTTGACCATTAGCACATGGCAGTAGTGATGCTGCCTGACTTCTGAGGCTGGTTCATAAAAAGTCTGACAGATTCCTCCAGAACCTACTGTAGCTGGCTCTAGGAGAAGCCAGCCACAACATGGCACAACTGAGACCAGTGTTCTGCGAGGAAGTCCGTGTGGAGAGAGATGCCCGCCCAGCCCCCAGTACTTCTAACCATATCACATATCACATATCATATGTGAGAAACCAGCCATTTCTCACATAGGCTGATATCTAACCATATCAGCCTATGTGAGAAAGAAGCCTACAGAGAATGGGGCTCCTACCACAGAGGCAGTAGATTGTTTTACTCTACCTCCCCATAAGGCTTTGGAAGGCTTTGTCAAAACATCTAGGCCAGGTGTGCAAGGCTGGGCCAGGTGAGGCGAGCTAGGTGCCAGGGGCTGACCCTGAGATGAGCACCTGAATGCCTCCTTCAAGTTCATATCCCGATTGTCTCTCCTGCTTCATCCTCGTCCTGGCCCACCTGGTGTGGACATTTGTGCAAATGATCTAATTTGTATAAGACGGTGCAAAAAATTGTGCTGATGATTTCCAGAGATTAGGAAAGGCTTCATGGAGAAGGGGATGGTTTTGCTCAAAGGACGGTTAGGGCTTGGACAATAGGGAATAGAGACCAAGGGCAGGCAGTTATACTTAGCAAGCTCCTGCTACATGCTCAGCCTGGTACCAGGGGCTTTCCACACACATTTCCTTACCAGTTATTATGAGAGCCTTGTGGGTAAGGAATACGGCCATTCTATAGATTGGGAAACTGAGTCTCAGAAAGGGCAATCTCCGTAGAGTTCTGCCAATTAGGTTTTGAATCACTTCCAAAGCTTACTCTCTTTCTCTTATATCATTTTGGCATGAGGTGAAACACTATAGAGGCAGGAGAGAGTGACAGAAGTGCAGGGATGGGCAGGAGGACAGGGCATGTGGATGAAGGTTCCCCTGGGGCCTTTCAGAGCTAGGCTGCTTGATCCCACCTCATACACATCCCTCTCATTAGAGCACATTATAGAAAGATAAAATTATGACTTTAACTATTTTAGGAAAATGTTAATCAGTACCAAAAGTGTTTACCTTATTATTATAAACTGTTTAAATCATCCTTCTCTTTAAAGTGGTTTGGAAGGGGGTGGTCACCTGGTTGGCTCACTCAGTTAAGCATCTGACTCTTGATCTCAGCTCAGATCTTGATCTCAGAGGCATGAGTTCAGGCCTTACACTTCCACTAGGTGTGGAGCCTAATAAGAGAAAAAGAAGGAGGAAGAGGAGGAGGAGGAGGAGGAGGAGGAGGAGGAGGAGGAGGAGGAGGAGGAGAGGGAGGGGAGGGGGAGAGAGGAGGAGGAGGAGGAGAAGAAAAGAAGAAGAAGAGGAGAAGGAGGAGGAGCGATTTGGAAGGGGCAGAATCAGATGGTAATTCTGCTTAGGAAACCAACTGGCTTTCATTCTCAATTATCCAAATGTTTCATCCTCAATTGTCCAGAGGAGTAATCTTGCCGATTACTCTGATATATTTAACTTCAAATTCTTCATCTTTTTAATTTAAATATAGTCACCCAAGCCACAACAATGAAAACAACTTGGTAAAATAAGTATTTTCTATAAGATGGAAAAATAATCTGTGGTCTCACACTGATTGGAAGCTTTGACTAACAGTTATGAGTTAAGGTCTGTACTGATACACTATGGGAAAGTGGATGATAATTTTTATCAATGCCATTTGGTAGACACTTCCCAAACGTGAGCTCCATGTGAGAAAAGCAAGGTGGAAAAGAACCAAGCAATCCAATACTTTGTTTTCTATATAAAAATGTTGTAAGAGGGGTGCCCAGTTGTTTAAGCATCTGACTCTTAATTTTGGCTCAGGTCATGATCTCAGGCCATGGGGTCGTCCCATATCAGGCTCTGTGCTCAGTGGGCAATCTCCTTGGGATTCTCCCCTTCTCCCTCTGCTCCTCCCCACCATTTATGCTCCCTTGCGATCTCTCTCTCTTTATCTATCTTCCCACACCCCTCCCACACACAAAAAGTGAAACTCATCCATTTCCCTATTATAAAAAGGGGGAAATGTCAGTGTCTACCTCATAAAGTGCTTGTAAATTAAACAAGCTAATACAGGTAGTGAAGTGCTTAGGATGGTACCTGGTACATGGTAAGTTCCATGTAAGTGTCCGCTATTTTATCAGGCCAACTAGGGTCAACAGGACCCTCCTGGGCTGATTCACCAGTCTTCTCCAAAGTCGGCCCAGAGGAGCTTGAAAGCACCCACAAGGCTGACAGCCCATGTTTGTCACCGCAAACCAGTGAGCCTGAAGGCAAAGGAGTTAATTTCTAGATCTTTTAAGGAAAAAGCATAGTCTTGACCCCTTGGCCTCAAATATATTCTGATTGGCACATCCTAAGACTAGAGTTTATTAGGAGTCTTTATAACACACACATGTTGGGCATCCCTGCCTTTCACTCTTTTTTTTTTTAATATTTAATTTATTTACTTAAGAGAGAGACAGAGAGAGAGAGAGAGAGAGAGCAAACGTGAGATAGAGAACATGAACGATGCAGGACTTGATCTCAAAACCCCAGGATCATGACCTGAGACAAAGGCAGATGCTTAACTGACTGAGCCACCCAGGTGCCCCCCCCCCTTTTTTAAAGAGAAAATGGCCACACCTTGCACAGGATATTTCTACTTACCCAGCAGCGTGAAGGTCTTCTGGGTCTCTACCATGCCTGCTCTGTCATTCACACCCTCAATGACAGTACTGCCTCCCATTCTTGTGTAATTAAATTCTTCTGCACTCCCTGAAATCAAAAGATTGTCATGTCTGTGACACAGAAATTTGTACATATATGTTTAGCAGAAGCAAGACAAGAAGCTCACATGGAATACACCACAGTAAGCACTTGACACACATTATTCCCTTTCTTCCTTAGAATTCTGTTACAGACACAGAAGCCAAGGCCCAAAGTTGTGAAGTGTCTTGCTCAAGGCTGATGTAGGGCAAGAATTTAAACACAGGCCTGTCTGACTGCAAAGCTCATAGGTTTTGTTCCCATATCTATTTTGTACAGCTTGGCTGAGGTTTACTGACCACAGAGTAAACTGTACCTAGTTAAGATGTATAATTTGGTGAGTTTTGATAAATGTATGCCCTAATGAAATCATCACCACAAGCAAGAGAATAACGATTATGCACACCTAAGATTTGAATAATAGGTTAGAAAGTCCTTCCAAATTCACTATTCACATTCTGGTTGGTAGACAGGCATGGTTGTTATCTTTATACGAAATCTGAAGAAATTTAGACTCTTCACAAGTGCAAGCAACTTCTCCAGGATTGGAGTGTATTCATTCAACTCCAACACGCTGGATAATTCTACCAACACAGCACAAGCAATCAAGAGAGGAGAGCTGTGACAGCACAGGAATCAAGCTGTTTGCACTAAAGGACAAATAGTTCTGTCCCTATAGTATGGGGAGTAGTTAGAACTATAAATAATAATGACCTTGAGTCATCAAGGAAGCTCAAATTATGATAGAGGTACTCTGTCTCAGAAGACAGGGAAATACGTCATACATATTAGAAAACATACATCCAAGGGAAGTTCAGATAAAAGTTTAAGGATTTACAGCACCGAATCCCAGTGGTCGGGAGGCCTTATTCAGGTGGTTCTAGCTAGATGACCACCATCATCCATGAGCTTTGAAAAAAAAATCCTAGAGTTGAAGGGTCTCCTCTCCTGGAATCACTCTGCCCCTCATTCTATCTCCTTAGTTAGGTGCATCAATTCCACCCCCAAAACCCAAGTATCTGTCTTTGGACAGAATATTTTTAAAGTGATATTACTATAAGAAGAGGGCAGCCCCGGTGGCGCAGCGGTTTAGCGCCGCCTGCAGCCCAGGGCGTGATCCTGGAGACCCTGGATCAAGTCCCACGTCAGGCTCTCTGTATGAAGCCTGCTTCTCCCTCTGCCTGTGTCTCTGCCTCTCTCTCTCTCTCTGTCTCTATGAATAAATAAATAAATAATATATATATATAAAAAAAAAAAAGATAAATCAATTACTAAAAAAAAAAAAAAAAAAAAAAAAAAAGAAGAAGTAATCAGGGATCCCTGGATGGCTCCGTGGTTTAGCGCCTGCCTTAGGGCCAGGGGAGTGATCCTGGAGATCCTGGAGTCCCAGGATTGAGTCCCATATCGGGCTCCCTGCATGGAGCCTGCTTCTCCCTCTGCCTGTGTCTCTGCCTCTCTCTCTCTCTCTCTCAGTCTGTGTCTCTCATGAATAAATAAATAAAATATTAAAAAAAAAGAAGAAGAAGAAATCAACCTAGCATTTAAGCCCCTAGATAGAAGAGAGACATTTCCATATATTACACACCACATACCCAATTTAAGATGTTTAAATTCCGACTGCTGTGCAGATGCACAAAGTTGATAAAAAATGTGGTAATTTCGTTCATTTTCCGACTGTAAAATAAAGAAAAGTCTTGAAGTTACACCAGCTCTTTATAAGTAAAAATATGAGGTTTTTAATGGAAGGGTCTTAAGTGGCTAACCTGGCTGACAATTCTACTCCCACAGACACTGACACTTACCTGGGTTTCTTCTCTGGTCAACAACACTGTGACCCAATCTGTTCCCCCTAGGCTGGCTCAAGGTCACCTCCCAAATAAGGACCCGAGAGAAAATGTTATTAAATGAAAACATTCTGTGAAGGGGATCCCTGGGTGGCGCAGCGGTTTGGCGCCTGCCCTTGGCCCAGGGCGCGATCCTGGAGACTCGGGATCGAATCCCACGTCAGGCTCCCGGTGCATGGAGCCTGCTTCTCCCTCTGCCTATGTCTCTGCCTCTCTCTCTCTCTGTGACTATCATAAATAAATAAAAATTAAAAAAAATAATTAAAAAAAAAAAAAAGAAAACATTCTGTGAAATGAGAATAATGTAATTTGTATTAGTTGAAAACTTTAAGAAACTCCCTGCAGTACAAGGCTTAGTCTTACTCTCTTGGGCCAAAACTTTGAGAATTTTCTCTACTTTACTGACAGAAGAGCCCTTCTCTTTAACTCCCCACCACTAGCTGTAAGCCCATTCCCTTCCTGGTAGGAAAGCCAGTCTAACAGCTTTGTCTGTTTCAAGGAGTGTTTGTGTTCTAGAAAGACAGACTTAAAAAAAAAAAAAAAAAAAAAGACAGACTTGATTGTTAAAACTTTAAGTATCTTTTAAGTGTCTGAAATTAAAAGTCATAATTCATCTCACTCCACTGATATTGCATCTATCTGTCAATTTCTTGTTTTTAAGAAACAGAAAGAAATAAGCCAAAATGCAAATGAAAGACAGGAAACTCTATTCTTTGTCACAGAGCAACACAGGTTGTCTAATGACTATGTAAATGTAAACAGTACTTTAAAAGTTGGGAAAAGGAAATTTAACTATTATTTTTTTTTATCCTTACTTGAAAGACGACTCTGGATTTCTCCAGCAGGTAAGTTCTCATGTTGGCTCCTATAATTTGATTTCTCTCATCAAAACTGATTTCTGTGTATTTCCCAAACCGACTACTGTTGTCATTGCGGGTCGTCTTGGCATTTCCGACAGCCTATAAAACACAGGCTTCTCGATAGCATTTAAGAAGATTTTTGCATCAACACTATTGGAGCAGTTTCAATAAAATCCAGTCCTGTATGCTGGGGAAAGGTCTGACTGGCGGAGGGAGGTTAGGGGGGTGAGGAGGGCAGAGTCCAAAACTCGCAGGGGACATGGCACATCCTCAGCCTGCCATTCAAAGTTCTCTTCTGTCTTGCTGGGAGACACTGGGCAGGATTAGAAAAAGCACCAGTTCTGATGCTTCATGGCCTCAGGTTCCTTTTCTGCTACCTGTATAACGCTAGAAAAGCTATTTCATCTTTCTAAGCCTCAATTTCTTTATGTGTAATATGGGAATTATATGCAACTTGCAGAGTTGGGAGGATTACCTAAGATAATATAAAGTACCTCAACACATCCACGCCCTGAATATCATAGATGCTCAATTAAAAGAACACATCCTTCATCCAAGCTCCATTTCTATCCTTATCTCTTACTACTTCTGTACTCAGACCTTCCGCTTAGCCAAAAAACTGCCCTCTCCCATAATTTCCGTATGCTGGGCATGACTTTTGCTTTTTACTTCTACTCTTAAATTCTGTCTCTCTTCTACTCATCCCCTCCCCACTCCTGAGCACTTTCCATCTGGAAACACCCTTCTCATGCACACAAATTGCACTTCCTTCCCAGCTCATCATGCTTTCTGACAACATATATGTACCGAGTCCCTGCTATGAGCCACGTGCTTGGGTGGCAAAGGTGAACCCAGTGGACATGGTCCTGCCTTTATGGAGCTTACAATCTAGTGGGTGAGACCAACCCTAAACAAATAACCACATAAATTTATCCACTGGGCAGTGCCTCCAGACTTTTCTACTGCTATCTCAGATTGTGATTTATTGTTTCCATTAACTTTAAAGTATGTTTATGTTGGAGGAGTCTTGAGACTTGGAGACTGGGTCGTATTCTTTTCCATCACTTCCTGTATTATCTGGCACAGCAGCTTAAACAAGACAGATGGCCTGATAAATATTCATTGATGATTTTGATTTGAGAAAACAGAGAGAGGAGGTCTAGGAATCTAATGGTCTTAATTTTTTGCTAGGCTTCCAAAGAAATCTAAGTCAATCCTTTCCCCATTTTGCAAAGCAGTCAGAGTTGGCCTGTGGGCACCCCCTGAGCCCTTCAGATGCCCCTACCTCCTTGAGGGCTGTCTCCTACTCATCTCCTACTCCAGAGTACTATCATGGCTGGCCTCACCCACACCGCTGACCTCATGAACGTTGTGCTAATGGATCAGCTCTCAGGGAGTGGAGAGGGAAGAGCCTTGATATGTGGCATTTACCAATCTGTAAGGTGTAAACATTCCCTCCATGATTGATGTCAAACTACCAAAGGTTTAACAGTCAGCTTGCAAAAAAATTCCTGAATATTTAACGATTGGCTCGTGAAAGTTGGTGCACTTGGCTGGAAAATGCCACTGGTCTCAGTGAACCAGTTGTCAGTGGTTGAAGAGATTTCCTTTGGGATAGAAACACAGACAGGGGACTCCTGAAGTCTGCTGTCTAGCCCAGCAGATTGAGGAGAGAGCCTTGTCAGCAGCAGTCTCTACACCAAGCTCCTTCAAATCCCAGCAGAGAACAGGCTTTCTGGCTCTTTCCTGCCCTCACTTCCATGATCTTTAAAGGGAAGTGACTCCAGTTAGGGGAGATAACACATACACAAATCAACCCACCTCTCCATCATCACACAGTGTTGCCAGTGACCCTGCTCCCCACCCCCGCCAGGTACATACCTCAGTTATGGGGTTCGACGCCAGAACCTTGTCCTCCACATGAGTGTTACTGCTGGACTTGCTGACGGTGGCAAAGTACCTCATGGCGTAGCGAGCGGACACTGTCTTTCCAGCACCTGACTCCCCACTTACAATTATTGACTGATTTTTATTGTTTCTAAAGCAAATAAAAGAGTTTTTAAAATGCTTGTTTCTTCCTATCAAGAAGGCAATATGTATTCAGGAAGAAAAATGCAGACAAGCTGAAAGAAGACAAACTTTGTTTCATTACTCTAAGGTAACTCTTTTTTAACATTCCAGTGAATGTCCTCCTAGTCTTTTTTCCTAAGTAATCAAGCTGAACACACCACTCCGTTTCCTGCTCTGTCCCCCACGTTAATGGTCCCCAAGACTTCTCCTAGGCCCGTGATCTGCTAGGTAGGAGGACTCACAGGACTCAGCACATAGTCACACTCATGGCTAAGATTTATTATATCAAAAGATACAGAGTAAATTTGCCAAGGGGAAAGGCAGAGTGGGGCAAAGCCAGAGGAAGCTGGGCATAAACACTTAATTCCTCCAGCATCTCCTGACAACATACGGGAAGTGCTGTCTACTGGGGGTGGGGGGCAGTTCTTCAGAGTTTCGGTGCCCAGGTTTTCACTGGGGCCAGGTCGTGTAGGCATCCTCTGCTGAGCACATAACAAAATTCTCGATGCTCAGAAGGAAATCAGGTGCTCAGCATGAACTACATCATTTACACAATTTAGGTACAGTGAGTCACTCTCACCAGCTAGGCAGGGTAGGAAACTTCCTAAAACCCCAGTTCCCAGAGGCTAGCCCTGCACCATCCTTGTAAGCAGGTCTCTAAAGATAGGTGTCGCGGGCCGAGGCCAGTTCCTCTCTGTATCCCCACATAAACACGAAACATCTTAAAGGCATTATTTGGAGAGCGATTATTGAAAATATGCTTGGGAACATATGTGTTCAGTAAACCAGCATGTTCCACATAATTTACAGATCTTTAAAAAATGTATTCAACTTTTCATCTCATAACATGATGATAGAATCTTATCATAATGCTGTTCTAGGTATCCAGCATTGCTTATATACTAGCCATTCTGTGACAATTTTTAGCATTCTATTTTAGGCCTTGAAAAAAAAATCCTATGCCATATATACCCATTTTACAGAAGAGTACAATAGTGACACAGACAGGTAAAGTGACTTGACCTAGGATGCATGGCATGCAGTCTCCCTGCGAACATTGGGAGAACCTCAGAGATAGAGCTCCTGGTCCAAAAAACTAACCCTCTAAGGTGGTAAGGGACAGACACCCCCAGTATCCCTTGGCCAGACAGAACAGGGAGTGGGACGGGTTAAAGCTGGGCTCTTCTGACTTCCAGTTTAGCATCAGCAAGTCCAACATAAGCCTACATCATATTCAGTGCTATTACAGTTAGACCTCAAGAGAAAACAGGCTCTTTAAGCTTGAACTTAGCTCAGCCCTCTAGCTCCAGTGAGATCATATTGTGACACCAGGAGCAGCCTTGGCCCATCAGACAGTGAGCCGTGGACTTCAATCACGGAGATGCCCAGGAGACCTACAGGAAGCCAGGGCAAATCCCAGAACCATAGGTATTTTATAGTTGGAAGGAAACTTGCTGTGGCAAAGACCAAAGTAACTGGTTATTAATTGGTAAATCTCTACTCAACATTCATCATTTTCCTCCTTCTTAAACACAACGTCCCAATTTTTAGTGGGCACACTGCTGCCCACATGAAAGGCTACACGTTCTAGCTTTGCTTGCTACTAGACATGGCCGTGTGAGCAGGTCCTGGCCAATGAGCTGGGAGCAGAGGTGTTTTGTGGGGTTTCCAAGAAGTCTCCTTAACCAAGAGGGGCACATGCTTCCCTGACACTCTATAACCTAGAATACGGAGGGGATGGCTAAGTATTAGCTTGCCCTCAGGATGAAGGTCTCACTCCAGGGACAGAGGATGTAGAAGGCATTGGGTCCCTGACGACTGGTAGAGGTGCCATGCTAGTCCCAGTCTGCCCATTAGCCCATCAGCCTTTTTTGCAGGAGAGAGCCATATACTTCTATCCTTGTTTACGCCACCATTATTTCTTCCTTATTACCTAGAATGAGTGCTCTCCAAGTATCTGGCTCATACATGAAGACCCTAAGGCAGAGAAACGCAGATGCTGTGCCCAGGATGTGGTAAACAGCAGGTCCAGGCCCTGTGTCTGGGGTTTGCATTCATGAAATGAGGGCAATGATGGCGGCTCAAATGACTTCACAGGAGTGTTGCAAGACTTAAAGGAGACCCTTGCCTGGAAAGTTCTTTTGCCAACCATAATGGGTCTACAGAGATAAAATGGTGTTTTCATTCTTCATACTTTTCAAAAAACCTGAGCACCCATCCCAGCTCTGCTTGCTGGGTGGCCTTGGGTGGGTGACTCCCAAGTCTCAGCTTACTACCCAGGCATCTCCATCACAGGCTAGTCTGAGGGCACCCAAGATGATGTACAAGAATGTGTGCATGGTGCCTGGTCCACAGGAGGCTTATCATAAATGTTTGCTAGCAAAACGAGAACTCCACGAGGCCATACAGAAAAAACAGGGGCCAAAATTAGGATAAAACTCCAAATCTCCTACATCTGAAACCTGTGCTTATCCATCCTAAGATTTTGCTGATCTGGATGGGCGAAAGAGCTTGAACACCTCACAGTGGAGAAGAAATCCATATTCCTCCAACTAAACACACCACAAAAGAAGTGGCTGCTGTTCCCAGATTGATGGGTTTGACTTTTGACCTGGAAGGGAGAAAGACCTGGAAACCTGGTCTAGACAGGTGACACAAACGGTCCTTTGCTACTACAGGATGGGGGGGTCTGCTTTCCCAGGCGCCCCCCTCGGGTCTCATGGTCACCTTGAGGAGAGCGTGCCAGATGTCTCCCCTCCACTGTGAGGGCCCAGCAAAGTCAGAAAAAGGAAGCCCCGGGCAGCAGGAGGCTACCTGGCCATCTGCTTGTATGCCTCTTCGGCCACGGCGAATATGTGCGGGTCCATATCGCCCATGTTCTGCCCGCTGTAGGCGTGGATGATGGCATCTCCGTAGATCGGCAATGGCTTGTAAGGGTTCATGGCCACCAAAATGATTCCTGGGGAGAGACGTCCGATGCAGAGCTGGGGTTCCTGCTGTCACCTGCTTCTCCAGGCGCTTTGGAGCAAGCCCAGCTCTGCCGGTCGCTAGACCTGCCGTGTGACTCTGGGTAGGTCACGGAATGCTCTGAATCTCAGCTCCCTGGCTGCCACCCGCATTTCTGGGCTACTATCAGGGTTGGATGAGGTGACGGATGGAAATGCCCTCAAACAGAACAGGTTTTCCAATCAATGTAAATATAATGATAACATTATTGCCCCAAATAAGTAACTAATGTATCAAATCCAGCGAGACGCTCAAACACAAGCTTTATCCAGATATATTATTGTGGGGAGTCTGATCTTAACTCTTGTGAAAGATTCTCCCCACCTCTAGACACTTCTGTTTACAACAGACTCTTGAAGGTCAAATGTCTGTGCTTGTTAGAAACCTGGGCTAATGTCTGGGTCTGAATATACATTTTGGCAGAAGCCGACATTTCTAATGTCAACATGATATAAAATGTACTCAGGACACTCTAGACAGCAAACATGGTGTTTTTAGGTTGTTCTGCTCTTAGAATTGCTCTCCTTACCACTGTAGGTGTAAATGAGTTTGGATTCTGCAAAGCGGATTCTGAGATTGTGGAGCACTGCGGGCTCGTGGAGGTAGCTGAGGGCCGTGAGGTCATTCTCACCCACGAGGATGTCAGGGTTCCGAAGCGGAGGCAGAGATTCTGGATCAAGGGAATAATCCAGCTCCTGTGAACAAAGATGACACTGAAGTTCTGGAGGTAAACGATTCTTGGTCTTTCTGAACTCCCATCCTCTGTCCTATCTCCTTGACACTCTGAAAAACAAACTCAGGTATAGCAAAGAGAAAATATTCTCCAAATCGGACTGTTGGGAAATGGGAGCCAGGGGACCAGGGTATTGGCTGTGTGCCCTAAGGCAAGT
This sequence comes from Canis aureus, assembly GCF_053574225.1. Lineage (NCBI taxonomy): Eukaryota > Metazoa > Chordata > Mammalia > Carnivora > Canidae > Canis > Canis aureus. The sequence goes on from NC_135642.1 coordinate 22,727,654, forward strand.
CACTCACCCTTTCTGGGTCCTTCTTCTCTCATCTGTGAAAAGACTGGGTGGACCAGACCAGGAGTTCCCAGAGCTACAGGATCTCCTTGGAGCCTCAGTGAAAGGTGACAGGGAGCCACATGGGCAGGGACCTGGGCCTACCATCCCCCATTCTACTGCACAGGTTCCACCTGTATGTAGTTTAGATGCTGAGCGCCATAGAAGTTTTGTTTGCAAAAGGGTTCTGCTGGGTGGTGAGAGGTGTCTAAAGGAGCCCATGTGAATGATGGTCTCTCTTTGAGAGGACCTGGGTCCTCCTGACTCCTGTCTGTAGCTGAGGGCTGGCTGCCTGTTCCTATCACCCTCAACCCTGGACTGAGTAACTTGCTGCGGACGGCCTCTCCTCGGCTGCATTTCGCCCAGTCATCTGAAAGTAGCTGTCTGAGCAGAATGAAGGCGAGGTTAACAAGCTTTGCGGTGTCTGCACCATACATGCCTGGGCTCCAAATGTCAGAATATCAAGGGACCTTATGACCACCTCTTCTGTTTCACTTTCATTTCACAGCTCAGGGAAGTGACTTGAGCAAGATCACCCAGCGAGCTTGTTTCCCCTCCACTTTCCTAGGCTGCCTCCTTTTAATACCTGATCCTGAACGAGCCCCACAAGGGGACCTGGCTGCCCACTGCGCAAGCCCTCTGCCACGTATTCAGCACTCCCCCAAACTGCCTTCCAAGGAGGGCATGACTACCCTAACTAAAGCTAAGGAGACACCTTCCGAGAGGTTAAGCTCCTTGTCCAAGGTCACATACTTAGTGCAGATCTGGCCTGAAGCATGTGTCATGATGCCTCCTATCAACACTGACAGCGTTTTGTTTGTTGGTTACTTGGTTGGTCTGCGTGGCCTAAGGAGATCAGCTCCGAGTAATCCAGGCCAATGGGGTTGGATCATAGCAGCCTGCTCTGTTTTCAATGTAAATATATTTGTGGGTGTGCCCCAGAGTATTACTTTTCCCTGTTTTGAGAAATAATTGATATATAGCATTGTATAATTTTAAGGCATCCAACATGATGATTTGATTTACATATACTATGAAATGATTAAGGTTCAGCTAACATCTATCATTTCATAGTGTTATAATAAAAAAAAAAGGGAGAAAGAAAAAAAAGAAAAAAAAACTTTTCTCTTTGAGATGAGCACTCTCAGGATTTGGTTGAATCTTCCTAGCAGTGTGGCCACACCCCTCATACTGTGCAGGACACACCTAGGACTCATAACTGGAAGTTGTATCTTTTGATCACCTTCCTCCAATTCTCCCTCCCAACCCCCGGCCACTGGTGACCAGAAGTCTGATCTTTTTTTTCCTGAGTTGTGTGTGTGTGTGTTAGATTCCACATGTAAGTGAGATCATACAGTATCGGTCTTTCTCTGGCTTATTTCACCTAGAATAATACCTTCAAGTTCCATTATGTGTTGTTACAAATGTTAGGGTTTGTTTTTGATGACTAATATTCCACTGTATGTAAACACATTCATGACAACTTCTTTATCCGTTCATCTGTCAATGGACACTTAGGTGGTTTCCATGTCTTGATTATTGTGAATAATGCTGCTCTAAACATGAGGGTGCGGAACCTTTTTGAGTTAGTATTTTTGTTTCTTTTGGGTATATCCCCTAGAGCTGGAACTGTTGGATCATATGGTAGTTATATTTTAAAATTTTTGAGGGTTCTCCATTCTGTTTTCCGTAGCAGCTGTGCAACTTATAATCGATAGTGGCTGTACAATTTATAATCCCATCAACAGGGCACAGGCTTCCCTTTTCTCCACATCCACACCAGCATTTGTCACTTTTGGTCCTTTTGATGATGGCCATTCTAGGAGGCTCAAGGTGATATAGACGGTGATTTTGACTTGCATTTTCCCAATGACTAGTCATGTTGAGCACCTTTTCATGTGTCTGTTGGCCACCTGTAGGTCTTCTTCAGAAAAATGTCTGTTTAGGTCCTTTGGCCATTTTTCTCACTGTTGTAGGTTTGCTTTGTTTCGTTTTTTTGGTGTTGAGTTTTAAGAATTCTTTTTTCCAGTAGCATCAGTTTTTATTTTTTAAAACTTTAAACATTTTTTATGTTAGTTTCAGAGGTAGAATTCAGTGATTTATCAGTTGCATATAACACTCAGTGCTCATTTTATCAAGTGTCCTCCTTACTACCCATCACCCAGTAACCCCTCCCCCGCCCCGTACCTCCTCTCTAGCAACCCTCAGTTTGTTTCCTAGAGTTCAGTGTCTGTTATGGTTTGCCTTCCTCTCAATTTTCATCTTATTTAATTTTCCTTCCCTTCCCCTATGTTCATCTGTTTTGTTTCTTAAATTCCACAGATGAGTATATTTTGGATAATACCGCCTTATCAAATATATGGTTTGCAAATACTTTTTCCCCTTCTGTAGGTTGCCTTTTCTCTTTGTGGATAGTTTCTTTTGCTGCACAGAGGATTTTTGGTTTGATGTGGTCACACCCGCTTATTTTTTATTTTGTTGCGTGTGCTTTAGGTGTTAAATCCAAAAAGATCACCAAGACTCACATCAAGGAGCTTCATTCCTATGTTTTCTTCTAGGGGTGTTGTGGTTTCTGGTCTTATGTTGAAGTCTTTAATTCATGTTGAGTTAATTTTTTGTGACCAGATTGGGCCAAGATAAACAGAATATTGTTAATCTACACATTTTTATTTTGAGAATAAAATCAAGAAAAGTACTACTCACATAGGATTTTTCTTTCCTCAAGTTTTTCTGTTATCTGTTTTAAATCAACAACCTCCTTTTCCAGTTGAGCCACTGTGTGTGTGTGTGTGTTATGCATGAGAGACACAGAGAGAAATAACAGGAGAGCCTTTGGGGGAAGGGGAGAAAATGTAAAGAACATTAGATTAACTGTTGGAGGCACAACACAGGCTTTGTCCTCCATGGAAGAGAAGGGCTAAGGTGAGGAGCAATCTGGCTGCCTGCCTGCTTACCTGCCTCCCCTGGGCTCGGGTTCAGAGCCAGGTATGTCGCTACCTGCAGCCCTGCTGACATGACTAAAGCAGTGAGAGCCGCCACTGAGCCGCCACCACATGCAGTACTGAGATTTTTCTCCCTGGAGCCACCCACTCCTAATGAGATCCTGGACTGTGAGCAGGAGGTGCTCAACAAGGCTGTAAGCAACCACGGGTGGGAAAGGACATGCTGCATGCGAGCAGGGCATCCTCCTTCGGGTCTCTCTGGAGTCTGCACACACGCAAGCACAGATCATCTCATTGGGTCTTCAGCATCCCTGTCACGTCCTGCAGTTATTAACTCCAATTTGCCCGTGAAGAAACCCAGGGGCTCACAGTTACAGGCTAGTGAGGGGCCAAGGCCGGCTTTGAATCCAGATAGTATGATTCTCGAGAAAGTGCCCTTAATCGCTGCACTCATATGCTCATCTCCCTTCCAAGGATCTCAGGAAACGACTCCCCAATCCAGGACAGTTGATTGTAAATATTGTGTCCTGTCTCTACAGAGACCATGTGCATGACTCGAAAGTTCCAGCATTTTACTATTCATAGGATATTCCCTGGACCAACTCTTAATAACCAGATGGAACACGAAACCTTGGTCCACTTCTGCATCCAGGGACTTGACTCTAAAAAGTAAGGTCACCCTAGCTATGGATCCAGGGGGGTGTCATTATTGCTATGGGGGCAAAGGACAACTCATACTTAAAGCCATGGTAGATTCTTCTGGAGATGATAATCCAAAAGACATATCTGGCCTTTGGGAGGCCCTGCTCACAGTCACACTGGAGCACAGGAAGCACCGCTGACGTGATCCAGCCACACCAGCACTGACAGGCTCCTCATGATGTCACACAAAGGTGGGTGTTCCCGTCCTCCTGTTCCACCTCCTGTCACTTCCCTAATTATCCTGCCACACCCCCCTCAAGATCCCAGTGCTTGCCTGTTTCTATCCACCTGTGGACGGATTGTCCCTCCTTCTGTTCTCCTCTACCCTCCTATTTCCCATCTCCCTCTTCTACCTCTCTTCCTCTTTCTAACTTGAAGTTTCTCTCTACCAGGTTGGGTGCCAACTGTCTCCTTCCACGTTTCTCATCTTCACCCAATCTCTATGCTGAGACCCACAAAACCAAAATAGCGAATCACTTTTCAGCATTCCCCCAGCCATGCTGGAACCCTGGGGATGAGCACAGGGCACAGACCTGTTTCCTATGTCTCATTCCAGAGAGAGGCCCAGGGATGCAGGGCACTTGATGCTTTCATTAGGGCGGTGTCTGGGGTGTGGCACAAACAGGAGGGGGTCCACGGCACCAGCTGGTCACTCCCATGGGACCATATGTTGCCCTCCACTTACAGCCCAGCTTCCCCTTTATATATTGTGGCAGCCACAGCCAGCAAGGACCCTCACCGTTCCATCCTCCAGCAAGAGTCGCAGGACTTTGTCACCAACTCTGTAGTCTTTTGCTATTTCGGCAGACTTCCAAACTTCTTCAGCATCCGGAATCCATACCCTGTTGTACTGACCAACAGAAAAAAACAGCCTTAATTTCAGCACTTTGAAACAAAAACACAGACCATTAGATAGTTAGACTCAGGGAGATTTCTTTCTGTCTCCTCAGTCAGTTCCTTCATCAGGAATACTTTGACCTGATGTTTGCTTGTGAGGGAATCTTTAGTGTGTCTGTGATGCACAGACCTAGCTGCCTCATTTCAGAGGCAATGGAATTCCCAAAGCTTCTTAAGTATACCTTGAAAACTGAAAGCCTGGGAATGGAAAGGAAATCATGAGTCCTTCAATGGGGAGATCTGAATGCTGTCTATGAGAATTGGAGCAGAGGGATTTGATTCACCACCCACTGATGGGCTTTAGGGCTCTGGGCCAGACAATTTCCCGTGCCTTTTCTCCTCCACAAAATGGGTACAATATCTACTTCACAGGTCAGCTGGAAAGTGAAATTGGATGTGTGGTTGGAAGCGCTCTGCCAGATGCTATGGAAGTATTGCCACAGCAGTGTTATTTCAGTCTTGCCGCACTGGTCAGGAGCCAAGGATCCTCGCTGTGGGAAACAGGAAGGCCAGATGCGGCTGCTGAGCTCAATTCCCAGCAGGCAATTGCAATACGTGGCTCAGTGCTGGTATACAAGTCTTCAGGTAGAACCCGTTGCTAAGTACTGAATTGTGTCTCTCCCCCACCCCTCCACCTGGCCCCAAATTCATATGTTGAAGCCTTAATCTCCAATGTGACTGAATTTGGAGATAGGGTCTTTAAGAGGTCATTAAGGTTAAATGAGGTCATAGGCCCTGATCTGATGGGATTAGTGTCCTTGTAGGAACAGACACTAGAGAGCTCCTGTGCACCCTCTTTCCACCTGCTCGCACCAAAACAGACCATGTGAGTTCACAATGAGAAAGCAGCTGTCTGCACCCTTGGACTTCTCAGCCTCCGTAACTGTGAGAACATAAGCATCTGTTGCTTAAGCACCCAGGCTGTAGTCTACTGTTAAGGCAGCCCTAGTGGACCGACCCATGTGTCTAATATTCACACTCATACCTGGGAAGGGGGGGTCTCACTCTCCAGAACTCCCCAGTGGCAGCTGAATACTGCTTGAGATAGAGACAAGGTGGCTGCCCTGTTTGTACTCTGCAGCTGTCACAGGGCTCTCGAATAATTCCTCTCCCTCCTGTCTCCAGCGTGCACAGACTACTCTTGCTCCTCCTCCCACTGTCCTGCAGGGCTATTCATCTGTTTGCTCATCCATTCACGTATTCGTTCATTCAATGACATACTCGCTAAGGATCTATTATGTGTCTGTGCTGGGTTCCCAAGAAGGAAAGGCATTTGATCAGTCATCATGGTCCTCTTGTTAATCCAGCCAACCTCTAATTGGTGGCTGAGTGTGCGGATGTGCATATTTGCATCTCTCTGCTCATCGGGCTACTGGTCTACCTCTTGACCCTGAGGAAATATTCCTGTGTTGAAAGATTATACCTTCAGCAGTTTTCAGTTACAAAAATATTCTGAGCAATAAAAGTAGGATATTTTAATTTCCCTCATCTTAGTCCTATATATTTTCTACAATTTACATATATTTCTTTTATAATTAGAATAATCTTTAAAGGCAAATATCAAAATACACATCCACAAAAAGACTTGTATATGAATCTTAATATTACTTTATTCATAGTGGCCCAAAACTGGAAACAGACTAGATGTCCAGTAATATGAGAATGAATTAAAAGACAAAACTGTGGTAGGGATGCCTGAGTAGCTCAGTGGTTGAGCATCTGTGTTCGGCTAAGGGCGTGATCCTGGAGTCCAAAGATCGAGTCCTGAATTGGGTTCTCTGTATCGAGCCTGCTTCTCCCTCTGCTTGTGTCTCTCTCTCTATATATCTCTCATGAATAAATACAATCTTTTTTAAAAAACCAAAAGCAAAATTGTAGTATATTCATACAATGGAATATTACTTACCAATAAAAAAGAATCAACTACTGACAAGAATGTAAATGAATTTCCAAAATATTAGGCTGAACCAAAGAAGCATTACACAAATGAGCATGTTCTGTATGAATCCCTTTAAAGTGCTGGGACAGGGGATCCCTGGGTGGCTCAGTGGTTTAGTGCCTGCTTTTGGCCCAGGGCATGATCCTGGAGACTCAGGATCGAGTCCCATGTTGGGCTCCCTGCATGGAGCCTGCTTCTCCCTCTGCCTGTCTCTGCCTGTCTCTCCCTCTCTCTGTGTATCTCATGAATAAATAAAATCTTTAATATATATATATATATATATATATATATATATATATATAGAGAGAGAGAGAGAGAGAGAGATACACAGATAGATTATATCTATATCTATATCTATCTATATATATATATATCATTGGCTGGGTATCAATTATGAGTTCCTAATTATTTGGGTTGCTTTAATTCTGGCCAGCTAGCTGGGAGAGCGGGAGCTTGCTGAAATGTGTCATAGGATGGGTAAGATTTCAGACAAACAGACAGAGAAAATGGAAGAATGACCTGGAGGGCAACGATATGCACTTAGGTACACATGTCCATGCAAACAGGTGAACAGAAGCCTCATAAACACACAGACACACCCACCCTCCCTCCACACATACTTGTTGCCGTGGGCTACCATTTTCTACCTCAGGTATAATATCAAAAATATTGCTAACCTCATAAAGCTGAAATCATTTATGGAATATCCCAATGTATCAAGAGTTGGATACTATAGAATTTTATTTTATTATTTTTTTAAGTAGGCTCTAAGTCCAGTGTGGGGCTCGAACTCACAACCCTGAGATCAAGACCTGAGCTGAGATAGAGTCAGATACTCAACAGACTGAGCCACCCAGATGCCCCAGCCACTAGAGAGTTTTAGAACTGAAGGGGTCCTGGGAGATTGTCTACTCCAAGTTGTTCGTCAAAGTTCTTAAAGCCACAGAAGGCTTACTTCAAATGAAATGGTGGCAGCCTACCATACAAAACAGGTAAGAGTGGAGGTGTTCCTTTTTTTTTTTTTTTTTTTTTTTCATTCAGAGACAGAGAGAAAGAAGCAGGCTCCATGCTGGGAGCTCGACGTGGGACTCGATCCCGGGTCTCCAGGATCACACCCTGGGCCACAGGAGGCGCTAAACCGCTGTGCCACCGGGGCTGCCCGAGTGGAGGTGTTCCGAGGAGGCTCTGAGCTGGGAGCTACAGCTGAGGTTCCCGGGATCCTCCCAGGGAAGCAGGGAGTTCTGCGAAGTAATGTCAAAGTCCCTGAGCCAATCCAAGCCTTTTGCCTCACTGACCGCAAAACCTAAGCCCAGAGCGGTAACTCACCAAACACCATACCACGTCGCAAAAGCCAGGACTCCATGGAGCCAGGGCCTGCAACTCCTACTTCGGACTACTTGTTAATTCAAGGAGTCTGGCTTTGCAAAGAATCTGGAACTCTCGGGGCGCCAGGGTGGCTCAGTCTGTTAAGCGTCTGCCTTTGGTTCAGGTCATGGTCTAAGGGCCCTGGGATGGAGGCCCGGGTCAGGCCTCGAGCTCAGTGGGGAGTCTGCTTCTCCCTCTCCCTCTGCTGCTCCCCTTGCTCACACTCTCTCCAATAAAATCTTAAAAAAAAAAAAAGAAGAAGAAGAAGAAGAAAGAAAGGAGTCTTGAACTCTCAACCGCAACCATCTCCTTGAGTGTACCCAGGCTGATTTGTCTCACTGGCTCGTTTCGGCCAAAAGCAGTAGTAAGTGGAGGGCGGTATCAGGACATACGGACCAAGCCTGCTTCTCGGGGCGAAACACAAGTGGCCTCGTGCCCCCCCCCCCCCCCCAGGCCGCCCACACCTACAGGCCTGGTGTCTCTGCCGGCACTTAGGGCCCCGTGACTGGAACCCAGCCTGGTAAGTAAACACGACAAAGTTTACCCAGTTGCATGGCAGTTACGCCCAGCGCGGCCCGCCCTCCTCCCGGGCATCCCGGGCATCCCGGCCCGCGGGGCAGTGCCTGGGCGGGCGGGGGCTCCGGGCAGCCTCAGACACGCGGACGGCGGGACCGCGGCCGGCACCCCGCGACTGCGCCTGCGCCTCCCGGCAGAGCCCCCGCCCCCCCCCCCCCCCGCCGAGCCCGCCAGCGGAGCACAGCTGCTGCCCCGGCCCGGCCTCGCCTGCCAATACTGTCCCGTGCAGGGAGAGCCGGCCGGACCCCAATTTCCAAGCCAAGGGAGGCTTGACAGTGAGGCGAGCCCTCAGGAAGCGACATGTCCTGGGGAACATGCCGACCCCCGCGCCCAGGCTCCTCCCCGCGGCCCCAGCCACAGGCCCGCAGGCCCTCCAGGAAGCAAAGTGCCCACCTGCGTCCTTGCGGCTCTGGCTCTCGGCCGAAGGGAGCCTCCACCTCTGGCTCAGCCCGGCCAGGGCAGCCGGACCAGGCTCCCTGTCCCCCTCGCCCCTCAGCCCTCCAGGCCCTGCCCAGGCCCCCCAGCCTCCCCTCCCCACGGGCTTTCTCCAGGGAGTGTCCCCTGCCCGCAGCGTCAGTGACTTCCCGGCCCAGATCTCAGCAGCTCTAGGCCCTATTTCCAAGGGGCTCCCAGACGCAGCCCCCACATGCCCTCGGCCGCTCGCAAATTCCAAGCTCTGATGACCATTATGTCTTCCCCACACCCACCCCTCCTCCTCGGTTCTCGGGGTGGTCAAGTCAGAAACCCAGGACTGGGGGCACCTGGGTGGCTCAGTTGGTTAAGCGGCTGCCTTTGGCTCAGGAAGTGATCCCAGGGTCCCGGGATTGAGTCCCACCTCAGGGACTCCCTGCCTCTGTCCCCTTCCCTTTCTCTCTCTGTCTCTCATGAATCAATAAATTAAATCTAAAAAAGCAAACTCAGGACTGTGCCGAGCAACCTTCCCTCCCTCCGCCCCCAACAACCAAATGGTCAGCAGGTGCTGGGAAGCCTACATCGTAAACAAGTCTCACCTGTCTGCCCCATGCCCCCCCCCCATCCACTGCCATGGCCACCCGTCAGCTCCCCACCCTTGCCCGCACCATGGTCTGCTGAGTGCTTCCTCAACCAGGCAAAGCACCGGGTTTCTGTGGATGTACACATTCCCTCACCTACACCTGAATCAAAATTTCCATGGCAAGATGAAAGCTTTAAGAGCCCCCCCCCCCCCCCCCCCGGCCTTATAGATTCTGGTGAACAGCCAGGCCTGGGGAGCCACTGTCCTAGCCAGCTTTTCTACTCAGGCTCCCCTCCGTCTTCAGTCCACCCTCTGCCAGCTGCCACCCAATCTACTAGCAGTTTCTAGAACATGCCAAACTCTTCCCTGGCTCTCTTCCTTCTACCCCCAATGCCATCCTTCCTGTCGCTGCCAGTGAGTAAACCACTCTGAACAGTCAAGACTTAGCTCACTAACTCCTCTCCTTGGTGGCACTTTCCCTGTCACCCTCCACCCCAAATAGGATTGAATGCTTCCTCTTTAGAGCTTTCTCTGCCCCTTCCCCAGGTTCCTGGGTACCTTCCCATCTCCCCCACTGGCATTTGAACTTCAAGAGTCTTGCCTTTGTAACCTGGAACCTGACACAGACTTCCCCGTAACTAGCACTCCACAAACATCTATTGAACAAAAATTCAAATTCCCAGTAGTTTAGTTGCACCAGTTAAAGACTAAACTTGGTATTTTAGTCTTTATATCTTTTTTTTTACTCTTTTGAAGTACCCATATGTAATACAATGGATAAATCTAATTTTCCAGAGTTGTTAATGATATATAGAAGTCAAAAAACTCTTTCAAATAGCCTAATGGAAAGCCATTAAACTTAACTTTGACCTTATTTTTTTTTTTAATTTTTATTTATTTATGATAGTCAGAGAGAGAGAGAGAGAGAGGCAGAGACACAGGCAGAGGGAGAAGCAGGCTCCTCCATGCACCGGGAGCCCGACGTGGGATTCGATCCCGGGTCTCCAGGATCGCGCCCTGGGCCAAAGGCAGGCGCCAAACCGCTGCGCCACCCAGGGATCCCTGACCTTATTTTATACAGAGACCTTGAACTGCTTCTCCTGACCTTGCACCTCTGAGTTTTGGCACAAATTCCCTGAAGAGGTCTTGTGAGTTTCTCATACACAAGCAAGAGAAACAGGTGACTGAAAGATAACCTGTGAATCTGTGGCTAAAACCAGTTATAACCTGAGTCCTGATAAATGAGCCTGAACAATTTAAGAAAGATCTCTAGAGCCATGCCACAGAGCTCTCTGCCTCACCACCCATTTACCACTTTCACTAATTCTTAGATGAACCCCCCCCCCCCCACACACACACCAAATAGACAGCTATGAAGTGGATGGCCTTTCCACGAGTCCTCTGTGTGAATGTGGAGAAGAGGAGGAAGATGGTAAATGCAGCTGAACCACAGTTGAGGTAGGGGGCAGTATTAAGAAGATAGGTTTTTAGGGCAGCTGGGCGGCTCAGTGGTTGAGCGTCTGCCTTTGGCTTAGGGCGTGATCCTGGAGTCCTGGGATCAAGTCCCATGTCGGGCTCCCTGCATGGAGCCTGCCTCTCTGTGTGTGTGTCTCTCATGAATGAATGAGTGAATGAATGAATGAATGAATAAATAAATAAATAAATAAATAAGATCTAAAAAAAGAAACACTATAGGTTTTTAATCCTGCCTCCTCCTCCACTTCTACCTAACCTTAGGCAACTTATTCCATCTGGGCCATTCATAAAATTGGGATAACATCATCTACACATAACGTTTGTCAATTCAGATTAAATGATAGAAGGCACCTACAGTCCTGAGGGTGGCATCTAGCCGTAAGAAGTGCTCACTGACTGCAAGATAAAAGTAACCATCATCATCTTCTTCATGCCCACAGCTCTTTCTGAAAGCAGAAAGACACATTCACATGCATGCATCAAATGTTTATTGAGCCCCTACTTTTCCCTGTTCTCTAGAAACTCTTGGTCAGTGGGAGAGACAGAGTTAACTAGTGCTTACAAGTCTATGTGAAAGGGTCCCAGAAAGAGGAGTTGGGTGTAAAGATTTCTCAGATGAGGCACTCCTGCTAGGTATCTTATGTTTTTTTGGTGCAATAATAAATAGGGTCAATTCCTTAATTTCTCTTTCTTCAGTCTCATTGTTAGTGTGTAGGAATGCGACTGATTTCTGGGCATTGATTTTATATCTTGCCACTTTGCTGAACTGCTGTGTGAGTTCTAGCAATTTTTGGGTGGAGTCTTTTGGATTTTTAACATAGAGTATCATGTCATCTGTGAAGAGTGAGAGGTTTGATTTCTTCGTTGCTGATTTGGATGCCTTTGATTTCTTTTTGAAATCTTACCATTTGCAACAATATAGTTGGAACTAGAGGGTATTATGCTAAGCAAAGTAAGTCAATCAGACAGACAATTGTCATATGAATTCACTCATATGTGGAAGTTAAGGATCAAGACAGAGGATCATAGGGGAAGGGAGGGAAGACAAAAATCAGAGAAGGAGGGAGGCAAACCATAAGAGACTCTTAACTATAGGGAACAAACTGAGGGTGGCTGGAGGGGAGGGGTATGGTGGGTGGGGGGATGGGCATTAAGGAGAGCATGTGATGCAAGGAGCACTGGGTGTTATATGCAACTGAAGAATCACTAAATTTTACCTCTGAAACTAAAAAAGAAGAGGCACTGCTCAAATTGAATTTGGAAGGTGGGAATTTGCTGCTGAACAAAGCAGTTATTTCAAGCAGAGGGAGCCCTGCAAGCCGAGGTACACAGAGTGTTGAAGCGGCAGGAATGCACCAAGGGCTGGCCAGAAGTTTGCAGAGCACCAGCTGAGGCAGGAGTGGGCAGGCAGTGGCGAGAGGCAGAGGCGGGATCTCTTGGCTGGTCACTGAGTCTAAGAGTGACAGGAGCTTCCAGAGAGGTTCCAAAAGTGAATGGTCAAACCGGTTTCTCTCAAAGAGATTTCAAAGAGTTTGAACTGCTGGGTCAAATGCTCTCGATATTTCTAAGGCATGTTGCCAAATAGCTTGTGAAAGAGAAGGGTCATTTTACACTTCCTCAGGTAGCAGCTGCTACTCTCACCACACTTCCTCCCAGGAGTCTCCTCTTTCTCAGAACCTCTCTTCCTGTGGCTCCCATGGCAGCTCTCCCGCCACCTCCTCCTTGTGATAGCTCCATCTCGGGGCTCCTCTGAAGAGTTTTATTCCCCAGTGAACTGTCTTGGCTCTCTTCTCTCCTTTGTGGAGGCTCTCACTGCCTGGGCTTCAACCCTTGGGGCAGAAGACTCTGGCCCGACCCCTGCAAAAACTCTCTCACCACCCAGGGCACCTGCTCCTGGAAACCCCTTTACCACCTCAACCCCACAGGGACAGACTTTGCCTCCTGATTTCCCAAGATCTCCTTCTGGTATGCCTAAGTGTGTCAACGGCACCCCCTGCTCTCAATCATCCAGACCCTGAAATCCATGACATCCTTGGCTCCTCCCTCCTCCCAGTCCAGTCCTACTGTCACCTACCTCCACAGCCTCTCTGGATTTGGCCTCCATTCACCCTGTCCAATACTGCAGCCCTAACACTTTCTCAGACACTTAGGATGATCTGAGAATTCACCTGAGTCCCATGGGCACAGCTGGCATACTCAACTTCCTAAGACACAGCCCCTGATCCTGTCTCCCCACATTCAAAATCTTCACCAGGGTATAAAGCCCTGAACTGACTCTTCAGCTGCCATGACCCTCCCTTCTTAGCTCTATCACCCAGCAGCCTCCTCCATCACTTCAGGGCTTCCGTAGACTGAATTATTTGACATTTCTCACTAATCAGAAAACTCCCCGAGAAGCAAGACCATCACTTAAAATCTTTCTAACCTCCCCTAAGCACAACGTTTTATATACAGAAAGTGCTAAATAAATGTTTTATGGGAGATAATATAGCTGTCTTCCAGGCATACACAGGAAGGATGATTAGACAGGGGGCAGACAGGGAACAGCCGTGTAAATTGAGTGAATGGGGGAGCCTGGAGAGCATGGGTAGGTATGGCTGTCACACGTGACCAGCCCACTCATCACCCTGCTACAGAGCCATTATTTGCCCGTTGGTGCAGAAATGGGTCTCAGACTGTTTTGAAATGTTGTCTGGCTAAGACTGTGCAGAGAAGTATCACTTTTCTTGGCATAAAGGTGGCCAAGTTTCCCTAGACATGAACTTTGAGTTAAGCCAATCCAATGTGCTGGCATTCTAGGCCAGATGGCTAGATTTGTGGACTTGGGAGTGTTGGGGGGAAGTGGTAGGGAAGCAAGGGAGAGGGCTTAGACTTGGTTTCAGTAAGAAGGCAAGCTCTCTAAAATTTACATAGGCAGCTCTTACAAACTGGGGAGCTTCCCCCTCTGGAACTGACAACGTGGGGGCTGACTGACCACCTGGAAGGGAAGAGGCAGCCTTGGGACAAAGGGGCCTACATGGACACAAAGTGGGTAGGCTCTGGGAGCCTACAACAACACTCCTTCTGGCTCTGGGATTCTCAGATTCTCTGTCCATCCAAGCTCTTCTCTAGAAAACTCCTCCATATTGGTTTTCCTACATTATGCCTGCTATCTAGTTGATATTTAAAAATATCTGTAGTGTAAGGCACTTGATATATAGATGCTTACACCTGTGTATTTTTGCGTCTGGAAAAAAATGTTACCTAAAAAATATGTTAATCATAAACAAATTTCTGTTCCCCAAAGTATCTTCCAAGAATTTCTTTCTGTCAAAATTTTCTTTTACCTCCAGTAAGCTGAAGACCTCAGAAGACTTGCTGGATATCTGATGGCTTGCATTCTCATCGGTAAACTATTCTAGAATAGTTTAGTTCAAACGGTGCCCATTTAGAAGCCTAGTTAATGGAGATGTGTTAGAGGGCACAGTAATGTTTGGATGATTTGTATTTGTATTACTAATATAGCAAAGTAGAAGGAAAAATCTTGCTTAAACCACCGAAATGCTTATTTACAACTATCGTTTATACTGACGTTTATAGCAAAGTGTCCTTTTAAATATAAAGAAAAAAAATAAAATAAAGTGAGGACATGTGTCAGAAGAAATTGGATAGATTCTAGCCTCATCCATCTGAATATTAGCAACCATAGATTTTTACTCCACTGAGGTGTGAGAGGATCTATCGACTTTGTGGCTATTCAAATGGATTTTTTTTTTCCAAAAGGGCCAGACCAGCACTTTCAAATTATTGTTTATCCAAATAATTAGCCAAGTTCATCTCTAAAGGTCCTGGGCTCCAGAATGCTGTCTTTCTGTACAAGGGGTGGAGCCCTCGGGCCTGGGGAAGAGATGGTTTCCAAGGAATGCTCTAGAGTGACTCCCCGAATCAGGATGTAAGTGAAAGGTGCTTTATAAATTGTAAAGTGGCGCTTAAGTGTGCGGTCAAGAGCCTGTGACCCCCGGACTCACAGAAGCCCTAACTTCTACGGGCGAAGCAGGCCTCACACGCCCAGGCAGCTGCAGCTTCGGGTGTCAGGTGGACTTCAGTGCACCTGCGGGCGGTTCTGGAGACCCAGGAACTCTAGGAAGCATCTTGAATCCTTAAGCTGCTGGTTCAAGGGGACTCCGAGGAGGCTCAGGAAGATTACGGGCGCTATACCTGGCCGGTATCTGAGATTTCTATGTCTCCGTGGGCAGCTCTGATTGCACCTGTTGGCTGGGGAGCCGGACGCGCGATCCCTGGGCACCGGGAAGCTCGGGTCCGGGACGGCGGCCCTCGCCCTGGGCCTTCCCATCCCGAGGGGCGCCCGGGCCCTCGGCGGCCCCTCCTGCGGCGAGCGCGCCAGGTGCACCCGCGGCCCGGCGCCAGGTAGGTCAGCACCGCCCCCCCCGCCCCCCGCCCCCCGCCGCGCGCCCGCCCGTAGGTACCTGCGTGTACAGCGCGGCCCCCGCCATGGGCGGCGCAGGCCGGGCCGCTCGGGGCTCCGCGGGGGGCGTGCGGCCGGGGTCAGCGGGGTCAGCGCCGGGCCATCCCGCCGGGAGCGCTCCAGCCGCGGACTCCCCGCCCGCCCGGGCGAGCGGCCTCGGCGGAGGGACGTCGCGGACTGGCCCCTCCCGGCCTGGCCGCGGGTCCGCGCCGCGATTGGCTGGGGCGGGAGCCTCCCCGCGGCGGGGGCTGGGCGGCCCAGTGGGTCCACCTGGCGGGGCTGCTGAGCGCTCAGCCGCGCGGGGGGCCCAGGTGCGTTGCGAGCCGCCCCCGTCCCGGTTGCAGCTTCCTTGGTTCGCGCGTGCTCCCTGGAGAGCGCCGAGGCTGTGACCACTGCCGCAGAGACGTCCACGAGAATCGACAGACTGCTGGAACGTGCAAGAGAGCACTTCCAGGGGACCGTGTCCAAAATCAAACACAAAGCCGAGTGATTTCCCTTTATGTGAGCAATAATCATTTAGAAAATGCGATCGAGAGATGGAAAATAAGACATTTACAACATCAACGAACATACAGTGTCTAGAGATTCCACTCCCTCTTGGAATGCGCTTGGTCTTTGCTAAGAAAGCGTTTACATTTCTCTGCAAGGACATAAAAGAAGGCCTGAGTAAATTGGGGTCGGGGGAATGCCATTTTCATGGATGGGAATATTTTATATTGTACAGGTATCAATTCTACCCAGGTTAGTAAGATAATGTATAAACCTAATATAATTGGGATAAAAATCCTAGAGGGACTTTTGGAAAATTATACAATGATTCTATATTTTATATGGAATAAAATTTATGTACAACCAAGACAATCTTCAAAACAAAGACCAAAGAGGTGAGATTTGCTCTACCATGTATTAAGAGATATCACAAAGCTATCAATCATCATTAAAATAGTGTGATACTGGTATGGGAATGAATAAATGAATAATGGGACAGAAGGGAGTCCAACAGCAGGGTCCCATATTATATGGTGGCCTTAAGGATCAAAGTGGGAAGAAAAAAGATTATTTAATAGATGGGTCCATTGTGTGTGTGTTGGGGGGGGGTGCAAGCAAATCCATGGAAAATACTGTATCCAAAAATAAATTCCAGTTAGACTCATGATCAAAACTTAAAGGTAAAACCATAATATTTTTTAAAAAATGATTTTATTTATTTATTTGACAGAGAGTCCATGAGCTGGGGGAGGAGTGAAGGCAGAGGGAGTGAGAGAAACAGACTCCTCGCTGAGCAGGGAGCCCAATGCAGGACTTGATCCCAGGGCCAAGGCAGACATTTACCCGAGTGAGCCACCCAAGCATCCCTAAAAGTGTACTGTTCTTAACAAAAAAAAAAAAAAAAAGAAGGGTAACAGCTTTTAAATGTTAGGTTAGGAAAGAATATCTTTTTTAAAAAGATTTTATTTATTCATGAGAGACACACAGAGACAGAGAGAGAGAGAGAGAGAGAGAGAGAGGCAGAGACACAGGCAGAGGGAGAAGCAGGCTCCATGCAGGGAGCCCAACGTGGGACTTGATCCCCGGGTCTCCATGATCATGCCCTGGGCTGAAGGTGGTGCTAAACCACTAAGCCACCAGGGCTGCCCAGGAAAGAATATCTTAAGATACAGGGTAACACAATCATAGGAAGATATAAATAATGAATTTGAGGTTATCAAAAGGAAAGATTTTGGCTCAGTGAAAGACACCATTCATAAAAAAAAGGCAGTGGCCTGGGAAATACAACTTAATAACCAACAAATGATTAACATCCCACCATCTATAATATTAATCTAAGATACATATGAAACTACTGTAAACTGGTTAAAAAGAGACAGTAAGTCCATTTTTTTTAATTGACCAAGGAAATTAATAGGCAATTTGCACATGGGAACACTCTTTATGTTAGCACATAAAGAGATGTCACCCTTATTAGTAACCAGAGAAATACAAATGAAAACAAAGAGATATCACTTTATACTCATCAGTTTGGCAAAAATATTTGGGTGGAACAACGTCAAATGCTTACTAGAATTTTTTGCTCACACAACTTGGTGGAAACTATACTGATGCCATTCTAGAGAGCAATTTGAGAATATTTATTGAAAATAAGTTTAGGCAGATAAATTATCACAGTCATGAACAAGACAGTTAAATAGATCTTCATCATAACACGTAACTTCATCAACACAGTTCTATATATCAAAGGAGATATTCATCAATATCCATTAATGGGAGATGAATAAATAGTATATGCATATGGTATAATACTCTACAGCTGCCAGCAGGAATGGATGTTATCTACTTCTATTGACTCAGAGACATATAAAAAGCAATATTGAATAGATGTATAGCAAAAGCCTTTATATATATTTTAAAACTAGCAAAAACTGCAATATTATATATTGTTCATGGACAAAAGTATACATAGAAAAAGAATGGATGATAAAATACAAAATCATCATGAAGTATGCAAGGGTGAATATCTGTGAGGTTGAGGGAAATGAGACTCACAGTAAAGAAAGTGAAGGAACCAAAAAAATTTTAAAGGGCCTTGCACAGACTAACAGTGATAGGTGCCACAAAAAGAGGATTATGGTAAATTCAATGTTATGTACCTCTTGTCCAAAATAATAACATAAAAAAAAGACAAGACGTAGAGTAGGAAAGGGGCACCTGGGTGGCTCATTTGGTTAAGTGACTGTCTTTGGCTCCGGTCATGATTCCAGGGTCCTGGGATGGAGCCCCTGCACCAGCCAGGTGCCCCTAGATATAGCTAATTTAAAAAAAAAATTGCCTTGGCTGGCTCAGTCGGTAGAGCATGTGACTCTTGATCTTGGAGTTGTAAATTTAAGCCCCACGTTGGGGCTTTTTAAAAAAAATTAAAATTGCCTCAATTTACTTCTACAGTGTATAAGTTTCAGTTGCTTAATATCCTCATCAATACTTGATAATGCCAGTTTTTAAAATTTTAGTCCTTCTCTATGTGGTAATATACCTCACAATCTCTGCCTTGTGACAGAAGTGTATAATCCATTCACATTTAATGTAATTGTTGGTATGGTTGGAGTTATGATTGTCTTTATTTTCTATATGGCTATCTTTTGTTCCTGTTTCAGGATAGTGGGATTTTTATTGTTTGTGTGTGTGTGTGTGTGTGTGTGTGCATGCGCGCACCGTTTTAATCCCTACCTTTTAAAAGAACTCTATTTTTTTAAAGATTTTATTTATTTATTCATGAGAGACATGGAGAGAGAGGCAGAGACATAGGCAGAGCGAGAAGCAGGCTCTCCGCTGAGCCGGAGTCTGATGTGGGATTCAATCTCAGGACCCCGGGAACAAGACCCAAGCCAAAGGCAGACACTCAACTACTGAGCCACCCAGGCACCCCAAGAACTCTATTTCTTGAGTTAATTTCCTAGTGGTTCCTCTAGGGCTGAAAATATGCATCTTAATTCATCACAGATACTTGAGATTAATACTGTGTTACTTTCCTACAACCACAGACTGGGTGGCTTAAAACAATAGAAAGGTATTCTCTCACAGTTCTGAGATTACTAGCATCACTGCTGGGTAAGGGGTTTTACTGCACTCCACTCCAACTGAAGTGAGCCCCTTCAAAGGCAAAGCCACTGGTTTTCCTAGCCTGCAGGACTCTGGTAGAACTACCAGACTATCTGAGCTGGGTGAGGTGAGGATGATGGCAGCAGCCCTGAGCAAGGTTGTCAGACAAATGCTGTTCTTATTTAGAGGTTAGTGGCTTTTCATGAATAGACACTACTAGTTTGTTGTATGATGTTCATCAATTTCTAGAGCCCTAGAATTGTTTTTCACACTTTTGTCCAGCGTTGTCCTTCCTTTATTGAGAGAATTTGCTGAGCTTCTCAGTCTGTCATACCAGAAGTCAAAAATCTACTTAAAAAATTTATTGAGATATAATTATTATAGCATATGCTTCACCCATTTTAAGTGTACCAGTGGTTTTTAGTAGATTCACAGATTAAACTATTACCACAGTTAATTTTAAGTTTCATCATCTCAAAAAGAAATTTCATGTCTCTTGGTTATGGCTCCATCCTCTCAATTCCCAAAACCCAACTCCTCCCAGCCCTACACAACCACTAATCTACTGTAGGTCATTTCTCTTTTTCCATTAAACTGGCTGGAGGCTTATTGATTTTTTAAAGAACCACCTTTTGGTTTCATCTATTTTCTCTTGATTTTCTATCCTCGGTGTCTTTGATTTCTGTTGATTTTTATTTCTTCTGCTTACTTTGCATTTAATATTCCCTTCCTAAGTTTCCTCAGAAGCTTAAACGATTGATTATAGGCCTTTCTTCTTTTCTATTGCAAGCATTCAATGCTATAAATTTCCCTCTAAACACAGCTTTCACTGCACCTGACAAATTTTGGTAACTTATAATTTCAATTTCATGTAGTTTAAGATTTCTTTTTAAATCCCTGTTAGAAGTGTGTTAAGGGGTGCCTAGGTGGCCCAGTTGGTTGTGTCTGTCTTCGGCTCCGGTCATGGTCTTGGGGTCCTGGGATCCAGCCCAGTGTCCAGCTCCCTGCTCAGCAAGTAGTCTGCTTTTCCCCTCTCCCAGTCCCTACCCCTCCCTCATGCCAGTCCACATGCATGCTCTCCGTCTCAGAAAATTTTTTTAAAAATCTTTTTAAAAAGACTGTTGTTTAAGCTCCAAATTTGGGGATTTTCCAGCTGTTTTTCTAACATTAATACCTAGTTTAATTCTATTGTCATCTGAAAGCAGACACTGTATGTCTCTTAAATATTAAAAGTGTGCTTTTACAGCCCAGAATGTGTTCTACGTTGGTGTGTGTCCTGTGTTCTTTGTGCTGTGAGTTTATTTATAAGACACTAACAAAAATCCTTTATTTCCATATCTTTATTTGAACAATTTTCTATAATAGCTAGGAGAATACAGCATTAATGACACACATTTACTAAGGACAACATTAGACAGCTACAAATTTAGAGCGTAAATGTCGATCTGATATTGTTTTGGTTTTCATCCTAGCACTAGATAACAACTAGTGAAAATGCATGTTTCAAAGGCTCTTGTTGACAGGAGCTGAATTATTAACTTATTTTTTAAAATTCCATGTGAGATATGCTGGGATGGTTTCAGTTTAAAACCAGAGTTGACTGATAATATCTTTCACTTCTCAGTATTTCTGCTTCTTTTCTAATGGATGAATATGTTACCTAAGAACTTTTCAAAGATTAACTGTATCATGTTTTTCTGTGTAGAACAAAATAGAATTCCTTTTCCAGATCCAACAAGGAAAAATATTTGAAAACCTGCAATTTTCAGTTTCACTGTAGTTAAATGGCATATCTGTTTCACAGTAACTTAATAATTAAAGTTAACAATTAAAATACAGTATGTTAAATGTCATGAGCTCATTTCTGTGTAACATTGTTAGAGCAATTTAAATTTTCCAAGGACACAAAAAAGTGAACATTACTCCAGGAGTCCACAAAAATACATAACTAGGAATCATAAATTACAACACACATATCCCACATTTAAGAGAAAAATTCACCATTTGTTGGAAAATATTAAATGACTCAAGTGATTTAGAGAGCCTGAAATGTAGGCTAAACTTTTCTAACATATGGTAACAATAAGATATTTGAAACTGTTAGCTGAAAAATGCATGAAAATGTACTGACCTACCAAGCATTTAATTATACATACCAGTTTCCACTTGAAAAACATTTTTCTTTCAAATATTTCAAGCTGTATCACAATACTAAGGAAACATTAGTCATTTTCAGTCATTTTAGGAAGCTAAAGACATTCATTCAGTTAAGCTAACGAACATTTTCGCTAGACCAAATTATAAAATTAAAAAACATATAAAATGCATTTGACAGCTATTTTACAGAGTACCTTTCAGTTCCTGATCTATTGAGAAATCTGCTGAATATAACTCCAGGTTGATTTAATTTAGGGTAATACAATGGATTAGAACTTACAGAACTCTTCCCAGTTTTCATTCAAACTTTTATATATAGTACAGTACAGGGTTCCTAAAAAACATTCTAAAGCATGTCTATGGAAGGTTTTACAGTTGTACCCTTTACCTGTATTAAGAAAAAGATCAGAGAAAACAAGCCATTTAAGCATTACTAAGAAGCTAACTTATCTCTTTCTTCTATATGTTCATTTGCTTACTTGTGACACAAAGCCCCCCAAATTCAGGAACAGTCTCTCAGCGCGCATTCACTGGCTCTGAGACTGGTGCTGCCTGAGTTCTATTACCTGTTTGGAAATAACAGAAAAGAAAGGAAGGCAAAGTCACAGAAGGAGAGAGTCATGCAGGAAGGGAAGAAGGGAATAGTGGTTGGAGGCCACACCCAACCAAAACCCTCACAAAACCTTGAGAAACACAGCAAGATTATCCTCTCCAGGTAAGTCAGTCCCTTACAGAGGAAAAGTTCCAGAGAACTTAAGGCAGCTCTCAGAGGGAAGGGAGCAGGGGTTAAGGCGGTCCTCACAGCACAGCCTGAGAAGGAATCACAATGCACTTATCCATGAACAGAGGCCACAGCAATACACAGAGCCTCTCTAACATGCATGCACATAGCACACCTCCTAGCTCCGAAGTAAACACTGGCAGCATGCACACACTGTAATGTTCAAACACACTGACTTGTATATGGCTTGCCCAGGGACAGGCCTCAGAAGGTACCCGGGGGTGGGGGTGGGGGGAGGGGGCTTGGCTGCAGGATGCACAGCTCACCTGGTGGCTCTAGTGGTGGCTCTGGGTGTGTGTTGAGAGTGACCTACCTCTTAACTTGTGGGAGGCTTTCACTGCTTCCAGTCAGGTTGAGACAGCCTGCTACTAATTAAAGACCTAAGCACAGAGCACTGTACCCTCCGAGGGAGCTCTGACTCATTATAAAAATCAAACCAGTTATAGCAGGTAACTGACAAGAAGAGAGCCACCAGGCTCTGGGCACTTCATCTCGTTAGCACAAAGAACCTGGAACTTGGCACTTGCTCGGTTCCCATATGCCAGTTGCCAGTTCCGATAAGAAAAAGAAGAAGGAAAAAAACACCTCTTGCTGACCCAGGGCACCCCACAGGTACCAGGAGAAACAGAATGTCACCTGGAGACTTCAGTCTCCTGCCCCCACCTGCAGGGGGCATTGCCACTGCTGCATGCAGGGAAGTGGCATCGCGGAAGGTTGCGTGACCTCAGCAAGTCGCAGACCTCTTAAGTTATCATCAGCAAGTGACTGTAGTAGCTACCCTTCCTACCTTCCAGTGCTGTTGTGAGGATACAATGAGGTAACAGAGGAAGTGAGCCTAAGAAAAGCATCGCCAGGTGCAAGGTCCTGTTCTGTACTACTTTCAGCAGGAGAATTGAAAGGTCACACACTAATTTTTGCTTTCTGTTTTGTCCTCAACAATTGAAGTTACCCAGAGGATCCTTGTTTATGCCTCCTGGGGAACTCTACATTCTGGTGACTCTGTGTGTATGTGTGACAGAGACAGAGAGGGAGGGAGGAAGGGAGGGAGGGGGAGAGAGAAGGAAAAAGAAAAAAATAAAGAAGGCAGGCAGGCAGGCAGGCATATGAATATCGTGTGAGGATTTCTCAGGATAGGACTGGTGCCCCTTTACCTAGGATTACCAGAGGAGTAATTTCTTAAATCACTACATTGAAATTCCAATATTTTCATAGCCTCCCACACGTTAAAAGATCTGATCTATATAACCCATAATGACTCACTCAGAAAGAGCCAATTCTCAATAATCCACTGAAACAAAGGAAATAAAGCAAACCATACAAACTGACCAGAATCCCCAAATTTCCTTTGGTAGGCTTTGGAATATATCTTTTTGTACTTTTGCACTTGACAAAAGAAGTCTCGGTACGTGGAGATTTTCCAAAACTTCCAAAGGAATCTCTTTGTGGATCTTACCTTCCGCTTTATAGTTACTCTCAGGTCAGGGAGACCAAAGCCTTAACCTAAGAAAAGCTACAAGGAAAATTGCTCCTAGTTTTTCAGCCTTGCGTTCCAAGACATGAGCTAAGTACATATGTAAGGTGTGTGGGGAGACTGTTGAGAAGGAGCTATTAAGACAGAACCAGGTTCTTTCAAGATCTTTCTTTGAAATGCTACTATGTGTCCCAGGGGAATTATGAAAAAACAAATTAGTGACAATGTTAAAGAATGTACTGCTGAGTGAGAACAACAAACATTGGCCTGAAGGTAGGCCAGGGTGGCAACCGAGGACTGACTCCATCCACTGCCTTCCACAGCCAGAGTGGGTGAGTAGGCGGCTGGGGAAGGTAGGTTTGAAGCTGGGTGAGAAAGTGTAGTTGGGAGAGAGGGTGAGCTGTCCTCAGAGGGGCTAAAAGAAACCCTAATCTGCAGATTACTGTTGTATCCTCAAGAAAGTAGCAGAGAGTCTTTTACCAGGACTTGGGTTTCCCTGGTTGTAAGGTATTCTTGTTAGGACTAAAGATCTTTAGGCTGCTAGGAGAAATTAGTTCAGATACCCATCTGGGGTCCTGGCTAGCCCTCAGAGGAAACTGGAGCCTGGAATAGTAGAATCTTTGTGTGACCATCACTGACCGGGAGAGATTCTGGCCCAGGTGTGGAAAGGAGGAGGCCCCAGCACTTTCCAGCAGAAAGACAGGAGACAAGAAAGAGACATTTCAGGATACAAGCTGTCAGGGGTAATATAAAGGGCTGCAATGGCAGTAAGAGCTACAGTGTGCTCTTGAAGACATGGCAGGATTGTGTGCACAGGACATGTTGCACAGGGACTAAACTATGGGAGGGCCTGGGGGGAGGATTTCCAGGTCTGAGGTGGAAAGTCTACAGCAGGGTGGCATCTTTTTAGCATCTCCCTTATGCAACAAGTCAGTACTCTGGCACATTCAGTACTAACCAAATGGTTTTAAGAGTTCATTGCTCATTGAAAACCACATTGACAACTGGGGAAAACTAAGAGAGCCTGATTGAATCTCTAGTATTTTTGGTGGATTTTGCAAATAAATAAATGTATCCAAACTGAATACGGTAGTACATGACGCAATAAAAATTACTCAAATGAATTTACTGTCTAAAAGGATGTATGTAAATCATGTACATTTAAGAAAGGTTATGGTTACGTCAACTTGTGATTTTACATTTTATTAATCTCCCAGAATTAAGAGGCAGCAAACACTGCTCTTTCCATTCGAGGGTGAACTCACTGAGTAACTGCATCTAGTTTCTCTATGGTTCAAGTGGCAAGAGGAGAGAATTTTAGATGTGTAAGGGTCCAACCCTCTTATTGTATAAGTGCGGAATGTGAGATCCAAATAAGTTAACAGACAGTGTTTGTCCTTTAAAAACAATCTTTATCATGATTTGAAACTGTTTGACTTCCATTAATATTGCACGTTTTAATAAGATGTCATTTTTCATAGACGATCTAGCAGTTAAGTTTACATAAATCTATGAGTGTAATTCAGAACCAGAGTTTCTAATGAAAGCTAAGATTTTGCTCTCGTACAACTTGCAAGACTTACTGTCTTTCTAGGAATTCCAGGAAAAATTGAGAATATGTTTAATTAGGATTTCAGAATGAAACTTATAGGATCTGGGTCTTAATGAAACAAGTCCTCTGCAAAATTTAGCAATCTTCTTATATTTCTTATATAAGTCTTAAAGTATTCGTAATATGATGCTCCTTAAAGTATCTAGTGGTACCGAGAACATTTATAGAAGTTGCAAAGCCTAAAAAAAAAAAAAAAAAATGGAACCATAGTATTTGTTATATACCTTCTTTTGCATAATTTATAGGATAATCAAGGTTTTAAGACCTGAATCATGACTATGCTGACAATCTTCTCTAGATAGTAACTGAGATTAATTCTTAATAAATTAAGAAGAAAGAAAACCTGTCAGGGCTGAGAATATGCAGTGCAGGAATCCAATCCGGGAACTAAAAATAAGTCAATTTACAGAACACTGTACCCTGATGTGATATCCACCCAGGGAAAATTAATGAGCACATCAATGTAATACATTCTGAATAAATAATGACATCAACAATAGCCACTTTGTCTAATCCTATCCCTAAATGTCAAACATTTTGTCATATTACTACATGACTTCCCAGTGTCTGCTACTTATGCAGGTGAATCTGTATATATTTGCACATAATCCAGTTAAAACTGATCTGATTGAATTGTAAACAGAGTTGATAAAAGAGAAGCTTATTGTTGTAGTGCCTAATAAGAGTATCGCTTATATATTAAAGAACACAGTATGTAGCAGCAATTTAAAATGCTCAGTAAACTACAGTACAAATGGACTTCTATGCTATATGGCAAACCAACATTCTCTTAATATCTCTATATCATAGTGACACATATAAGAAGTTACTTGACCAATTACTTTATATATTGCCAGTTTATTTCTTTGATCCAGTTTGACAGTATCAACATAATTTATTCCTGAACTGATATGATATGTACTCAATGGCAATTTTTCTTTCAATTCTTCTGGTCCGCGCAGAGAAGGCTCTTTGTTGGTGCCTTCCTAACAACAGCTCATAGCTGGCATTTACATTCTTACCATACCAGTTAGATGCAGTGCTAAGGATTTATAGTAAATGCCGGCAGCTGGTGACATTTTTCCCCCTTCCTTCCATCATTTACCTGCATGTACATACCTTGGGAAACCTAACTGACCCAGGGTGAGTGTTGCTATTAAGGTAACACAGCACAAAGAAGCCTATTGTTCTTTCCATGGTGATGAAAGTACTTAGGGAAATTTCCAGTTAATAAACTCTTGTTTGAAAGATAATCAGTACTTTTTCTTTAAAAATGTCTCTTCAGTAGCTCACTGGAAATAATGGGTTCTTATTGTCAGTGTTTGCCTTGATATCACATCACTTTCAGACCCGTGATATGAATCCCAGGCCCAGGCTGGCTGGGATCTGGATGGTTTCTAGTGCAAGGGAGGATGGGTTAAAAGGAAAGGTGACAGGAAAGATGTGTTTAGCATCCATGAGCAGTTGAGGAGAGTCTTTCCTGTCTCGTAAACGCATCTGAGATAAAAAAAAAAAATAAAAACAGAGCATCAGTTCTTTGAATCTATAAAGATTATTTCCCCGCACCAAAAATCTACCAAGTCCTCAACTAATAAAGAATGTTTTCATTTGTTTTAAAATCACTTCATTTTTCTAATAAGCTGTTATCAAAAAATTAATGCATTGTTAAAATTAGAGATAATACAATTTAAAAACACATTTTCTTTCAAACACTATAAAATTTTCATTCAAAAAACCGTGTTTGTGAATCAAAGAAAAAGAAAGCCGGGACACCTGGGTGGCTCAGTGGTTGAGCGTCTGCCTTAGGCAAAGGGAGTGATCCTGGAATTCCCGGATCGAGTCCCACATTGGGCTCCCTGCGGGGTTTCTGCTTCTCCCTCTGCCTATGTCTCTGCCTCTTTCTCTGTGTCTCTCGTGAATAAATAAATAAAATCTTAAAAAAAAAAACAAAAAACAAAAAAAGAAAGCCTAGGAGATCTTACCTGTATAGTACGAATAAATGATACAGAGACTCTTTCTTCAAACTCATTAACTGGAGTATACAAATTCAACACTTTGACAATCTGTGAGAAATGAAATGATTAAAGTCTTCAGCATACTATCAAACACACACACTAGGTGCTTACAGTCTGGAAAACTAAAAGGATCTGTGCATACAGTTTATAATTCTACTCAGGGCTGGCTGGGATAAGGAGAGAGAGAGCTGGTCTAAAAAGGCATATTTACCTTTATCATGTGAATTTTTAAAATAGGAATGTATTAATGGAATATTTGAACATTTTAAGAAGCAATATAAATTTGGAAAAATAACCAAACCATACAAAAGAACACAACATGAAGAGTGTCCCCACTCAATCCTCTCAGTCTACCCAAGCAGCAACTGTTTGTTAATAGTGTCCCTCGTTTCCATCTTGCTGCTTTCTATGCATATTTTATGTGTAATCTTTATAAGCTGTTTATAGTATGAGACATGTAAAGACCATTAAGAAAGCCCAGGAGTTGGCAAAGAAATAACTGGCAAAAGAAAAACGGGCATGGTTTATACCAATGCCTTGCCTCATGCTGTTGCCAGCATCCTCAAATTGCCCTTCCCCTCTTTTCACTTCCTTAAATGCAGTGCCCAGCTAATAGGACCTTCCTTGAACAGAGTAATATATTCTCAGCATTTCCTTTAGACATCTTACTATAGAATGCTGGAACCTCTTATAGTAGAATCAGTTGGGTACACCTCTCTTGCCTACTACACTGGAAAATTCCTTTTAGGCAAGGGCTGTTTCTTATTGTTTGACGTATTTCCCCCAGTAATAGGTATGGTGCCTTGAGATAGGCACTCAATCAGTCATTTATTGAAATGAAGGAACAAGAATCATCTGTCTTAGAACTAGAGAAGTCTAATATCATTCAATTATCAAATAGTATGGAAAATTATTTTTTGGAATACAGGCTCCATAGAATGCAGAGAATGTACACCCCCTGGAAGCAGGGACGTTGTTTTGTTCTTGGTTGCACCTCAGTGCTTGGGAGTGTTATGCAGAACACTGTACACAGTAAGTATTTGCTGAATGTGGACTGTGGATGATTGTGACTCTCACCCAAATTTTTACTTTCTGGTAAAATCTCCTTTAAGATTTGTATAGATATAGGTCTTCTCCAATCACATGAAGTCAGTTCAGAGACAAGAGTCATGACTGAGGGACCTCACTTCCCTAAGTGTCACCCCTTGACAAATACTACACTAACTCTCAGCAGGGAGAGGTGCTTCACCTGGGCAGTGGTTAGAGCACTGCACATGGAACAAATGGCTTCTGCATCATCATCTGTCTTCTTTTTCACTTGCAAAAGCTGAGCAGCCTGAATGAGAGGTTCCAGGGTTTCTTTAGCCCCGCTATTCATCAGATTCTTGTCACGCAGCCATTCTTCCAGTTGACTGACATTGTACCTATGCCAAAAAGAGAAAGAGGGAGAGAATGCAAATTTACTGAATGTTGTCATAAATGTCTTAATTTTTTATGTATGGCTTTGTCAGGAATTTCAGTTAAAATGACAGGCAGTATTTTTGTTCAATTTTCTTAAATCTTACCAGCTGTGCTTAAGGTTTTATTATAGCCATGAGGTTTATAATCATAATTATATAAGAGTAAATGACTAGAGAATATAATTAACTTCAATGGAAAGCAGAAATACAGCCATTACAGCAAAAATTACAAAATAAAACTTGCTGAAAGACAAAATAGAACATAACACGGCCGTGTTATTATGCAGCTGACCAGAAAATGCTTTCTAGCTTGTCTTACAACATCAGAGGAGAGAATCAGTAACCTTTGAGTACTTTTTCCTTCTTATGTCAAAATCCAAGGTAGTCATGAGAAACAAGATCCCCCCACATAGGCCTTGCACTCCAGCCCTCTTTAGGGAAGAGCGTGGGTGATGGAGCTGTGGCCTAAGGAAGCTCAGGGATGGAAGGAGACAAGGTAAGTGAGGGGTGGGGAGCGCTGGGAGAGAAAAGGCCCCAAATATGGAGAGAGATGTGGAGACTACACAGATGCTGAGGTTGTAAGAGGCAGTCAAACAAGTGACAGTGGTTCTCATGCTAACGCACTAAATGGATACACGATCAGAACTTCGCAGTCAGGCAGATAGGAGGCAAGATGATATTACAGTAGGGCTTCACAGGTGTAAACAAACCTTAGAGAAATAAATTCTACTACCAGAGAGGGAAGTATTATCTTTTTAACGTTAACTGTAATGGCTGTGTATCAGAATGAAAAATTTGAAAAGAATGCCAAGGTTTCCTGAGATTTAACTAAAGACTTATGTAGGAGAGATCCTTTTTCCCTCTCTTGGTGAGTATTCTGTTTTAAAACAAATGATTTGCAAAAAAAAAAAAAAAAATCAATTTTATTATGATAATGGGTTATGCCAAGGAGCAGCTGGGCAGACCATTGAGTGCACATTTTCTTAAATGTCAGAGGGGCATGTTTTAAGTTAATAAAGATTCTATTAGACATGCTCTTGTAGCCATGGTACAAAAGGTGTCTTGTCAAAATAAATTTCTAAAAGAAATCAAACATTAGGAGTCTTCATCATAAAGATATCTTGTCAGGTATAATTAAAACACATGCAAGAGGTGAGAAAGCAGCTATCTCAACTCGAAGTACTTTTCATCTGCTCTGTGTCCCCTCAAACAAGCTAGTGTCATGGGGGAGCAGAGTTCCCAAACAGTGGTGGGTAGAATGTGTTGAAAGGCAGTCAGGAGCAATACCGAATGAGAGGGGAGAAGTCCAGCCAGGCAAGAGGAAGCAGCTCCAAGTGTGGGCAGCCCTGGCTGCTTGGCTGCTTGGCAGCAGACCTCAGGTGCATTGCCCTCAAACAAGCCAGAAGGCCCCTGAAGCCCGGTCAGCGTTTGGGCAGTGAGTGGATGGTGTTGGGAGCTGTGGGCGGCCGCTCACCTGATCTGCATGCCTTTACTCCAGGAGCACATGTCCTTCCGCAGGAGGAGGTTGTTCAGGGTGATGGCCCCGACGATGTAGAACATCTGCTTGACCACCTGCTTGATCAGTTCAGGGTCCATGCCATGCTGACACATGACCGAGTGGAACGAGTTGAGCTGCCGAAGGATGGAGTCCAGTGTGTAGGTGCCCTCATCTGCAATGCTGGAGGTTCGCTTTCTCAGCCCTGTGGGCTTCACCCCAGACACACCCTGGATGGTTTCGTGCTCCAGCATGCCAGACACTGCAGGGGGAGTTCACGTGTTAGAAGATGCCTGTTTCATGCGTACACATGCCTGCTCACACAATGCATGCATGTACTCTCAGACATTCAATTTAGGAAAATAATCTGAGTCTCAAGAGAGGGGAAAACAACTTTCCAAAAAAGGGCTTCCAGATTTTGAATTTTAACGAAGGAATAATTCTTAAATGAAAATATTTATGAAATTAAGAAATCTTAATGGTGCATTTGATAAAATATGAAGCAGCAGCCTTATAATAGCACAAGCCTGGGATATCTTGGGAGGGTTTTTAAGCAAATGCAGCAGTTAGGGAGAGGATAAGTTATTTTCCAGGGATATCTGAGCCCCACAGGCAAACCAAGTAGCAAGACCGGCAGGAGACTGGGCAGTGGTCATGGAGAAGCCTTGGGAGGGGATGGTTGTGTGGGGCTGGAAAATTGGGCCCTTCCTTGCCCTGAGCTTTCCTTGGTAGCAGGGAAGCTTTGGGTTAGCCTTAGCATCCCAGAACTCAGTCTTTTCAAATCTGGGGCACTGCTCCCTCTATTGTGTCCTCACAGTGTTTGACTTTGGCTTATGCCTCCTCCTCCAGGATGGTTATGGGATGATTACTCCCTGGATTGGCAGCCCCTTGAGACCAGGGGCCAGTTCTGATTCGGTTTATATCTCTTATTCATTTTATTTCTCACAGTGCTAACTGCAGCTTCCACAGAACCTCAGGCTGACACAAAACATTGGCAGTTGTTATCAAATGACTGGGAGGTGGGGGTAGTAGTTTACAGTGGGACATCTCAGAGCTAAGCTTACTGTTTAGTCAATAAAAATAGGCAGAAATAAAAGAAATGTTAGCTGAAGTTGACCTTCTTTGCATCTGTGTTGCTTCTTACATTTTAGCTGACCTACGTTGCTTTGAATACACAACCATTAGGGGACAACTGAAAAATTGACCACTGAGGTGGTACCCTGAAGAAATCACTGCCAAGAATCTCCCATGGCTTCCTCAGCCTTTTGTGACTATGGTTGGTTTATTGTGGGCCTGCAATGGAAGATGGGAGTACTAAGGGCAACAAAGAAGTTGTAGAAATGTGGAAGACACACACGTGGAAAAAGAAAGGGTAGCTTGGGAGAAGCCTTAAGTAGCTGCTGATCATTTGCTTGAAGATAACAGAGTTTGGTAACTTAAAGCAAATTTAATTCAATTCATTCAAAATTAGCAACCTGCAATTTATATATGCCTCCTAATTCCTACTTTATACATGCTACACATTCCCAAGGAATATAGGCAGTACAGTACAAAAATACACACCCAGGGTGAGTAGACACATTTAAAGAGAGGTATGTGGACTCACACACCTAGCTGAATACACATATATAGAAATATACATACACGTGCACACCCCAGTCACTTATATCCAATGAGAAACCACTACTTTAAAACCAAATTACCTTTAACAATTCCATAGGGGCCTTGAGATGTAGAACTCATTATGGAGTGTCTGAGACCTATTCTTGTTGCCATGGTACCCCCAACCCTTTTATTGTAGCCTAGCAGGAGAAATGTAAACTCTCCCCAACTTCCTTAGTTTTAGATGGATCCCCCCCAGGAAGCCCTGTGTTAAGAGTTTTCTAGACCAAAGTTTGTTTGTTTATTTATTAAAGATTTTATTTATTTATTCATAAGAGACAGAGAGAGGCAGAGACATAGGCAGAGGGAGAGACAGGCTCCTTGCAGGGAGCCCAATGTGGGACTGGAGCCCAATGTGGGACTCGATCCCAGGACTCCAGGATCACGCTCTGAGCCAAAGGCAGATGCTCAACCCCTGAGCCACCCAGGCGTCCTTAGACCAAAGTTTAAAGTGTTTTTGAGGGGTGCCTGGGTGGCTCAGTCAGTTAAGCATCTGCTTTCGGTTCAGGTCATGATCCCAGAGTCCTGGGATGGAGCCTGCCTCAGGCTCCCTCTACCTGCTGCTCCCCCTGCTTGTGCACATGAGTGGGCTCTCTCTCTCTCTCTCTCGACAAATAAATAAGTAAAATCTTTTTAAAAAATAAAGTGTTTTTGAAAATTGGACAAAGAATGAGGTATATTGCTGGGTATAAAGCATAACCCAATCTCAAGGGAAAGGCATCACACTGGGGAGAGTCACTAGAAACTGCCCTTTCAATCATGTGGAAGCAGTGATTTTGATGTATCCCAATTAGTCATGGCTGGGGTCCTGGGATTCCTCAGCTAATTTCAGGACTGAGTCTTACAACTTTATGTTCTTCATATGAAGATATGCCTCAAAACAAGTGCTGCTGGTGGGCACATGAGGCAGGCAGACCTTGATGTCGGCCAAGCCCTCGCCTTACCGATCATTGGCTGAAGGATGTTCTCTAACACCCGCACAAGCTGCTGGTAGATCTGAATAGCCAAGTCACTTAGCACCTGCCGGTACTCAGCCAGGTCAAAATTGGTGAGACAGTGTTCATTCTGGCGAGATGTGTTGTGTTTCATGAAGCCCTGGTAGAACCAGAAAGCAAAGTTAATGAGACCCATGTGAAATAAAATGTCTCTTCTAACTCCTTTGTTTATTAGATTCCTTTGCTGTCTTTCCTCTGAAGAGTTTCCATCTGTTCCACGCTTGAATGCCAGATAGTCATTCTCAAATGCTCTGTGTGTTTGTTTCCTTCGTATCCCCCTTCCACTCCTTATTAGTTTTTGAATAACATCTAAACTTGGCAAGCTAGCATTTAAGCCTTTCCAATAGCCATGTCAGTGAAACAATTCGGGGGAACATAATTTGAAAAAAAATTAATGAGTGTTTTCATTCATGATGCAGCAGGTTTACTGCCAAACATCAAGTTATCTAAAGTATTAATCTCTTAACTTCAATTCCATTAAATACAGTCCTATTTATAAATACTGCCTCTGGAGGGCACACATAATCTGAAAATAGACCAAGAGGTTGATCAAAAAATTAAAAAATGCCCTTTATTACATTTCATGGTAATGATACATGGTACATGATTTTCCATCCAGGATTAGAATGGAATTTTTTGGTGGTATTAGTTAAAATGGAAAAGCAACTGTACAGGCAGGTACTTTTGTCAGACATTGCCTGCTTGATGGATTCTACCCACAGTCAAGCATCTGCCTCCCTACAAACGACCTAACATGGTCTAGAAGTGGAGACTGACAGGATAACTAATGGCCCCTTACAGCAATTCTAGTCTGTCTGTCCCATGTTCTCACGGGCTGTATCTTACTCATATTTATATTTTCCATCATTTGCCTCTAGCCTCTGGGTACCTAGAAAATGCTGCTGGTCAGCTTCTCTGCCTGCCTTCCAGGCAAAAAATGGAAGGCATGGGCAGCAGTGGGTAGGGGCACAGGCTGTCAGAGGCAGGCAGGCAGCCCCAGATCCCAGCTCTGCTCCTTCTGACTAAGAGGACCCAGGCAAATTGATGAACTTCACCGAACTTCAGTTTCTTCATCTGTAAAACTGGGTTATAATTTCTATCACAGAGATGTTGTAAGAATTAAAAATCATAGTGTACAGTTAAGTGCTGTCTGATATTCACTGAGTAGGCCTTAATAAAGAATATTAATATATTACATAGTTTTGAAATAACAGTTTTGAAGTCTATCAAGTACCTGATGAATCTATCACTGCAAATAAAAGCAAAACGGGTTTTTGGACCAATCTAAAGAGATATGCCTCAGCTTAATCACCTTTTATGTATTATCAAAAGCCAAAATTCTTTAAATAGTTCAATATTTTTCATATCAGTCCCCAAAAAGCCCATTTCCACATACTGACGAGGTTTCATTGCTCATTATAATTCATTAACCAATGCTCATTGTATTTCTGCTATGCTTTCTCATAATACAAACTCTCAGAGGGAAGAAACTATGTTGCTCTCTAGTTCACTGTTTCATAAACAATGGACATCAAACAAAACTATGAGCTTCCAAGCCACTTCTGAATTCAGGTTTCTAAATTAACAAATGGTTAAATGTTTTGTGCTTTAAAATTTTTCCTTAAAGGGGTCAGAGAAAATATATCATGCTGGTTTTGTAATCAAGGTTTTCTCACCTCTTCTCCACTGTACTGCTTCAAACAGTGCAAAAACCGGCATGTGTTAGAGAGCCAGAAGGAGACCGTTTCGAAATCATCACCTCTTTTCTGAAGGAGAGAAAAAGGCTACATTCACTTTCCTTAGGGAGATAACAACCTGAAAGGAACTGAACAGTTACCAGAAGGCCCACTTCTCTCAGTTACATTATAATTACAAAAATAAATCAGACTGCAACTGTAGTCTTACATCATTGCTAGAAAATTTCAACCCCATATTTGTTGGTTGGTTGTTACTTTGCTTGGTATCTATTTTCTTGCCATTAGAAAAAGATGCCCGATCATTCTGCTGGTATTAGCTTAGCCTAAGTCCCTTTCGGCAGAAAACAATTCATTCAACCACAGCTTACCCCACCTCACTTCCCTCAGGGTTACTGAGAGGGTCAGAGGGGACTAAAGCACAAGAGGGAACTATATACCAGGAAGTGCTGAATCCCAGATTAGGTTAGTTGTATCAGTGATACAACTCCTGAACAGAGAATCCGAGGTGGGGTGGAGGAAATCCTGGGCAGAAGAGGAGAGGGGGGAGCTGAATGGCTCTTCGTCAGGACTAGGGTACATGCCAAACAACTGGCTGCTAAAGGCAAATATACTTCAATTCAGAACTGGGATGAGAGGCAAATTCACATCAATTTTGAAGGGCATCAAGAATGCGTTGTATGCTAGTACCCACTCCTTTTTAATTTTTTACCAAGAATACATGGTATGTCATGAGTATACTATATAATGATCAGTTAAATTAGAGGAATGTCTTCCTGCAATTAGGATGAGAGGGAGAAAACATGATTTGATTTTGCTATCTTCGTAGGAATTGACTTACAAATTAGTAACACTTGCAGGCTAAATGCAATACAGCATCAATATACCAAAAATGAAATGGGTTACATCAGAAGACCTCCAACAATTTTTTAAAAGATTTTATTTATTCATGAGAGACGGGTGAGGGTGCAGAGACACAGGCAGAGGGAGAGGCAGGCTTCATTCAGGGAGCCTGACGCAGGACTCGATCCTGGGTCTCCAGGATCACACCCTGGGCTGAAGGTGGCGCTAAACCACTGAGCCACCCGGGTGCCCCCTCCAACAATTTTTAAGTGTGAAATCTTCAAAAACTCCATGCTTTGGTAACTATCGGGAAACTAACTACATAGAATATCTGCATAGCAGGGACGAAGAACCAGCATTTGTCAAAGGTTCACCACCAGGGGCTGCACAGAGGGTGTGTTTAATGAGAAGAGAACTTCAGGTGGAGAACATGAAAAAGTTCTGGGGGTGGGCAATGATAATGGTTGTACAACAATGAGAATGTACTTAATGTCACAGAAACATGCACTGAAAAAGTGGCGAGGTGGTAAATTTTATGTTTTGTGTATTTTACCACAGTTTTTTAAAAAATAGTTAATGAAAGACATACTAGATTTGAGAACGTCCACTGGGCATGTTAACTATCCACTTATCTCCATCCAAAAAGTTTTCATCCAACTTCAGTTAGATAATCAGAAAGCAAAGTACTCGGAACACATTCTCTTAGCTCCTCACAGAAATGTGTGAGTTAAAGTTAAGTATAATGTTCATTGTTTTTCTAGAGAGGCAAGAGGAGGAGGTGACACAGTGATTACTGAGTTATGCAGGTCTTTCAATTCTATTACATAATTCTGCTGCCTTTTCCAAGCCTTTCCTCTCTGCTTAGTATCTGTTGCTTCTCACATGGAACCAGGCATTTCAGGTAACAAGGAAAATTATGGGGTGAGTTGGAGAATAACAGGAAGAAAAGTTGGAAGAAAAAATTTAATGTTTTATCAGCCATCTCGTTTATGAACAAGCCATGTCATGTTGAACTTACTTAATACCTTTTTAACTTTTTAACTAGAGCATCATATTCCCTATATATATGGACCACACTAAATATTTTTAATTTATTTGTAAGATCTCAAAACAGACTATTTCTATTTTGTTTATGAAGAAATTTACTCTGCAGTTTAATGCAATTATATCAAATTAATTTTAATTACTGTTAAACCTGAGCCCCACTGTACAAGAAGGCATATAGACATGTTGCAAGGAATGTTGTCGACAGTGTAAGTTATCAGTTAAGACTGGAAAGTGTTCACATCTGGCAATTTAGCTCCAATCTAAGAAAGGAAAATACCTTGGTGCAGATTCTGTCATCATTAAGGTTCACTATGAGAATTTTGTGGAACATGAACTGACCTTTAATACTTTTTTGATGCTGTTAATTGTTGATGTTAGCAACGACCTTACTTTCTGATCATCATTCAGGTAGTCAGCATGTCGAACACACATAAATAGGATATACGCTGGTAACCCTGGAATCAAATTGACTGCCACACCACGTGGCTTCAGTTCTGAAAGGGAATGGAGAAAAATAAGCTTATGTAGCATTGAAAATATTCATGAGGAATGCTTTTATGAGATATAAAAGCACAGTTCTCATGAAAGAATTCAATCATTCAGGGTTAATAGGTCATATTAAAAAAACATATTTCAAAAGCTCAACAAGTAGAGAAATTGTTAAGGGTGGGGACATGTGAATCTTACAACTCCCGAATTTTTATCTCTTGCCCGGACTTCTTCCATGAACTCCAGGCTCATGTATCAACTGCCTTCTTGACACCTCTGCTTAAGCATGTCAAATTGAGTCTGTTTCAAACAGAACCACTGATTCCCTATGGAACCTGCTTTTCTAGGAGTTGTCCCCATCTCAGTAAATGGCTGTTCCAGACTTCTGGTTTCTCAGGTTATAAACTCTGTCAGTATCTTTGACTCCTTTGTTTTCTCACACCACATGTCTAATTCAACAATAAATCCTGTTGGCTTTACCTATAAAACACATTCGGAAACTTACTCTACTAGCTACCCTAGAACAGGCCACTATCATCTTCTCCTGGACTATAGTGATGGCTTCCAGACTAGTCTCCCTGATTCATCCTCTGCTCTCCAGTAGCACAGTTTTCACACAATGACTGGATTAATTCTGTACACAAACGCCACTCGTGTTCTGAAACCTTCTAGGCTTCTCTTCTCAGTCATTTATAAAATCAAAAATCTTCACTATGTCTATGTGATCTGGCCCTGCTCCCCTTCCTCAGTTCACAGTGCTCTAGTAACACTTCTCTCTCTCATCCTAATTGCACAGGGCTTACGTACTTACTATTTTCTGTCTAAAATGTTCTTTCTCAGATACCAGGATGATTTGCTTCCTTGCTTCCTTTGATCGCTGTCCAAGGATCAACTTATCAAAGAGAACTTTCTTGACAACTTTATATAAACTAGTTCACTTGCCTTTACTCTTTATCCTTTTACCCCATTATATTGTATTATTTTTTCTCTATTCCCCCCATGCCCCAATGTAATATCTATAAGAATAGGGATCATGAATTACTTTATTCATTACCCAGTACCTAGAAAATGCTCAGCATTTGGTAGGAGCTCACTAAATGTTTACTGAACTGATGAATCTTTGTTAACTCTATGCTTAAAAATCACAGGCTTCTTATAACATTTTTGCTAAATGAAGGTCATGTTGAAACCTAAGTGCCTCTGCTCCTATATATAGTACTTGGTTTAATGCCACAAACCCCAGGAATATTAAATCAGGTATAACTGTCAATCGCATTGCTGTCAGCCTACACCTGCTGGGAGGAATGCTACACAAAGGCTGAACACAGAAGTTTTTCCCTTTTTCAGTTCATAACTTTCAGGCTGTGTGCACTCCCAACTCATTTCCCACCCTCCCTTAAAGAGTCTTCTTGCAGAACTAGTGGGCTTACACCCCATCTTGCCCCTATGCTGCTCTGAAATGCTTCTTTCATGTCCATTTCATTTGTCCAGTCCTCTCCCCTTCCATAGCTGGAATCTTTTCCTTAATTCTTTGGTTTCTTCCCTATTACCAAAGTGTTATTCTTGACACATTTAGTTGTGAAAGAAAGCAAGGGAAAAAATGAAACTTAGTAAGTTAAATGGCCCAGAGCAGTGGTGTTCAGCTGTGGCTGCACTTCAGAATTCTCTGAAAGATTGAAAAAAATATATTTGACATGGTCAGGCTCTTCCCTGTAGAGATTCTAATGTAATGAGTCTATGGTAGGGACCATACACCAATACTTCTCAAAAGCTTCCCCAGATATTTTAATTTGTAGCCAGAGTGAAGAAAGTCTGGCTTCAAAGGATCCTTATAGGTAGATCCTACATAAGTCTCCCTGTAGTTTGATAAGGCATGACGTGGTCAGGATGCTACCGCAGAAGGATAATGCAGTTTGCAATGATGACTAAAGAAACCAGTGTTGAGTATCTTAAAAATTAGTGACTAGTCTTTCCCATCACTGACTAGATGCACCAGAAAGACCTTCTATTCCAGAAAATACTTGCCCAGAATCAGGTTCTTGACAAGCTTTTGCTCATCTTCCTTCTTGTATTCCAGCATTCCTTGGAAATCCTTTTCTTTCCTGGGAATGTTAACTGGACGGATAGGTTCATCAATGATCTGTCCTGGGGATATGTTCTCCATCTGGCCCACTTCATGAGAAACAAAAAGGAGAAGAAAATATTTTCCAGGTAGAAAAGATACAAGGGTTCCACATTCCAATAATTTGAAATGAACTCTACAGCAACATAAACTTGACATATTTGCCACTTAATTATTTCCTCTTTAAATACCCTTTTCTCCTAAAATTAGGTGGATAGATGGCAAAATTATATGGTAATGTCACTCCAACAGCCACTAATGCCTGGCTACTATCAACATCAAAGAACCTTACTTGCTGTAAAAACATTTTTTTTTGTAATAAAGTTTCCTTTGTCAAAAGTAAGGTTAAATGTCCCCAAAGTAAGTGGTTTAACTTCTTGGTTAACCAATCAGCATCATCATAATGTTTAAGATATTTAGACTTTAAGTCACAGAAAAACAGTATTCTACAAAGAGGCAGCAAGAGTATCAAAGATTTCCCCTCACTTTGAGCTGTATGAATCCAGTCATTAAAGAAAAAGAACATTTGCTTTAAAATGTATCATTGCAATCAGTTCAAACCACATCAAGATAGCTGGTAGATAAGTATTTCTTCACACTGGTTGATGTGAAATGTATCATTTTTCACAAAGGCCTCATAAGGCAAAGACCTAACTTTCTTCTGCTACCCTTCATTCTCAAAGAAATTATGAACAGATAAATGCTTTTATTTAATATGATTTCCTAAATATTATGCTGTTTTTTGCTTGTTTGTTTTTAGTCAAGTGCTTTAAGTCTTAACCATGAAGCTGTAACCATTAAAGTACAAGCACTGGTTAATGGCCCTGTGATGTTAAAAATGGTCACTATTGTTAATGGCAAGTGCTAGAGAAGGATTACGCTAAGAATTAAAAGAAAAAGGTCTCCAATTTCATTGCAAAAATTGAGAATTAAATGAGAAATGCAAGGGAAGGTAAGGGAACATAGAGTTATGATGGTGTTTGTGAAAATATATGCTACTAAGCAGGTTTTTAAATTCTTTTACCTATAGGGAGGGGGCAGTTATCTAGGGATAGATTGAGTTGAATCTGTTGCCAGACACAATGCAGATCAGAAGCATTAGAAAGTTTAATGTTGCTGATTCCCCAAGGTATCAGTAGTTCTTCCCCGGTCACTCTGGGTAATTTCCTGTGTTAGTTCTGGGAAGCCAGTTCCGCAGGACAAGGTTATCACGGAGAACACCAATACCTGCCAGTATTCTTGCTTATGTGGCAGAGAGCCAGCCTAGTGCCACCCCGTCCACCTCATGCTGCAGCATCACACACCAGGATTATCAGCGCTGAAAATCACCACCGTCCATCAACACTATAATATCTAAAGAGTGACCACATTGTGACTGGACAAGTCAGGGCTGTGGCGTCTAGTGCTTCATATGCATGGTAAAATATACGTCTCTATACAGGAGACAGGAGATTCAAGCCATTTAGTTTTACAAAGATTACTTCTGGAGTCAGTTTAAAAACAACAACATGAGGATCTCAGAATTAGCAGACAGTGACCTTCACAGCTCATGTACACACTGCATGTAAAGTACAAAAGAGTAAAATCCCTGGCATCCATGTTACTAGTCACTTTGAGCCACAGAAATAATTCTGGGAGGAAATAGAGTCAACATATTTTCTTTATCAATAAAAGTACCTATTTGGACTCTAACCCCGAGAGAATGTTTTAAAGCCCACTGATTTCATCCACTGGTGATGAGATATACCATTATTTTACATAACACTAAAGAAGGAAAAACACTGCCAATTAAAATGCAACCTGTCAATAGTTTCTGAAAGATGCAACTTAATTTAAGATGTTAAAATGTAAAAATTTGAGCACCTCAGAATTTATGAAATATGGTGAATATTTTTACTAGGAGATGTCACATTTTAAAAGAAAGCTTACTTTCTTTTTACAAAACCTTTAACCAAGATATTTTTGGTTCTGCACAAAAATGTCAGAGATGGTTTTCCATATTTTCATTAAAATTTTCTCTCTGCTTTTGAATTGTCTTCAGAGATTTGAGTTTTCAAAAAAAATTCATAGATAAAATATGGATGTCAACTCAACACAATTCTGATTTTTTTAACAAGCCATCTACTAATTAAAATGTCAGTCTTTATGTATGCAGCATCAGGAAATTATAGGGCCTGAAAGAAAGAAGCTGGGACTGCATTTCAGTTTTCAAAGACTCATAAGACCTTAGGGGTCATTTGGTCCAATGTTCTATTACAGACTTTCTTTTAAAAAACCTGAAGCAATACCTATTTTCATTTTCTGGATTCTTTATATTTGTGGGAAAAATATTCTTGAGCCTTTTTGTCCTGGAAAAGGAAAGGAAATTGGGCGTTTTTAAAAAAATTTAATTTCCCCACTTTGGAACCAGAAAGATCTTGATTTCAGGTTTAATGGAGACAGGTGAATAAATTCCTATAAGTAGAGAGGAAAATTGGAAAATATGACAGTAAGGAGAGAAGTCAGTTGTTCCTGGAGGCTTGGGTTCTAGTTCCAGTTTGGCTACTCACTGGCTGAGACCTTGGCAGTCCCTTATGGTTTCTGGGCCTCTGTTTTTTATGCCTATGAAATAATTAACTGATTTCTAGAATTCTTTTAGGTCTAAATTCCCTGACTTTATGAAAGTTGAGATGGAACACCCACTCCTGGATTAAAATATAGCACAAAGCCGATCAAAATTTGAAACACTCTCTATTTAGCTTTATAATTTCTGCTAAAAATTATATATGTTGGCATTTAAAAAAAAATGAAAGGCTTCACTGGCTTCTAAAAAAGTCTCCTTAATTAAGGGTAGCCCATAGAAGGAGATAAGAATCTTGCTATTTTAAACCAGAAGAATTTAAGTATATTATATTTAGAGAAAAATACAAGAAAACTTAGTTTTTAAAAAGGCTTTTGTTGTAGAAAGTTCCCTGTATTTCTGTATAATGGATGATAAGGAAATAGGAAGACAAAAGTGTTAGAAGAGCTTGTTACCTTAGTCTCTAATTTAGGGGAGGAGTACCCAGCATGAGCCCAAGTCATATACATCTACTTCATTTTATTCTTTAATTTTGTGTTATTTAATTTCAAATATAACTTTTCTTAAGAATATGATGTCCTTTTGTTTAATCTATGAAGTGCCTTCTCAAATGCTACTTATAGGTTTGAGAATACAGCTGGTGAGATAGTTTAATTTATGAGATTGATTTCTGATTGACAATAGCTTAAAATTGCTGACATCTTGAACTGTAACCTATCTCAATTAAAATATATGTATCAAAGAAAGCTGAGTAAAAACTTAAAATAAGTAGCTTTGCTATTTATCAAATTTTACTAATGTATTACAAAGAAATCATTAGAAGTTTAAAAAATAATCTACCAATTAATATCCTTAAAATCAGTTCTTTCAGGCACTCTTGTCTAATTATCATCTTATGATATAATTAAAGTAGAGTTAAGGGCATAAAGGTTTTCTGAATAAATATTTTTTAAAGTTTTATCAATAGACATTATAGTCCATGTGTGTGTCTTGGGAGGTTCAAAGTTTTAGTGTAATATAGGAGTCATGTAATGCTAAAAGGTTTATAAATTATGACTGCAAAGTAATTTGTCTGATTTCTACAAAAATATTTCAGCATTTGTACATCCAAGAGAGTACATTCAAAGTAAACATCTATGCCATCATTCTAAATATGTTTGGAACTTATTCATTCAACAAACATTTAAGGAATGATTATGATAGGTCAGACACCAAGCTAGGTAATACTGGTGCTATGAAAACAAGAGGAAAAAAGATGTGGACCCTATGTTCAGAAAGCTCATGTCCACTGAGGAAGCCAGTGATTCAAATGGAAAAATTGCTAACTGTGGTCCACAGAGCCATAAAGCCTGTCTCAGTGATCAGGAGAGGCTGCTCTTGAGGATGTGACATATGACTCTGGTCTCAAAGGATGAGCAGGACTTGACCAATTAGGAAGACCAAACAGAAAGGACAGTTGTGACAGACCTTGCATGTTGAGAGAATGAAAACCATACAGAGTTAACATGGTAGATTCTTCCAAACACTCCAAACTATGCAGAGTGACATTGAGAGACTAGATGGGTAGTCAGACTACAGAGTATCATTTTTGGTCAAAAGTGTATAGGTGTGAAGGCAATTCCAAAGAGGGTCTCTAAATCTCTTGAACAATGAGAACGTTGTTGAAATAAACTTAAAACCTGGCTTTATCTCCATTCATTGCTATATATCTGGCAGCTAGGTAAATACTTAGTGAAGGAACCAACACACTAATCCAAAAGACAAGATTCATTTGTATATAATTACAACTGATATTTGATCATTTTTTTCAAGCTGTTTTCCCATTATCATATGTAAATTGTGAAATGTTAAAAAAATCTTATTTCTTTGTAATCATAAATCATTTTTTCTCTTTTTTCTCCATTACATTCTTTGAGGACACAGACTTGTCTTACTCTTCTTAGTATCCCTAATACTAATTGTAATAATAATAATAGTTAAGTTGAAAAAAAATAAAAGTTGTATACAGCATTTACTATGTGTCAGGGAACACACTAAGTATATTACACACATTAATTCATTTCATCCTTACAAACTGTCAGGTAGATGCCATTTAACATAGATCATTCCCATTTAATAAGTGGGAAAACCGAGGCATAGAGAGGTTCAATAATTTTCCCAATATCTGTGCTCGCTTCGGCAGCACATATACAATAATTTTCCCAATATCAGATGACTAATAGAAGAGTTGGGAGTTGAAGCCAAAAAGCTTGGCACCAAAATCCATGTGCTAAACCTCTATGTTATATTTGCCAAGCCCAGTGTCTGGCACATAGAGGACAGTCACTAGATGCTTGTTGAATGATTTCTCTCTCTTCGTGAAGAACATTTTTCCCTACCTAGCAATGGATATTTCCACTCCACAGAGGTCAGATTTGCTGAAAGTCAATTTTGTTATCATCCCTAATATTCACATGCAAACCTGTTAGACCACTGGCATAGCAATACAAAATCAAGATGCCGCAATTGTTGTAAAAACGTGTTAAAATACCTTCTAGTTCACCAATTTTCTTGGCAAATACTTTCAGTTGTTTTTTCAGTTTCCGAACTGTCTTATCTTGTTTTTCAAGTTGTTCCATCAAGTCCTAAAGATTAAAATGAGAAATATAATAGAAAGATCAAAATAGGCCTTCTATAATGCACAAAAGGAAAGCAGACACAAAATCACAGGAACACTGTTAGTTTTACATAAAAGCTCCAGAAAAGCTCGCTGGTGGAGCCACCACCTGGCTAAAACTGGCAGGCATGGGAAATGCAGCTACAATAAAAGCCAAATGTTAAAATACACACTGCAGTAAAATCCTTTACAGCGTGATGGATAGCGGGCTCACTGGGGAGTCTTTTCCAGTAGACTCCTTGTGGGTAAAACAATTAAATGCTTGTAAAATGGACTGCTTTTTTCAGTAGAATGCTTTCTCTCAAGGGGGAAGAGGCAAAATAAATTTTGACAAGTGCTCAAAAAGTTCTGTGGGAAGTTTTAAGGATGGCTGAACTTAGGTCAGGGCTCTTGGCTGACCCCTGTGTGTGAGAAGCACGGTCTTTGAGACCTACCCTTTGGAAATGTTGAAATTAGTCCT
Organism: Canis aureus; assembly: GCF_053574225.1. Taxonomy (NCBI): domain Eukaryota; kingdom Metazoa; phylum Chordata; class Mammalia; order Carnivora; family Canidae; genus Canis; species Canis aureus. The sequence goes on from NC_135642.1 coordinate 22,772,159, forward strand.
ATAACTTAAGAAGTTTGGGGGAAATAAAAGGTAAGTTGAAAAAAAAACACAGAGAAAGGATAAAGAGTGGTCTGGTGACCTAGGTCCAAGTGGCAGGTGGTATAACACACCCATAAAATTTCACAGGCGATATAACTTTGCTTACAGAAAAAAGGGGGGAATTCCAAGTACTTTATATGCAAAAAAAAGGAAGAAGAAAGCCAGTACATTCAAGGGGAGAGGGTAAAAAATGTCTCTGATGGCTAAAATCGCAGACAGAGTTAAGACATCAATAAGTAAGAATAAGTGGGTAACAGCAGACTCAAAGTTTAGGAGCGAAGTCAGTCAGTGCTATGTCTGGTTGCTATGCAGGTAATGGTGCAAATATAATGGTATTTATAAACACAAATACTCATTCACTTTCCAGTTGAGACAGCGCAGATTTAGAAACTAGACTACTGATTCGAAGGAAATAGGTGCTAACATTTCAAAGTGTTCAGTTGTGCTTCTTGGATTTTACTTTATCTTTCCAATCACATTTTGCTTCCATCACACTGTAAGCCTATTGTTAATAACAAACCCAACGTGACAATGGACGCAGGACACTGACAGAGGTGACACCATTGGCTACAAGACAGCTGTGGGGAGAAATAGGTCTCGTGAAAGTTTTTGAAGAGATTCCTGAGGAGGGGTGGGCAGCAGTGTGCTCTTCAGTAATAGAGGCTACAAGTAGCAGGGGAGACAACAGAAATGCACTCTGAGTTTACATACAATCATCCGTTTGTAAAGTGAAATCCGATATGACTGATACTTCTTAGGGTCATCTGCATATAATTCCTCAAAATACTGAAAAAACAGGCACAATGGATATTTGTTTTTCTCTGTGTTTTTGAGGGGAATGTGACCTCTCAGCAAAATAAATTTTAAAATATTTTACAACACAAATAATGACAGTTTATGTTCTCAAAAGGCTGATTTGTCATCTGCCCATTGCCTTCTGATCTTCCCAGTAGAGATGATTCTAATTTTATATAGATACACACATACACATATATTTTCATGTGCTCAAGGGTAACAGGCTATCGCTCAGGTGCCATCATTTAGCAGGCTACACAGAACAGAAAGCTGGTATTTCACTCCTCAGACCTCCTCACAAGTTGTTGTACTTTTTTTTTTCTCCTGTGGCCAGCAGCAGTGACAAGGGTGAGGAGGCAAATAAAATGAAAGTGAAAATTAAGGCAATGTTGGCACTCTTGCCTGAGGGTGAAAAGGCTGGTGAGAAGCTATGTGTCTTCCTTCCATAAAGGCAACATGGGGGAGGCCCATGGAGCATGTTCACAAGTGGAGGAAGGAAAAAAGGCCATCTTCGTGTCTGTGTTGGGAAGTAGGTGGGTAAGTGGGTTATGCAGGATAGAGTTCCCAAGAACACTAAGTGTAGGTCCATTGGGCTTTACCATTCTGTTCAAGTGTTTCAAAGAAATGCACAATTAAGAAATTATATCATGGTTTTGAAAAGTGCATTATTCCCTATACTTAAGTTTGAAACTATTCTCCAGAATTAGTAGTCAGGTACGGAAAGTAGCTGACCTGTAGAGGGTGTCTAAAACTCAGAGAAACTCATTAACTAGACTCTACCCCCCTAAAATTTCAGAGCTTTAATTTACTTTTGTATTAGCTATGAAAAACTGCCAAGAAAATTAATAATGCAGACAAGATTGCAAAATAAATGATTAATCAACTTAGTGAAAAAATTGGGAGTTTGCCATCCAGAAGCATCTTGATTTCATGGTTTCGACTTGTATTTTAACAATCACTTATAAGCACAGAATTTATATACACTGATCAATTGTTATAATTCAGTATATTTATCGATTCTGAGGCATTAAAGCACTGTTAGTTTAATTTAAGCAACAACATACTTGAGAGAATAATGACGTTTCAAAAATATTCCATGATTCAAAACATTTTCCCCCACAAATCTGTGATATTTCAGTCACTATGTAAAGAGTCCGACATATGTTTCTCCATTCCTACAATGGAGCTTCACGTAGCAAGCTGCCTTCAGAGGGACAGAAGGTGAAAAGAATACTTTTGGGTTTTACATCTAATTAATACAAAAGGTGGTTAAATAGAGGACACTAGAAAACGATCTGAAATATAAGTGATCACTAATGGAGTTGATTATAATAATTCAGACCGTTAAATATTCAGAGAAAATCCAAACTATTTTATTAAAGGTCATTAAAACTCTGAATTTAGGAAAAAAAAGAAAGACAAATCAACTATCCGTTCCAAATAGCTTTTCTCAAAACCAGGCTGGCACTACAATATAGTATTTTCTATAGAAATGCAGAATTATAACTTTTCAATGACTTTTAACTTAATATACTTATCAAACCTAAGTAGATTTATGTCTATAATAAAAATTATTTTGTGACAAAAATATTTCAGAACATATTTCCTGCTAAAGAAAGAAAAAGGAGGAATAAGAAATAACTTGGATTCTGTGCCAGCATTCAGAATCTGGCAAGGGAAAAAAAAATCTCCTCATTCACTGCACTTCTGTTAGAATCAAAAGCATACAGACTTAAATCCTGATATCCCTCCACCCTGACCTGGGAGGTCTAGCCAATGTCAACCAAAAGCCACCGCTTGGCTTTGCCAACCACCTTCCCCACCATAACTCCAACCCCTGCCCATCTGCTCGAGATGGAGGCAGGAATGGCCTCGGTGGCTGCCTGGGGACCAAAGATTAAAGCTCATCCCTAGTCTCTACTATGACAACCAAGTAACACAGCTCCTTAAAATGGCAGAGAATCTGCAGCCAAAGGGGAGGAAGCAGGTGAGCCGAGTTCTCAAGGATGTCAAAAGCCCAGCACACAGTTGGGGGAGATCTCCCAGGCTCCCCAAGGGAGGTCTAAGAATGCTCAGACAGCCCAGAGCCTTCTGTCAGATACACAACCTGTGCTTGGGACTTTTTCACGTCAACAAACACAATCACATTTTCCTTACTCTGTCTCTGCTATGGAGTGTGGAGCAGCAAGTTTTTTCCCAGCCCATACAGATGTGTCTGACGGAAAGGAAACAAGGCCAGTGCTGCAGGGCCAGGCGCTGCACTCTGAGGAAAGCATGGCTTACCAGGTTTTCGTTAGTCAGCCTGGTGATCTCGTGCTGCAGGCTGGCCTCGATGCGGGCCTCCGGGGGCAGCTGCAGGTTCTGCGCCAGCAGCTGCTGCTGCCGGTTGTTCTCCTCCTTCAGGCTCTGGATCTCCCCACGGAGGGCTTCAGCCTCGTTCTCGTGGCTCCTCTTCTGGGACTGGAGCTGGGATTCCAGGAGCCTGGGGAGAAGTGCACAGGTAGGAGAGGGAGATGGCACCTGTGTCTCTGCTTGCTGGGCATGAGGCTTTATGCTCGCTTGCCAGGGCAGGAAAAGTGGGGAAGCTGTAGTGTCTGTGTAACTTCTGACTTCTTTCAAGTTAAGAAACGCAAACAAGCGAAGTGCTCTCACATTTGCATCTTTCTGAATTATGGAATGCTACAAATATAACATTCTCAAAGGTCCTAAGAAATAGGAAAGTTTAAGCTCTTTTGAAAAGTTTATTAGAAATGGTGACTAAAATAGTCAATTAAAAAAACATACTTTTAATCTGGCTTACACTGTTTACAAACTAGCATTTCAGTTGGCAAAGACAGCATCTTTGCCACAGAATAATTCTGCAGTGTAGGACAAGATTACAAACTCCCTATCTCATTAAATATGCCTGTAAGAATTTCAGTGTTACTAATTTCAGGCAGAGTATGACCAGGGTCCCATTTCTACTTTCAACTCTTATCTCTGAGGGACAGAAAGGCTGGTGTGACTCTGAAATAGATACAGATTTATCCAAATCCACACAGGTCATTCTGAAATTTCACATACGTGTATTTTGTATTTGTCATCTTTTCTCTCTCCCATACACTTCTATATCAATAACATGTGATTTTAGAACATAGATGTTATTTTTTTTGTGATGTGATTTTAGAACATAGATGTTATTTTTTTTTTCATAGATGTTATTAATAGGATGGACAAAGTGGTTGCAGCTTCTCTGAGCAAGCACCCAAGTCAGCTGTGCCTGTAAGCAAACCAGGGCATCGACTGCAGGAGTACCAGGGAGAAACGGCATCCTCCCTTCACCATGCACCCCCACTTCTATATTCACCCCCTTTCCAAACACAAAACAAAGTTATGGTTAGGAATTAACTAACATGAAGAAAGGAAAAACATTCTTTTATTCTAATCCCCTTTGTAATCAACTGCTGGGCAAAAGTTCCTGATGCCATTGCAAGCAAACGGTTAACAGCAGACTAAAAATATTTTAGTGATTATAAAATTTCAAAGACATTTGAACCAATAACACCACAAAGTTAATGATAATGGCTTGTGATTACAACAAAGCAGAATAAGCAGGAGCCCCTTGAACAAATAGCTAAGTATTTTTTAAATTTAATCACTAAAGTGGTATTTTTAATGAGACTTTAAAGATACAAATACCCCAGAGCAGATGAGTATCTGTGTTAGAAACCTATTGCTGTTTCAGTTTTATTTGCTTTCCCCTAAACACATTTAATGTGTTGAGTTATTATTTTGAACTGTAGCAATACAGGAGACCCTTCTGGTTTGTGGTTTCGCACATCTGAATTTCACAATAATCACACAGAATGCCAAATTAGGCACTCAACACTGCAGTTAGGCAGCATGATAACATATATAAGAATACAGTCTCACAGGTGATACTTTCCTTTAGATTGGTCATTATTACAAATAAGAAACTACTAAATAATAGGTATTATTCTTTCCCACCATAGTTTGGGCTCTAATTGAAAGGTTTGTTGTTTTGTTTTGTTATGTTTTCCAATCCCTAGTGATATAGCCAGAAATTTTAGTCTATGAAGAGAAGATCCTTCACTCACAGGCAGCAACTCTTAAATTCACTATCAATCCATTTCAGCTGTAATTGCATCTCTTAGTGGAGAAAATATTTAAGAAGGTACTTGGCTGAATGTTCTACATTTTACTGAAATTTACCCAGGAAGACAACTAATGTATAAGAAACACAGAAATTAAAGTCAGAAGGCCACTGTTAGTAAGAGAAGCAACAAGTTAATAACATTCCATTTTGAGGAGACAAATATAACCTGTTGGCTTGTTTTAACCCTTCATAAACCAGCCACAGCTCTCCATCCTCATTCAACTCATGGCAATCCATAGCAGGTGATCTTCCATGCAAAAGGAACAACAATGCAAAACACAAAGGGATACAGGATGGTCATGAGATGATGATGGTCAAGAGTAGCACGCGGTATTTCAATTTTTCATTAAGGCAATAAGATTGTTTTTATTAATTACAGATGGCGTTAAGACATTATCACAAAAATTACTTTTGGTTAATTTTGTACAAAATGGGTAACATGTAACATCACATGTCAATAAGTAGAAAGAAGAACAAAACAATCAAGGAGCTAGAGCTACTTTTTTCTGTAAAGTAATAAATGACTGAAAAGGTGAAAAAGAAGTTGTTTTCAACATTTTATTCAGCTAGGAGAGTGATCTTTATGTCACATATTGTATAAGAGACCAAGATCAACCATGATAGTCACACACATATAGAATGAAAACGTCAGCTATTGTCTTCATGTGGCAACCTTCATAGTCCAGTTCAAAATGAAGTTTTAAGTCTTCTGAGTAGAAACTTGTTTTCACTTAATAAAAACCACTTTCCTATTTTTAAAATTGTGTTAAGAAATTCCTATAGGAGTGACTTATAAATAAGAATATGTCCAAAGCTCTCAACTTTTATGATACAACTGTTACAAAGATTTTTTGTGTCAAAATTAATGTTAGATCTGGGGAAACTGCTTTTATATTAAAGATGTGACATATTTTATTAAAAGTATATATAGGGACACCTGGGTAGTGCAGTCAGTTGAATGCTTGACTCTTGATTTCAGCTCAGGTCATGATCCTAAGATCATGAGATCGAGCATGGTGTCAGGTTCCACACTCCACACTCTCTGCTGGGCATGGAGCCTGCTTAAGATTCTCTCTCTCTCTCTGTCCCTTCTCCCACCCCACTCTCTCTCACTCGCTCATATGTGCTCTCTTAAAAAAATTATAAATAAATAATAATGACAAAGTTGATTACAGGCTTTTTCTATCTGGGGTATAAAAATAATATTTCTGAGTATCTGCTATCAGACACTGTTCTATATCCTTCCACATGTATTATTTCATTTAGTTCTACTAACCCACTGGGTATCATTTGCCACATTGCAGACAAAGATACCGAGGCTTAGAGATAAGATACCTTGGAGGCAACACACTGGCAAGTAGCAGAGCCTAGGGCTATCTGACTCCAGAGCCCAGGTTTTTACTCTTCTACAAGACTTTTGTTGATATGAAGTGTACAGAAAGCACATTCCAGAGAATGCTCTTCTATTTACCATCTCCCCCTGGAGAGTTGATCTATTTTCATGGTCTCAATAGTATTTACACTAGTGACTTCAAAATTTATATCTCAGCCCACATACCTCTCTAATTCCAGATCTATATGTTCAACTGCCTAATGGATTTCTCTCTTTGGGTGTCTTCCTAGCTGCTTACATTCACTATTTATAAATCTACTGATTATCTCCACCTTGTGCTTCCCCACACCACAGACCCAGGGTCACAAAAAGCATTACTATATCTAACCAAGTATCCACAGCGGACACTCAAGAGCCACCCTCTATTTAGGATTTTCTATTCCTCACCTACACATCTCAGAAGCCACAAGGCTTTTTGATCTCATCTTATGTATCTTATGTATCTTTCAAAGTGTCCCATTTCTCTCAATCCCAGCTGCCACCAACCAAGTCAAGTCACTGTAATCAGTCATGCAATTACAGAAATAGCTTCCTAACTGGTCTTTATGCCTTCAATATTTTTCTACTATAATCTATTCTCTAACATAAAAGTCTTTGATAAAGTTTCATCATTAAATGGCTGTGCAAACCTTGTACCCTCAGTCAGCCTACCCAAAGCTCTTAGGTGCACAGTGACTGAGCTGCGTGCCATCTGAAACTTCACTTGTGTTTACAGTAAATAGGATAAAACTAGAATTAGGATTTTCTCAAAAGACCTTAGGAAATGTGACAAATATTTGATCTTAAATATCAGAGTCCCATCCTAGAAGTCATAGTACCTTTGTAGAATGATATGGCCAATACTGAGGTGATTCCAGATACTTCACCACTTCTTTCCACACTAAATTTCGTAACTGAGAGCTAAAGTTATCCCTAAAAACTATCCCAACCATCCTGGACAAAAAATGAAAGACTAACCAAGATAGTCCAACAGTGAGCAACTGGTTTTCTTCTCAAGGCTAAGACCCTAAATATACAGAAATATAATCCCTTGATGTAAAATGCATTCCCCTTGACACCTCACATCAATAATGGTACCTTATATTAAAAATGAGATCTTAAATGGGAATATACTGGAAACCTTGAATTCCCCCTGAAGGTTAGCTGATGTCTAATAAAGCAATATATAAACACTTTGACTTACTGCGCAAGAGGCTGGCTTAAAGACTAAAGATATACATGATTAAGATTAAACTAAAATGATTGAAAAAAGAATGGACTTACCTGTTCGTTTCTTTCAAACCAATGTATGCTTGTGCTATTTCACCTTTATCTTTCATTTTTTGTACATCTTCCAAAAGTATTGTAGAATCTGTCATTGTATTCTGAAGGGGAAAATGACACATTTCCACATTAGCAGTCAACTCAAAAGCTTTGGACCAGAGAAAACATTTTTCTTTCCTCCAGAATAGGGAAGTTTACATGCCTTACCACACCTCTCCCAGTAGAGCCCCAGCTCCAGCCCCATATAATAGAGAGGAGGGTCAGGCACAGGCAGTTAAGAGAAAGAGGTGTCTTCAGTCCCTCTATTAAAAGGGTGGTGATATTCTAGAGTACCACTGCCCTGTAAATAAAATCACTGATGGGCAATGTGTGTTTTATATTACGTGGGGTGGGGGAATATATATATATATATATATATATATATATATATATATATATATATATATATATATATATAAAAGTAGCTCCTTGGTGTCCCTGCCTGGTAATTGTTCTTCTTTTTATTTTTTTAAATTTATTTACTCATTAGAGACACACAGAGAGAGGCAGAGACCGAGGGAGGAGCAGGCTTCTCACAGGGAGCCCAATGTGGGACTTGATCCCCAGACCCGCGATCATGCCCTGAACTGAAGGCAGATGCTCAACCTCTGAGCCACTCAGGCGTCCCTTGCCTGGTAATTGTTCTAATGCTATGTTATAATATAAATATATATATTTCAAAGTCTATATATACATATGTGTGTATATACTTTATATATAAAAACATAGATATATTTCCAAGTATACATAAAGCATTAGAAAAATAACCAAGTAAAAACACTGAGCAACTATTTTTTTTATAAGGTTTTATTTACTTATCTGACACAGAGAGAGAGAAAGCACAAACAGGGAGAAGCAGACTCCTAACTGAGCAGGGAGCCTGACTTGAGGCTCAATTCCAGGACCCTGGGATCATGACCTGAGCTGAAGGCAGACGCTTAACCAACTGAGCCACCCAGGTGCCCCGACACTGAGCAACTACTGAATGAAAATAGAACAAAAGCTATTCTTCCTACTACTTCCCATCTAGTTATACTAAAACAAATGCCCCAGTAAAACACTGTGAAGTTTGACATAAAGCTCATTTTTCCATTAAAAATTCTGTACAAAAAAGGTAGATGATATGCTTTAGCAAAATTAGTTTTTTTCTCACACATTTATATATATATAATATATATTATATATATATATTCCCATATAAATGGGAAGAATTTAGCTCTTTGTAAATATCCACCATCTGTTGTTACTCAATTTTTCTTCCCTCTGTTCCATTATAGGATGGTACATAATTTTTTGAAATACATTTCTGGCAGGTCAGCATTACTAATGATTTTGTATGAAAAGCACTTTTCTGCTCACATTTTTACCTCCTTTTTTATTTTTCCTTTTTGGTCAGTCTGACAATCAATGTAATTTCCAAATCTTGCTTCTATTCAGCTACTCTGTCTCTCCTAAACCAGAGCAAGAATAGATTAAGAATTACTGCACTATAGCCTTTAGAGAATAATACATTTTAGAACCTAAGGGCCCATTCTATCTGTCTAAATAGTGTATGTCTGATCTGTTAGTCAATGTTTGTTCGAAAGGCAGGTCTCACAATGAAGTGGACTTAATAGAAAACACTTCAAAAACCATGATCTTAGAGACCAGTTCTGAGATAAGTTCAAGACCAGTTCTTGATCAGAAACATACTTAAAAAAAAAAATCCCACTTTTCTCCTAATGCTGTCTTTTTGTGAGCTTATAAATGCATCCTCAAAGACCAAATATAATGGGATCCCTGAGTGGCTCGGCGGGTTTAGTGCCTGCCTTTGGCCTGGGGCATGATCCTGGAGTCCTGGAATTGAGTCCCATGTCAGGCTCCCTGCATGGAGCCTGCTTCTCTCCCTCTGCCTGTGTCTCTGCCTCTCTTGCTCTCTCTCTCTGTGTCTCTCATGAATAAATAAATAAAATCTTTAAAAAAAAAAAAAGAGACCAAATATAATCTGATAAGAGCTTATATTTTACTAAATTTTAAAAATCTTTCCCATAAATGCTACACAGAGCTTTCTTTAGCTATGATTTATATATATTTTAATATATATTTCATAGAAATTTTTTTTATCTTTCTCTGAAAGAAAATTTTTCTATTCTACAATGGGCTATACTCAGATTTTTAACTTTTAAGTAGTAACTCTCAAAGACCCAATCCCAATAGTAAATAATGCTGTATGTATTGTCTGATATCTGAAAACCTGTATGATGTACTTTTGAACTTTAGGTAAATTAGGTAACTTGATCCTATTAACTAGTCTAAAGGAAAGATAAACTTCTTTATATGGTGTTTTCCTTATAGTAAGCAGCCAGGCCTTCCCTTATCTGGCCTACTTTAGCTAAGAAGTAGTGGCTGGAGCATGGGATCAGACTTGGACCACTAGCATTAGGAAATTCCTGACTCACTGCTCAAAGTTTGTCTCCCCTAAGCCAGTTCAGAAGTTTAGAAAGGGCTGCCCCATGTAGGAAAATCCTACCCTTCTCAAGAAAAGTGTGCTTTACTCTTGAGGCTCCTTCTCATCCTTGGCCAACAAATCCACAGCTGCTAGAAAAGAGTGTGGGATAACCTGTGCTTTTGGGTATGTTCCAAATTAAGGGACTCCCATCCTGGGCCCCTGTGCTGTGGATGGCCTACCACAACTACTATAGTGAGTCGGAGAGCTGACTATGAATTAGAAGTCATGGTGACCTCCCTCTGATCCAGACTGGAGCCTACTATATCTATTAGTTTTCCACTGATAGAGGGCTCAAATAGGAAATTAATTTGTAAATATCAAAACAGACTTGGTGGTCAGAAGCATCAATTGCATATACTGGGGGAATACTTGTATGGTAAAATTTAGGATTAAATAAAAGTATTTACTAAAAGTTTTTTAAAAGTTTTATAATTACCTTGTCATCCTGAAAATCACAAGTCAGCAAGCACAAAAAACAAACAGAGAAAACAATAAACCCTTAGTTCCATAAATAAATCCCATCAATGAACCCCATCATAACAGAAAAGCTAACTGTAAAGACCCAAAAATTAGTATTTGTGGAACCGGCATAAGGTGGACATTAATATATATTTATGTGATAATTCTTAATTTTCAGGAACAAGTGCTTGAGATTCTTTTTGAGTTGCTTTGGTTTTTTAAGTTGTGAGTAGGTGAGAAAATGACCCTCCTGTTAATGTATATGCTGAAAGTCTTATCCTAGGTCTGTGAGAGTTACAGTCAAGCTCTGATAGGAAGTCACTTGTTCAAATGGAGCCTTTCAGAATACTCACAGAGGTGGAGCAGATGAAGTAGACTTGGCTGGGCTGGATTATCACCTACCTCACTGGGTGTCACTCACTACTGTCCTGCAAAGGAGCTGTGAAATGATGAGTCTGTTGGACTGGAAACTGAATGGGATAGACAGCCATGGGTTCGAAAGGTCTCAATCAGCGTCGTGGGCATTTTTCTTAGTAAAGAACAAGCTATTGCCATGTGTAGGCTGAGAGCAGAGGCCTTGGTGAGACAGGACCAGCCAATCTGAGAGGCTAGAGAGGAGCTGTAAGCTGGGTGAGTGAGCGCATCTGATACCAGAACCCTGCGCTGTTAACTGGATTGTTTTTTATGTCCCTTGATTCATTTTATTTTTTCCTTTCCCTTAACTTTTACTGAAGTTTCTTGTGAGAATACCACTTTGTCACAAGGGAACCAGAGAAAGGAATTATGATTTTGGACTCTGCTCCAGCTAGCATAAAGAGACAGTCTTCTATCTTAAGGCCCAACCACAGCAGTAGTCATGAAAACCACACTGAGAAAGCCTCAGGAAAGGAGAGACTACAGGGCCAGGCCAAAGGAGAGATTCCCCTTCCAGAATCTCCTCATTTCAGCCCGAATGGGTTTGTGATTTAAAATAAGAAAGCCCATTTCTTTATATAAATCCACTCATTCCTGGGATATTTTTTCCTTTCAAGATTAGTCGCAAATTTCTTGTTTTCAGAATTTGGTATTTTCTGGATCAGTGTCGACCTCAGTATGAGCTATCTTTCTCAAAACCAAATGTTATATGCCAGATTCATTATTTTAACCACATGCAGAACTACCATTTCAAGGAAAGTATTCTCAGATCTTCCAGTTCATTATATATTATAGTCATTTTTTATATGGTATGTCCTGAAGCTGGAATACTTGATTGTCTAATTCTTGGTAACACTTCGTTTGCTGCATGAACATGGATAGGGACACAGGCCAGGTTTTATGATGATTACCCAGAGTCTCTATGATGGCAAATGACAAAAAGGCCCTTTATCACCAACACATGGCAGCAATGGTCTCAAATTACCCGAGCGCAGGAAGAACTTTGAAGGGTTACCTCTACCCTGTGGCATGGGTCCTTTCTGTTGACACTACATGCAGCCCCTCCCCAGTTGAGACAGCTCCCCCTATTAGACAGAACTCCCTAAAATGAGCAGAAATCATCTGCATGGAACTTCTACTCACTGATCTCATTTCTAACCCTTTTATATGTTGTCTTTCCAGTTAAATGGGCTATTTTCAACAAGTAATTTTAAAGTCTTATTTAATGTCTTCTCACACAGCAGGACAATCTATGGATTTTTGTACTTAACAGAATTTTACTTTTTAAAAAAAGTTTACTTATTTGTTTTATTCATTTAAGTAATTTTTATACTTAATGTGGTGTTTGAACTCATGAACCTGAGGTCAAGAATCACATGCTCCTCTGACTGAGCTGGCCAAGAGCTCTGGATTGTACTTTTGATCAAAATTTATCATGGCCAGATTACTACTTAAAGATTAATTTTAAAAGCCCTTTGTTAATGAGTGAGAAATGGGAGATCATTTTGGTTTTCATTTATTTTTTGCTCACTTTAATTGGCATTTATAACAGTTTTAAAGCAACATTGAGATTTTTTTTTTAAATGACAATATCATTTTTTTGGACAATATCCTTTAAACTAAATGCTAATTAGATAAAAAATGCTCATAAGTGTTTGGTTCATTATAAATTGAAGGGAAAGGATAGAAAGAAAGAGGCCAGTCTCCAGACACCCACTTTGGTCACTCACTCATGCTTACCTTGTGTTGGATGGCCTCCTTCTGGCTCACCAGTTGGGACCTCAAGATGAGGACCTCCTCCTTGCGGACATCAAGCTCCTCACTTACAGAGGTCAGCTGCTCCATGAGGACACGGTAGGCTGGTGCACCTGGAGCAGTCACCTCTGGGGCACTTTTCTCACTAAGGGCCTTGCGAAGTTCATTTAATTCATTTTTCAGTTTTTTGTTTTCTGATTCTAGCTCTTGACGCTGTATGAAGAGACAATAGTTCACTGCTGTTATCCTCAACTTTACACTGGAATGCTCGTGTTCTCCTAAGATGGTAGAATTCTGGTGGGAAAGATCACCAGAGCTACCCTAGTAAACAGCTTTCTAGGCTCTACTGGGAGCTCTGTTCTGCAAATTAAGGAAGCTAACATCAAGTGTAGCTGAGCAAGGCGAATGGCAGTTTGCTTCATCAACCCAGATTCCAGAGCCACATTTATTCTGGGCCTGCCTAGGGTGTGTTCACAGGCCTGGAGAGACTGCTGAGTCCTATGGGGAGAATTTAGCCCATTCCTCAGAAGCCCAGGTTTTCTCTGCAGGTAAATATAAGGCACGTATGAGGGTTCAGCTGGTCAGGTTATTTCCAATGAATAGTTCAGATGAACAGAACCCTGAAATCTTGAGTAGCATCCTCTTATTTCCTTTGTAGAACAGAATGGAAAGACTATTGAAATCTTAGACTTTTAACTTCTAATAAAAAAATTAACATATCACTTAAACTAATAAAATTCCATTTAGTGTTTTGATGACAACAAACAATGTATTTTTCAAACTACTTTGACATGTGAATGACAGGCTTGTGAAGTTGCTGGCAGAAGTCTTGGGAAGTGGGAGGAAAGGATGGATTCCTTTCCCACCCAGATGGCCAAACTCATCCTTTATCCCTCCATACTTTCACAAACTACCAGACATCCTCATGCCACCAGTTAGCTCTGCTTATGCAAACTTTGCTGAAACAATGGTAATGACAACCCAGAATAGAGTTCTGACGCTAGAATACAAATGTCTCAGGATACCGGCTGGGAAACGGTAAAGCAGACAGGCCTCTGAAGGCACCATGCTGCCTTGTTTAGCACATTACACAAGGCCTTATGACTGTGGAAGTGAGATACTTTTGGGTATAAGATAAAATATTTTATTGTTTCTTCCAGACAAGCCATCTTGGGTTTGTAGCACCACATCAGACCTCTCAACAGTTATAGTAAAACTATTTATAGTCTTTTTTTCTAGTATAAGAATATATAACCCTTTCTTTCATGTGAATTAATCTATTCTTATGGAAAATGAGTAAGCCTTCCTATCCCCAGTCTCCCACCAACTGATAATCAGATTCATATTGCTCATTTCTGCAACAGAAAACATGAGTGTCTTTACTTGGACACTAAGCTCCGATGCGATGTTTCCCAAACTTTAAAGTGCATCAGAATCACTTGCAGACAGACTGCATGGCCCAACCCCCAGAGTTTCTGGTTCAAAAGGTCTGGTATGAGACCTACAAATGCACATTTCCAACAAGTTACTAGGTGATGCTAATGCTGCTGGCCAAGGGACCGTATTTTGAGAAATACTGAGCTAATATACTTGGGAAATTAGTGATCTGGGCTTAATTTTTTTTTTTTTTTTAATCTAGGCTTCACTTTTAACATATTCCAAAGAATGTCTTATTTGTTCATTTTTGTGAGGCAGGAAGATGGGAAAGAGTTGGAGATGACAGTCCTATTCCCCTTCCATTGGCCTGTGCCATTCCATCTCATCTGATTCTTTTCTTATATGACCCATATCATGAGTTGGTCCTCTAGACAAAAGGTACAGAAGGCATCAGAGAGTCAGAATAATAGAGATGACACTTTGCTGCCACTCTTTTCTTTCTCTGCAAACATAAATATTACCTGAGAAGTACTTTCACTGAAGGAGCAATAGATTTATTCATGTTATAATTTAGAAAGGGTAAAAGGGTTCTCTAGGGTATTTTAAAATAGTGATTTAAATAAAAATTAATTTTCAAACAAGTGACAATAGGAATCAATGCTGTTTTGAAAGTTTCCTTCTGTCTGGAGACCTAAATTCAAGACCAGACTCTGTTAATCTCTTAACTGTTCTCTGCCTCAGTTTAATAATCTTTAAGGAGGAAATAATTTATCTCAGAAGTTTGACAATGATTAAATAAGATAAGGTGCAGGAAAACTTTTCAAACTGTAAAGTAAATACAAGGTATTATTAGTCAAGTGTTTATTAAATGTCAGTGGAAGAGTTCTATCTTTAAGGGAAGGGGTTGATAAGGGAACTGTGGGTTGGACAGGGGTGGAGGACAGGCATTCCCTGTATCAAGCTGCCATGTAGCCTCAAAAGGAAGCAGTAATCAGCAGGTCTGGACCATAAGAAGTGGAAAATCCACAGAAGACAGGGTTCTACTAACACAAATTCACGTAACACTGTTAGGAATTAATATATCAGGACCAGACTTGAAGTAATATTACTAAAAAAAAAAAAAAAATACAAAAATCCTTATAACAGTTTAGGGAGACCCTCAGAATTCTCAAATAGACATAAAAAATTCTCTTTAAAATAATGAGTTTTCTTATGCTATTTTGTGGCTTTTCTAATTCTTAGCTTTGGTTATAATCATAAATCTTGCTATAGTTTTCTAGTTATTCCAGACTATTGTTTACAAATGGAGAAAATAGTTAAAAATAAACACAAGCAGAAAATGTCTGAGAAAGATAAATTTAAGACAAATAATGTATTAATAACCTAGAAAAAAGCTGGGGGTGTCTTGATAGCTGATAGCCTGATAGCTCAAACTTCACAGGGCTCAAAAAGTTCTGATTCTGGAAAGCTAAGGAAGGAGCTGAGTGGAGAACAGCCTACTCTGATTTTATTTTTAATTATTTTATTTATTTATTTTTTAAAGTAAACTCTATGCCCACCATGAGGCTCGAATTTATGACCCTGAGATTAAGGGTCACATGCTTTACCAACTGAGCCAGCCAGGTGCACAACCTACTCTGTATCAAGGAATGGGCTCTTGTTTGTTTGTTTTAAACCTAAACTCTTGGGTTACCCAAGATACTTTGTATTTCAGAAACTTCTGTTCCTTCCTAATCAGAGCCTTTCCCTGTTCAACTGCCCAGAGACACATAGTACCTGTTAATCAGACACTGCTTTTAACCATTAAGGAGAAAACTCTCTACCTTCATCTTCCTCCTCCCAACAGTTTCTAAAATAAGTTAGAATACATTTTTACTCTGATACCTAGAAAACTAATACTGAGCTATCTTTCTCTACAAGTGGGGTTTGGTGGTTAGGGCACAGGCTTTGGAGCCAAAGACACCTATGTTCAAATCCTGTTCCTGTCAGTTTCTAGTGGGGTGATCTTAGGGAAGTTACTTATATTTCTTAGCTTCAATTTCCTCATCTGTAAAATGGGAACTAAAATACTTACTTGCAGGATTATTTTAAGAATTAAAGCTGATATGTAAAGTACAGGCATTAAAAAAAAATGATGAGAATAATGACAGGAGCCAACATTTGCTGGGTACTTACTATGTGCTGGGCACTATTCTAAACAGTGTACATGAATTACTTCATATAATCTTCATGACAGTCCTATAACATAAATAGTATTATTAACCTCACTCTATAGATGAGAACACTGAGGTATGGAAAACATACATAACTTGCACACAGCTATATGGTGGCAGATCTAACATTTGAACCCAGGCCATCTGACACTAGAATCCATGTCCTTGCCTACCTTCTAGAGCCTCAGATGGCAGCTACTCCTCCTGTTTCTGCTTAGACTGAACTTTAGCTTATAGGAAATAGAATCTATGAAAAGAAATAACATGAAGCTAGAAGTAATTCCTGAATAAGACTGAATTAAGGTGTCCTTAAGGATGTTCTCTGAGAAAAAGAGAAACTCTAAGCAGGTCACTTGCCAAAACAATATATTCAAAGCCTTGGGCTGAAGCTTCCCATTACCTTGAGTGATTCATATTCCAGTTCTGCACCTCTAATTTGTGGTCTTTCTTCTTCCTAGGGAAAATGTAAAGTTAAAAACTTTATAAATAAGTAGTTATACTTTAATTGTCACATTTTTCCTCAGAATATTTCCTTACTCTGCAGAAAACAGTGAGGAAAGTTCAGCCCTCACTACAAGAACCAAATGCTGCTTGGATAAAGTACTTCTGGGCTGAGTTTCCATTAAAGAAGAGAGTGCAGAAAGTCCCACTCAGTGCTTGGTTTGGGCACGGCCCTGGGGTGGGGTAGCACTGCGTACCTTTGCCTTGCTGCGGAGCACCTGCTCCTCCTTGCGGTCCAGCTCATCCTGCATCACCTGCTTCTCCTGCTCCAGCTCTGTGACCCGCTTCTGGAGCTTGAGGAACAATGACATGTCCAGAGGCACCTTCTTCTCACTTGGCTCCTAAACCCCCAAAAATCATAAGATGGTCAAGATGATCCAGAAGATGTACAAGCCAATGAGAAAATAATGAACAGTCCAACAGAAATATAGCAAGCTTATAGAAGAAATATAAATGGCGAAGTAATATACAAATAACACGTCCACCCTAGCTAATGAGTAGAGACATGCAAATTAAACAGTGAGGCATTACTTTACCCATCAGATTGGCAAAGACTGGAAAGATCAATAATGCCATGTGTTAGTAACAGCATCTTATATAATACTGGTGGAAGTATAAGTAGGCCTTTTAAGAGGGCAAGTTAGCTGTATTTAATAAAATTTAAATGTGTATACTCCTTAATCTAACAATATACATTTAAGAATTATCCCACAAAAAGTCTTACACAAGTACACAAGAATATGTGGAAAAAGATGTTCATTGCAGCATTTTTTGTAATTGTAAAAAACTGGGGGAAAAAAACCCAAATGTCAGTCAATAGAAGAGCTACTTAAACTGTAGTATAGTCAAGTTAAAATATTTCATAGTTGTTTAAAAAATGAAATAGATATACACAAGTGGGTATGTCCTAGATAAAAGTATTAAGTGAAATATACAAGTTGCAAGGAAGTATTTACACTATGATTTTATTTTTGTTAAAAAAACAAATGCCCATGACTTTTAAATATACCCACCATACAGCATACAACAATCTAGAAGGCCAACAATGGTTATCTTGGAGAATGGGGGGGTACTATGGGAAAGTTTCATTTTCTACTTTACACATTTCTACATTGGAATTGTTTACAATGAGCATGGACTACTTTTCAGGAAAAATGATTTTTGAAAAGGTGAAGTGCTAGCATAAATATACTGAGATCAGACAGAGAAAACTGGAAAACTAAAATATACATAGCCCTTAATAAGGTGAAAAATAACCTAGCAGCATCTGACAAGTATGTCAGTTGGTTCTAGAACAGAAGCATGGTGAGAACTACTAGTGTAAACAGAGATACACTAAAGCTGAGCAAAGGGAAAGAGAAACCACCATCATGGAAGTTGAGACTGCTATAAGTATTATACCTTGCTTACTTCAGGTTTCAACTTTTATTTTATTTTTTTTTTGCCCCTATTTTATTTATTTATTTATTTAGTTGATTATAGTAGGAGGTTTGAACTTTTAATGAGGTAAGGAGAGAAAGTTGTGTCATTAGATTTAATGGAAACAATCGTCTCTTTTTGTTAGAGAGAGAACAGCAATAATGAATGGTCAAAGTAAAATTCTTAATTGATTAGTGTGCCTCATATTTCAGATTTTCAATTTTTTAAAAGGCTTTTATTCAGACATAAAAGCAAAATGAGCTTATTTCATTTTAAGAGAGAAGGATGAGGGTGGACAGAGGGAGAGGGAGAGAGAAAATCTCCACTATGTGTGGAACCTGATGCAGAGCTTGATCTCACAACCCTCATATCATGAAATCAAGAGTCGGACACTTAACTGACTGAGCCACCTGGTGCCCCAAAATAAGCTTTTTATAAAGTTTAGGAAATAAGTACAAAGAAAAAAAATAAAACCATAATCATACCCCCAGAGAAAACCTACAATTTTGTCCTCCTTTTTTTTAGATTTAAGTAACTGGAATATTTTCATTATAATGTATTGTCTTTTAAATTTAGTATTATATCACAACTTTTCCAAATTTACAATATATTTGGAACCATAATTTTTAATAGCTAAACTGTCATGTGTACCATTATTTACTTAGCTGTTACCTAACTGATGGGCACTGAAGTTGTTTCTAATTTTCTGCTACTGAAATATACTAAAATAAATTTTCTGCTTCTAATTTTCTGCTACTGAAATATACTAAAATAAATATCCTAGTACATAAATACCTAAATATTAATGTTTTTAAGCTAAATTAGTTTCCACTTCCATCCAGCAACCACCACTTTGCCTGGAACAACAATGACTGTTATTTAAAAAAAAAAGGCTCAATTGATAGACCAAAAGTGTGTTTAATTATAGTTTTAATTCACATTTCTTTGCCTTTTGTTGAGGTTGAATACTTTTTATATTTGTTAGCTATCTTTAGTCTTTTGTGAATTCTTGTGCTGAATTCAGTGTTGCTTCAGTTCTAAAAAGACATCTCAGAAGAATCAATTAAACTATGTAATGGGGCATTTATCTGTAGGCTATTGGGGTCATTAACCCACAGACTAGCTAGACCTGGACTGTTTCTGACTGTCCACCCTTGTAATGTTCAACAGTAAGAAAAAGTTTAGGTATAAGATCTTTGCCATAAAGTCTGTCCTGACTGAGCAGAATAGATACAACATCCTGCCTGAATGTAAAATTACTATAGATTTTCATTCATATTAAAACTCATTTCTATACATCCCACAAATATTTGCAGTTCAGCTTATTTACAAGGTAAACATTCTATTCATGTGTTTTTAATGTTTGTTCATCTATTAATGAAGTATGTGTCCCTGAAAATTTTAATTATTTAATCTCTTTTTACGCTATAATAGACTTCACCTCACAACTTCATTCATTGTACCTAAAACGTCACCATTTGGGAATCATCCCTCTCAATCTTGAACAGGCATTTCATTTAAAAGGAATCTTCTCATTAAAATGGGATGGGGTGGGGTGCCTGGGTGGCTCAGTTGGTTAAGCATCCAACTCTTGATTTTGGCTCAGGTCATGATCTCAGGGTTATGAGACTGAGCCGGGTGTCGGGCTCTGTGCTAGGTGTGGAGCCTGCTTATGATTTTCTTTCTCCCTTTCCCTCCGCCCCCCACACAGCCTGGGCTAGTGTCTGCTCGCTCTCATTCTTTAAAAAAACATTAAAAATGGGATGAGGTAACTCTTTAGATATTAGCAAATACTACATAAAGAATTAGTTGACTGCCGGATAAAAGCAAAACCCTGTAGATAGGAATACTAAAATAGGAGATGAAATAATACAAAAATAATAACATCTGACAACTGCAAAATTGCTTGAGGCACAATGACTGGTAATTATTTAAGGGTGCTCTGCACAGTGCCCATTCTTATCCCTAATGATACATCTAGTTAGAGATACCACTTCTTCTCCATGCCACATGAGCAAGAGGGAATATTGGGCCACCTGGCTGAGACAAGTTTCTGAGGTTTTGCTTTGCTTTCTTTTTGTAGAAAGGACTTTATCATCCATGGCTTTTCTAAAAGAGTGAAGCTTTGAAACTGACCTAAAACATCATGGTCTCTCATCTGAGGAAAATCCGGAAGACAAGAGAATTTATTCACAAAATTACCAGCGTAGATCTGCAATCATTCTGGAATTATTGCTAACAACAGCTGAGAGACGGTTGTGGTGACCTTCTCCCTAGGTTTGACAGGTGTGAGGAAGCAGAAGGACGGAAGCAGAACTGGGATAGTCAGTCAGTGACTACTAAGAAAGCTGCACGACAGCAGGGAGAAGCAAAGGTTCCAAAAGAATGCCACTCCAGACCATGAAGATGCTGTGGGTGTGGGAGGGCTGCACAGCAGGTGGAGCTGGCAGGTGAGTTCTCCAGAGGGAAACAGCAATGGAGGTGCCAGCCCAACTTGTGAACAACAAATCACAGGTTTGGCAAAGCTAGAAAGACATCAATACTTTTTTAACATCAAATTTTGCTATCATTACATGACTGAGGTTGGAATTCCATGTTTCAAAACAGTATGAAAAATTCTTCTCTATTTTAATAAAAAAAGAAGAATCAATTCATAACCAAGAGTGGGCCCATTATTTTCCTGGGACCAGATTCTGAAGGAGCTGCTTGGGAATACTATACATAGTAGAAATGCTTCTTTATTTTGTTAGGGGCAATTTGTAAACCTGGCCATTACAGAACTAGTTGCAGTGAGGAATGCAAACCTGGAGGTCAAAGGTAATCAGAAGTGCAAATGCACAGCCATAGTCTTAGTCTGATACTTCTCTCCCATCCAACTTCCTTTCTGATAATCAATCTCTCTTCTTCTATTGCCAGTTTTACAGATTTCTATCTTTCTGATTCTGACCACACCCAATCAAAACTGTAGGATAGTCACTGGAAGCCTATTTATTAGAAAACATGGATTTATTGAATGCTTACTATGTATCAAACATTGTTAAAAGTGCTTTAAAAGAATTATCTCAATCTTCAAAACATCACTCTAAAGTAAGATAATAATCATACCATATCACTTCATAGGTGAGGAAACTGAGGCACAGAGAGGCTGAGGCTCAGGTTACGGACATAGTTCCAAGGAGGAGAGTTACTGTAGTCTGTCCAATAGTCAAGACAACCCTTCTAACTAGAGCCAGCCACATTTCAGATGCATACACTTAGTAACAAGGAATAATATGACTAGTTCAGTGAAAAGCCTTTCCCATTATTGAGAGATTTCCAGGTGCATGACCTACTGCTGATGGTCAATACATATGAAGGACAATACACAGTATTCCAGATCTGTCTGTGACTTCTGCAGCACAATTCATGCTTCATTATTTAAAAGAGATGAGCAAAATACTATATCCAACTCTAAACTAACTTTTTTTTTTAAGTAGGTGTTATGCCATTGTGGAGCCTAACTCAGGGCTTGGACACACGATCTTGTGATCAAGACCTGAGCAGAGATCAAGAGTTGGATGCTAACCAACTAAGCCACCCAGATGCCCCTAAACTAACTCTTAATTTGAAAAAAGATTCAGTGGAAATATGGGTGAGAATTAGAAACAAAAAGGTTAACTCTCCCCTCAAATCTGTAAGAATTAGGACACAACTTGAAAAGAGTAGAGACCCCAACAAATATCATTACTAGTAAAAATTAGGTAAAGCACAGAGGAGTTTTTGAGGTTAAAAATGTAATGTCCTTAAACAGAACTATCAATAAGAAGCCTCTTTGCCCTAATTCTTTTTTTTTCCCTAATTCTTTTTTAAAGATTTTGTGTATTTATTTTGGAGACAGAAAGAGAGGAAAGGAGGATAAGCAGGGGTAAGAGCAGAAGGAGAAGGACAAGCAGAGTCCATGCTGAGCACAGAGCCTGATATGGGGCTTGATCCCATGACCTGAGCTGAAATCAAGAGTTGGATACCCAACTGACTAAACCAAACCACCCAGGCAACCATGCCCTGAGTTTAATACAAAATACTCTGCAGCAAATACACACTTTTTGTCATGGTTTTCCCCTCCCTTGCAGGAACTGTTCAAGTTGTATTACACTGAAGCCAATAGTTTGTAAACATACTTCCCTCGGACTGCTGGGAGTGAGTGCTCCCATTAAGACCAACTGGATACAATCCTAAAACTTTCATATCCACTGGAGGCTGAGAGGCTATAATTTTGAAATCTTCAAGATCTAACTTGGTGGTAGTCTCCAAAGATGGTTACAAATGATTGCTCCCAACACAACTGTCTTTTCTCCCATCAAGAGATGAAGTCCACTGCCTTTCCCCCAAGTCTGGGCTGGCCTTGTAATTTCCATGACATAGACTGTGGCAGAATTAGCACTGTGCTGGTTCTGGGCCTGGCCCCAAGAGCTCTGGTATCTTTTGCTCTTACACTTTTAGAGTCCATTCAGCATGCCACTGAACAGAGAAGTCACCTGGAGAGGCCCGAGGTTCTCTTCCTTGGGCTGGGATGCAGGGAGGTGCTCCAAGTACCAAGAGTTTACAAACTATTGGCAATACCACGTAAAGCAGAAAAACTGTCCAGTCAAAATCCAAAGAGTTGTGAACATTAATAAATTGCTGTTGCTTGAAACCCCTGCAGTTTGGGATGATTTGTCACAAGCAATGAATAACAGGAACAACCTCTATCCTGCTATATGGTGGCCATAAAACTCTATCAACAGTCTACAGTTTAATGTTAGCAGTAGAGAGAAGCGACACTGCAGCACTACATGTAAAACCCCCGCATGGGAGCAAGTAGAGTATGGAGCGACCCACAGACCAGCCTCAGTTAGAATACTGGCTCAGCCACTGACAAGCTGGGACCTTGGATAAGTTAACTTAGGGTTCTTGAATGTATGATGCCAACTATATGACATTTTTCCTTAAAATAAACAGAATGAGATGGCAGAAACTTTTTATTCCTGAGTAAAACTAAGACAAAGGAAAGAATCATTCAATTTTCTTCACCGTTCAGCCAGAAGCATTCTATTTCCGACTTGGCCATTTTCTCAGAACATAATATAAAAATAGAAGAATTTTGCCTGAATTACCCATTAGTGAAACTAATATCATATTTGAAAAGAAGATCTGAGAATTGGTTTGGGAACAATCTACCTTAAAGTCACTGTACTCTTGGAGTTACAGTAATGTATCATTTTGATATCATACCACATAACACAAACACTAAGGCAGATTTATAAGCTATTTTTCTTGCATTTTTATGGACAAAAATTACATTGGTAAAAACTATTATCAAACAGAAGCAGCAGTTTTGTTAAACTCTTGGGCACTGGTTATTTATAATTTTCAAGGACAAAAGCCTTACTATTAAAACAATTTACCTCAGTCTGAAATAAATTTATGATGGGTTATGTTTTTTTGTAATAGGACATGTTAAGATGAGAAAGGGAATTACAAAAGGGAAAATCTTGTCATCAATATTACATTAAAAATTAAAATGTCTATTGGCCAAAAAACATATGTAATAAGTTATATAAGTACATATAAGACAATATATGTAATAATTAATAAGCTAATTAAGCACCCATTGGTGATTTATGAAATATAAAGAGTTTGAAACAACTGTTACATTTATGGGCAACGAGGTCCATTCTGCAATGGAAATGCTTTCTGTTAAGAACAGCATGGTCACATCCTACTTTTAGTGATAGGTATCTAAAATGTACCTCTGTCCTCAAGGGCATATCTTCAGTTTCTGCAATTTCAGAGCTAAAGGTGTATTCAGACTCATTGCTGCTGTGGGTGGAGTCTGTTCTCTTGTGTCCAGGCTTAGGCACGTTCTGCAAGGCAAATAAACCAAGTAGAATTAATACTATATAATTAAACCAGTTATAGCTAAGACAGCATCCACCTTAACTTGGTTCTAACCCTCACTCACTGACTTGTTGCTCTTTTGCCCAAATAGTCTGTTCCATTTTGTCCTTATAAACTCTTACAAAAGGGTTACTTTCTGAGCTCCTCAAAAAAAGAGAAAGATGCGCCAGCAGGGCATGACAAAAATAGTCAAAAAAACCAAGTGCTCAAACAAAAATCACCTGTGATTATTAGCAGAGTCCTCTTTGGGTTTTTTTTTTTTTTTTTTTAAGATTTTATTTATTTGAGAGAGAGAGAGAGAGGGACACAGAGAGCATGAGCAGGGGGAGGGGCAGAGGGAGAAGGACAAGCAGACTCCCTGCTGAGCAAGAGAGCCTGATGTGGGGCTCAATCCCAGGACTCTGAGATCATGACCTCAGTTGAAGGCAGATGCTTAATTGACTTTAGTCATCCAGGCAGCCCCCAATTTGGGTTTTTATTTTTTATTATTTTTATTATTTTTAAGATTTTATTTATTTGATGGAATGAATGAGACAGCAGAAGCAGGGGAGCAGCAAAAGGAGAAGGAAAAGCAGGCTCGGGATCCCTGGGTGGCGCAGCGGTTTGGCGCCTGCCTTTGGCCCAGGGCGCGATCCTGGAGACCCGGGATCGAATCCCACATCAGGCTCCCGGTGCATGGAGCCTGCTTCTCCCTCTGCCTATGTCTCTGCCTCTCTCTCTCTCTCTCTGTGACTATCATAAATAAATAAAAATTTAAAAAAAAAAAAAAAAAAAAAAGAAAAGCAGGCTCCCCACTGAGAAGACAGCCTGATGTGGGGCTCGATCCCAGGACCCCGAGATCACGACTCAAACCAAAGACAGACATTTAACCAACTGAGCCACTCAGGCGCCCCACTCTTTGGGTTTTTAAAGTTGTGTGTGGCCCATCAAACTGGATGAAGTGTAGGTATAAGAACCTTAGCAACCAAACATTGATTTCAGTGTTGCCATTAAATAAAACTTAATAAAAAAACTCATGAAATATGTTTAATGATAGCATAAGCATTTTACTGCACTGTATTTGAGCATAAATAGAAAAAAAGGGGGGTTCTACATAGGTGATGATAATTTCTGTCACTTTTGGGCATGAAGTTGAATCTCTGGAGTCAGCAATGGGAAGGATGAGCAGTGCAGAGGCAAGAAAGCTGCTCCAAAAACCTTCTGAAGTCCTGGGGTTATTAATTCATGGAATCCAGGTGACATATTTATGACATGTGATACCAATGAAATTAGCATTCAGAAAGCTTATGAAGAAACAAACAATCCAATCATGGAATGGGCAAAAGACATGAACAGAAATCTCACAGAGGAACACTTAAGACATGGCCAACACGCACATAAGAAAATGCTCTGCATCACTTGCCATCAGGGAAATACAAATCAAAACCACAATGAGATACCACCTCACACCAGTGAGAATGGGGAAAATTAACAAGGCAGGAAACCACAAATGTTGGAGAGGATGCGGAGAAAAGGGAACCCTCTTTACACTGTTGGTGGGAATGTGAACTGGTACAGCCACTCTGGAAAACTGTGTGGAGGTTCCTCAAAGAGTTAAAAATAGACCTGCCCTACGACCCAGCAATTGCACTGCTGGGGATTTACCCCAAAGGTACAGATGCAATGAAACGCCGGGACACCTGCACCCCAATGTTTCTAGCAGCAATGGCCACAATAGCCAAATTGTGGAAGGAGCCTCGGTGTCCATCGAAAGATGAATGGATAAAGAAGATGTGGTCTGTGTATACAATGGAATATTACTCAGCCATTGAAATGACAAATACCCATCATTTGCTTCAACGTGGATGGAACTGGAGGGTATTATGCTGAGTGAAGTCAGTCAGTCGGAGAAGGACAAACATTATATGTTCTCATTCATTTGGGGAATATAAATAATAGTGAAAGGGAATAGAAGGGAAGGGAGAAGAAATGTGTGGGAAATATCAGAAAGGGAGACAGAACATAAAGACTCCTAACTCTGGGAAACGAACTAGGGGTGGTGGAAGGGGGGGAGGGCGGGGGGTGGGGGTAAATGGGTGACGGGCACTGAGGGGGGCACTTGACGGGATGAGCACTGGATGTTATTCTGTATGTTGGTAAATTGAACACCAATAAAAAATAAATTTATTAAAAAAATAAATAAAAAAAATAAAAAGAAAAAAAAAAGAAAACAGAAAAGTTAAATAATTGCAGTCTGTTCCTTTCTGCAGGAGAGGGGGTTAGAGAATGACTTGAAGAAAGAAGGACTAAAAAGGCTGGGTTTTGTGCCCTCGCTCCTAGGGTGCCCCCTGCAAAAAGAGGTGGATAGGTTTAGGGGCCTGCATCTCATATACTGATTCTGGAAACTTCAGACAGACCTGTGGAAGCTTTTCTGATCTGCCAATTTCCTTTACTACTTCTCCCAGCTGCAGGAGGAGCCAGAAGTCACAAAGAGCTTCTTTGCTTCTTCCTCTTCCATATCCAGGCCCATCTATATGACCAAAGGAAAGCCAGCATCTAGGAGCAGGTGAAAGACTCCCGGGCCATCCCAACCTGTACTCCCAGTGCATAAGGAAGACCCAAGAGCACCAGAGCTTCTGAAATTACTGAGCAGGCAGGGAGAAATCAACCCACATAAAGTCAAAGGTGCTCAGATTTACTGTTTGCGTACACAGGCAACCTTACTTAAAGTTCCTACCCCAGCCAACAATTGTATGGGAAAGTATTTATTAATAAATTGGTTGTGTCATTATGAGAAATAGGTAGGTCCATATAAATACCCTCAAAAAGGTTTTTAATAAGCTTATTAAAGATGAGTGAGACTTCTATTTTCCCTCATGTATGTGTTACTAAGCGAGAAGTACCTTAAGGTGTGACTAGAAGCAACATTATATATTTGCTATTTATTGTAACTTTGGGATACAGGGTAGTGGTAAAATGTTCTGGGTCTGAAGTAAGAGAGAGCTGGGTAGGAATTCTAGGTGTGCCACTTACTTGCTCCTTACCCAACTTCTCCAGGGCTCAATTTCATTAATGGGGAAAAGGTGAATAATAATATTATCTACCTGATAGGGTTTATGTGAGGGTTAAACTATCAATGTAACAAGGACTCAGTTAATGTTGAGTGATGTTGCCCTAGCATTAGGACCCTGCAGTGATGTAACAACTCCGCTGTGCGCGGCCTTCTGTTCCCCAAGATTTTAGTCCGTATGCCACACAATTACAAGGACAGACATCCTACTTGATCGTCAAGTACCCCTTCAAGATCTGCATCTTGTACCTCCTCTTTTAATCTGTTATGTCTCCAATAATTCCTTCTCTTCTTGAATCTGTTTTACTCCCTTTGTCAAGGTTAATGACCCCATTGTTGACATGCTGGACTCCCTCCTTACTTGGGGTGAATCTTCAAACATTTCACAAGCCTGCATTCCTTTGCCTCATTTATCCTTTCACTGTCTGCTTGAATTTCCTTGGCCCTGGATTTAGTGTTTTCTTCCTTGCCTCTACTTTACAACTGAATGTTCATGGGGAAAAATCCTACAACACTTCTTGGTACCAGGGCCAACAAATCTAGTCCTTTGTAATCAGTGGCATTAACTTTGGCCCATGTTATCACATAGATTACCGGGAGTCCTGAGGCAGTCTATTAATTCTCCTCCTTAAAGTTTCCTGACATCCATTTGAGGAATCTATTTACCACAAAATGCTTCTAAGCATTGCCACAGTGAGTGCCGTCTGCAGAAGAGTGTCAATGAAATATTAGCCAAGTACCCATCTATTAGTCTCAAAGTTTCTACCTAAACATTAAAATAGGATATTGCTATTATTTAATTAATCCTAAATTATAAAGTCCATTTTTAAAAATTCTCTGTAATTCTTGGCAAACATTTTCTACAGATTCCAGACTATGTTTGGAGCTAGGAAAGGAGACTTAATGAAGAGCTGAGTAGGAAGCAAGCAGATTCTGATCTTCCTTCCTCTGTTATTTTCCTTTTCTCTCCCTCTGACCATTTTGTTAACCAAGAGGAGTGACAATGAGTCACAGGCATATAGTGGAGAGGATTATAGGCTGAGAAATCAGAAATCAAGCAGCTGAACTGCCCCTGGAACTAGATTATGTCTTTCTTTTTCCACAGCACTGCAGGAACAGAATAGCTAGCAGGCAGAGACTTGCCCAGCAAGAAGGAATAGCCCTGCTAAGTTGCTGGAGGATGGCCATTATTACTGGAGGGTCTTTTCTTTTTTTCTTTTTTTATAAATTTATTTTTTATTGGTGTTCTATTTGCCAACATATAGAATAACACCCAGTGCTCATCCCGTCAGTGCCCACCTCAGTGCCCGTCATTCAGTCACCCTCACCCCCCGCCCACCTCCCCTTCCACCACCCCTAGTTCGTTTCCCAGAGTTAGGAGTCTTTCATGTTCTGTTGGAGGGTCTTTTCTAGACATGGTTACCTCTTTAAGGAGGAGACACATTAATCTCACAGAGATTTCTGGGCATGTTCAGAAAGTGACATATACATGACGTATTTCTCTCGTTTTATTTTCTGAGGTTCATAAGGCATGCAGTTTTGTTTTGTTTTTTACAAGGCATGCAGTATTAAAGAATCCAAGAAATCCTTTAGGAAAAAAATCTGTTTCTCTCTGTTTCAGCTAGTGCTTCCCACATTTATTTGACCCTAATCATTTCTTTGCCCAATGCCACTTCTTAATATCCTAAGTAACTCTAGAAACACCTCATGGGACATGAAACTTAGCTCTAACCATAACCAAAGCATAGATTAACCAAAAATGTTGGCAAGGTTATCTGGTAAGAAGAATACACCCAAGAATGGAACTCTGGGGAACATGATATTCAAAGACAGAGGAAAAGGACTCTAGAAAAAGCTAAGAATGGGAGAATGTGAGGGAGGAAAGATTTCAACAAGGCCAAGTGCAGCAGGGAGATCAAGGAAGACAAGACATAATGAGAGTCTTTCTGGTTTGTCAGTAAGAGTAATGGTGACCTACTCCTACTTCTAATTTCACTTTGTCACATATAAATCAGGATAGAGTAACAAGGTTTGAAATAACAGTCCAACTGTGGCATTTAAATTAGCTTTTTAACTTCTTTGAGACTAGGTTTCCTCTCTTCCAGATGACAAATTTATTTCTTTTGTGTTACATAATCTCCTTTATTTTGACTTTTTATTTATTTTTTTTTAATTTTTATTTATTTATGATAGGCACACAGTGAGAGAGAGAGAGGCAGAGACACAGGCAGAGGGAGAAGCAGGCTCCATGCACCGGGAGCCCGACGTGGGATTCGATCCCGGGTCTCCAGGATCGCGCCCTGGGCCAAAGGCAGGCACCAAACCGCTGCGCCACCCAGGGATCCCTATTTTGACTTTTTAAATGCCACATTTTAAAAAACATTGTCCAAGGATCAAGATAAAAGCAAAAGTTGAAGCAAATATTCTATGCTACAGATATCAAATTATCTTGTTTTTTATAAGAGGTATTTCAGAGCATTTCTAGCCATCTGTACCATTAGGTTACCTTCAAGGCCGATACTTACAGGGAACAAGAGAGCTAGAGAACTCTTTGTTTCCTGACAGTAGGTTAAGTAAAAGAGAGAGGCTATGTAGAACTATTAAAAATACAAAAGGTAGCTGGTAGATAAAGAAGAGTTCTTGAAATAGATAATTTAATTACAAATAGAAACTGAATTTTCTTTTTGTAGGAATACAACTTTGAAATTATAATAAAAACTAGTAGAGGAAATAATTACATAAATATATGCTTTCTGTGTAAATTTTACATGAAGTCATTCAATATGTAAGACAAAGTCTTTAAAGTGTTTGACTTTACTAAGTATTCATGAATAAAGTCATATGATTCATGGGATTTGCTTTACAACAACTCAATCCATTGGATGAGGTAGGTAGGAGGAATAGAGTAGGGGTAGAAATGTGTTGACCATTTTAAGTGTATAGAAATGCAACTGATTTCTGTGCATTGATTTTATATCCTGGCACACTGCTGAATTCCTGTATGAATTCTAGCAATTTTGGGTGGAGTCTGTGATGTGATGAGCACTGGGTTTTATACAGAACTGATAAATTATTAAATAATACATCTGAAACCAAAAAAAAAAAAAAAAAGAAAGAAAGAAAAAGAAAAGAAATGTGTTGACCATTTTAGAATTGGGTAATGAGTACATGAAATACATGGGGATTCATTCCACTATTTGCTTTTGTATGTGCTTAAATGTTTTCATTAAAAAAAAAAAAAAAGCAAATGTTTGACTCACCACCATCAGAGTCATCTCTTCTTTAAGGTCATCATATCGTTCTTCTAAGCGACTAAACTCATTCAGAAGGTTCTGATACCTCAGTCTTTCATCATTAAGATCGAGTTCCAGTTGTTTTGTTTCTTCCACTAACTTTTTCTCCATAGTCTCTGAAAGAAAACAAAAGGGAAAAGCATAACAAAGATGGCTCTACAGAACTCAAGAGTACAAACATGTATGCTGACTTCCAGTTTCTCTACAAAGGGTTTTACTTTTAGCACCATGAACTACAAAGAGAATGTAGAGAAAGAAAACATCATGACAAGAAAATATAATAGTTTGTTAATAACAATCATCTACTGAGGTCTTCCATGTACTATGGATTTAGTGCCATTAGCTCATTCACTGTTTACAGCACATTACAAGCTCCACTACTCATTGTTTAGTATTTTTTATTTCACTATATTTCAGGCTCTTATAAAACTCTTTTGTCTAAATTAGCATACTCTGTCAAAAAGTCAGAGATACTCCTCACATCTCTGAGGGTGGCGACTTCCCAGTGAAACCAGTTGTCCTATGTTCTGTGTCAACTCTCTGCTCCGTCCCCAGGCTGAGATCTTACAATTTTTCTACCATGTCGAATCACCCCCTCTCCAATCACTCCCCCATTTCAAACCAGATAAAGCCCCCATGCCTGGTCATTTGTGTCACTACTTCTCTTGTGTGCTGCTGGGGGCACCCATTTACCATCCCATTCTGCTGTCTCTGTTGCCAGCAGCTTGCATTTGCCTGGGATGTCATCTGGAGACGAGATGAGCCCCTGACTACAGATAAAGCAAAGCAAAGAGCCTCAGATCTCAGCTGTATGTTTTACCTAAATGAGCCAATCAGTCACATTTATAAATGTTAAGCTTCCTAATATTGATAAGGCCCATTTTATTCTCATGTTTTGGAGCTAAATATTAGCTGCCCTGCCTGTTTCGCCTGCTTCACCATTTCTTTCCCTGTCCGCTCCATAAGGGTGTGGGGAGCAAGTATCCTGTCACAACTGCTTCCCTGGTGCCCACCACAGTGTTTCCCTAATGTAGGGCGTCAATAATGTGTAAATGAATGAATGAATTTCTTCTCCTCTAACATTCTATAAATTGCCTTTTATTCTCACCAATTTGCAGAAGCTGCATAAAGCTACCAAGAAATTTTCCCTAGGCAAATCCAATGTTAGCTCTTTGTTCTTGTGATCCAATTTCAAGTATTCTCCTCATTCTGGATCTTCCCATCACATTCTGCATCCTAGCAGCCTCCTTTCCATGATCAATGACTGTTTTTAATATCATTTTTTTTCTAGTTTCTTTTCTCCACCTTATCCCTTACTTGTGGTCATCCCATAAGGCTTAATTCCAGATTTCTTCTCTTTCCTTTACATTATTCCCTATAATTGGGAGGGAGAAGGTAGTGGGGGGCAAAAACACAGAGGGCTCTCTTACCATCATAGCTTTAATGGATACCCAAAGGCCTATTTCTTTCTGTCTCTCATCTTTAATCTCAATTTGTTTTCAGGACATCTCTACTTGGAGGCCCTACCTGACATCCAAAATTTAACACTGTAACAACTGATCTCATTAATTTTACTCATAAACAGGTACTTCCCCCCCCTCAGTTTCCTCATCAGTAATAACACACCATTATTGTTGTAATACCTCATCTCAAAACATCAGGAGATTATTATTCCTTTTCTGAATACCACATCAAAAAGGATAATATTCTGGTGATTTTTTCTTCATAAAAATATATCCTCACTCCAACCCATCTCTTTCTCTCTGTCTTTACCACCAATTACTATAGCTTTGATCTTTGTATCATTTAGCCCACATTTATATATATGTGGACTCCTTGTTAATTATCATCATTCTTATCTATCTCACAACTAGCAAATAGAATAAATATCTACATCTAGTTAGTTCTCTATTAAAAAAAATTAGAGTTGCTTTTTTGGGGGGTGGAAAAGAGTTACTGATCTTGAAAGAATAATAACCATTTTTTTAGCAAAAAATAAATACACATAGACATATACATATTAGCTCACGATTTCTTCCTAGTTCAATAGAATCCTATAAGCTATAACTAATATATCACAAAGAACAAATTAATTTTTAAAAAATTACATAGGATTCTGACTGCACATGAATTCACATTTGTGCAAAGAAAGACCAGATGACAAGTTCACCAACTAAATCAACCAAAATATTTCCAGTGCTTGCCTCTTGGAACTTCATAAATTTACTGATGACAATGTCAACTTTTTAAAATATTTCAGCTCTAAGCAAAGTTGTAACTTCTAAAACCTTGGTCTGCATTTGGCTGGAGTACAGTAGGTTATGCCCACCTGAGCCTTACCTACCTGTCATCTCCTTAGCCTGCTCCACAATAAGATGATTGAGAGCCTCTTTTTCCTGCTTCAGCAAAGTGTTTTCTTCCTTCAGATTTGACACCAGCTATCAAATAAAACAATACACTCAGATGGCAGCAGTAGACAGGGGACGCCCAGTACTGGATATAAAAAGCATACCGCAGGCCCTCCCTACCTCCATGTCTCTGTGCCTCATTTCTTTACCTCGGTCCATGTAGTCAGTTTTTGAACTTGGCTCAAACATTGCCCCCTCCAGAGGGTCTTCCTGGAAACTCTCTCCAATTAGGTATCTCTCCTACAGGACCCTGTATGTGTCTCGTCATAACCCTTATAAATGATTTACTTCTACTTCCCTCAGAAACTAGAAATCTCTGGGAGATGGAGATAATTGCTGTTGTTTTACTTTGTACCTTGAGCATTTAGCAATTGCCTGGCACCTAGTAAGTGTTTGCTCTTGAAGGAATGAAAATGCCTTCTCACCTCAACAGCCTAACACAAAGCTTATGGGTACTCATGATTCAAGTATTAAGAGAGATTAAGGAGGTTAAGAAAGATGTGAAAGGCATTTTGGTTCTGGAATTCACCGAATTCCTTCTGAAGCTCCCTGCTACCTGTCTTGAGAAAGAAAACTGCCCTTTTATCTCCTCTTAAGAGTTTTAGAAGGTTACAAACTAGTCCTTTTAGTCCATGTCTAAGCTCTGGCCTTACAACAGTGTGAAAGTACTTAATGCCACAAAACTGTACACTTAAAAATGGTTAAGGTAGTAAATTTTATGTTATGTATATGTGTATTTTGCCCCCCCAAATCAGACACATACACATGCAAACAAAACATTTCGCCCTTTCACTTTCCAGTTCCCAGTTGGATGAGGATCCCAGGAAGCAAAACTCAAAACCAAAGGTTAACTCTGCAAAGTTTATGGCTTACTCAGTTCACCTATGAAATAAATGTGTGCTTATGATGACTGAAATCTGAATTCCTTTCTCTAAGCATAAATTCAAGGAACTCTTAGAGTGTTGGCTTGTTTTCCTTCCCTCCGTCCTTCCTTTTTAAGGTAAGCTCTATGCCCAACATCAGGTTCAAACTATAACCCCAAGATCAAGGGTCACATGTTAATGCAATAGCTTTAATAATAAAGAGAAGGTTATCAGGAGTTCAGAGACAGAGAAAGGGAGCTCTGTGACTAAGGACCCCTAAAGACCAGGGAATTAGATGGGAACACTGTGCCACAGCAGAAGTCGGTCCAGAAGGTATTCTTTCTGATGGCCCAGTCTCTTCCCTCCATACTGAAATAGCCTTAACAGCTGCTCTCACTAGAAAGGGTGGAACTCCTGACATGCTCTTGAGAGAAACTGCTCTTTGTCAGCGGTGTGCAGCCAATAAACTGTGGTGCTTTTACAAAACACATGTGCCTCCCCCATACTTCTAAAGCCTGGGCAGCTATCTTTTTAAAAACTCTTCAGTAGATTCAGATACACACTCCTGGTTACAAAGAAGAGTTCAAGAGTATCTTCTAGGCTCCTTGATCAGAATGGTTGGGAATGTAGCTTTCCTGACCATAAAGCTGGCTGTCAGAGTGAAATTTTTTTCATTTTTCCCAATTACTATACTCTGCTCAAGAGAATTAATGGTGGTATCTATAGCTGTCTCTGGGAAAAGCAGAAGATAATAAAAGAGAAAGGAAAAATCTGAATCTCTTCAAGTGTGCCATTCTTTCAGACTAGAAAGGTATCAACTTGACTTTGAATAAGAAAAGAGAATACTCCTTTTCTTCTTTTTAAAGATTTTACTTATTTGAGAGAGAGAGAGAGAGACAGAACACAACAGAGAGCACAAGCAGGATGGAATAGCAGAGGGAGAGGGAGAAGCAAGCTCCTCTCTGAGCAGGGAGCCTGACGTGGGACTCCATCCCAAGGAGCCCCTGGGATCATAACCTGAGCCGAAGGCAGACACTTAACTGATTGAGCCACCCAGGTGCCCGAGAAGAGAATACTCCTATCAAGCTTAAATACTTTTAAATACTTCAGATTCCTCTTCAGGAATCTGAGAATCTGAGACTCAAGAATCTATGAAGAGCTTCTGTAGACTCAAGAAATGAAAAAAAGAGTTCTTAAACCTCAAGAGTATCCCTCTGAATGCCTATTTGAATTCTGATGAATAAGCTTACTATGTCAAAATAACATATTAATGCCATTGCTATTTCTGTATATGGAGCCCAGATCTGCTAGAGATACAGGAAGAATTATTAAGACCCTGAACACCATGGGAAAATTGCAATTTTATTAGCTACACTATCCCATCTGAATTGCACCTAAGTGCCTTCTGAGGTTCTCACTGCATACACTGTGTTAATATTCAGAAACCAGTACAGGGGAGCCTTGGTGGTATGGTTGGTTAAGAGTCCGACTCAGTTTGGGCTCAGGTCGTGATCTCAAGGTTGTGAGACTGAGCCCCGCATCAGGCTCCACGCTCAGCCTTCTCCCTCTCTCTCTCCCTCTGCCTCTCACCCTACGCTTGCACACTCTCAAATAAATAAAATTTTATATATATATATATATATATATATATATATATATATACACACACACACACATATATATATACACACACATATATATATCAGTACAGAAAAAGTACAGGAAATTGGAAGCCTTGCCAGTAGTTACAGCCAATAGTCATCTCTGTTTTCATTTGAAGGTGGTAATACTAGCAGAATTTATGAAAATCTATCACTTTTTTCAAGTAAGCTTTATGTTGAGGTACTTTTATTTTGCTTAAATAACACACTGCATTGGTACTTAAGAACCTTAATGTTTTCTGTACTTAATAAAGTTTTGATGTAAACTTTGATATAAATTTGTAATATAAAATCACCAGTCTATAAGCATTGTTGTTGTTCTATCTGAATACCAGCTCTTGGCTACAATCAGTGTTTCGACATTTGGATTTCTCCCACTTGGACTTCTTACACAGCCTTACTGCAGATTTCCATAAAGATCTGTACTGTACTATCAGCTAGTGACATTTCATTGCTTGACTGACTTCTTACTCATTAACTCTTTTGATGAACAAGATGTCTACACTTCATCCAGATCTATGTATTTAAAGGAAAAGAGGACAGAGTAGGTACTTGGCCATGAATTCTCACAATACTGCTTTGCCTCTGTTCTTACTAGAGTCAAAGGTTCTACTAAAAGACCTACAACTACTCATCCATCATGTGGGAGAAATGCTTGGAAAACACTAACAATGAACAGTAAACAAACTGACATTTGTATTTTACCTTTGATTGAAACCAACCTTGAGCCACATGGGCCAGGTCATGATGACAGCACATTTCCTCTGTGAAAGGAGTAGATGGGGTTATAAAAAAGAGCTCCTACCTGCTCAGTTTCCTGTTTGTATTTATCTGCACGTTCCTCAATAGATTTTTTCTCTGACTGAGTTTGTTCCAGGTCTTTCCGGAGTTTGGCGATTTCTTCCTGCAGACTGAGGACCCGTCCAGTAGCAACCTTAGCCTCCTCCTCACTTAGTTGAAGACGCTCTAAGTCACTTCGTAGTTTCTCAGTCTCTGAGTTATATATTCCTTCCAGAGTAGTCAGTTTCTCCATGAGGCATTTGTAGTCTTTGTTCTTTTAAACACACGCATAAGTAACAATAGGTAAATATATATATCAAATGCATTTTGAGAAAACCGTATTTATTCATCATATTCATGCTATATCATCATAGCACTGCTGTAGTATCTAACCAAAATACTAACCACAACCTTTACAATCAATACCCTCATAATGATACAAAAAGGAAACAGGGAGAATTAATTCTGTTTTATATCATGAGCAACATGGATAGGATTCTCTCATGGTCACAAGGTGAGTTACCACAGTGAATTCTTAATTTCCTGATTCTTAAACCAGAAATAGATCTACACTTGCTTTTGAAAATAAATCAGTGTTCTACCAAAAGCCATATGCTAGTCAGGTGATTCATAAAAATGATACAATGGCCTCAAAATCACAAGTTACTTACAAAACTCTTTATTACCTCAAAATTCCTCCCACTCCTCCCTCTTCCTGATGAATCCTGCTTTTATTATGTTTTCCCCTCCTCAGTATTTATGTATCGTTAATTAGCATTTTATCATTTTCATGTGCTAAAATATTACTTAGTAACTATCTCTAGGAAATAAAACTAGCCCTGCAAATAGACTATCTGCTTCTCAGAAGCATGGACATCTTCCTGCCTCTTTTACCATATCTCAATGTTAAACAACTTATATGTAAAAAAAATACTTTATGCAAATGAGTAATGATGATGAAAGAGATTTATAAAGTATAAAGTACAATACGACTCTTGGTCATAAATAACTTGGAGTGCTAATAAATCTGGCTGTATTCCTCAGAATAATTTCCTCCCTTAGTCCTTGCAAGTATAACCTTACCTATGAGCTTGTCACTATTTCCATAATGACATTAGTGTCATTATTATTTTACTTTTTTGCTATGATTGAAAAGTAAAGCCAAAGGCAAACACTGCTGAAATTAATCCCAGTGGAGTTCTTTAGGCATGCCCCATTCTCAGGGCTTTTGAATAAAACACACCTGCTCATCAACTTTGCGCTGCAGCTGCATAATCTTGTTCTCCATGCCGATATGGAGCTTCTTATAGCGCTCAACAGAGCGAGCTTCAATCTTGAGCTTCTTCAACTCGCGCTTGGCCATCATCCGCCGGAAGCAGCACTGCAGGTAGATGATGGCATGCATGCTTCTCTTGTAGCGGGTGCGAGCCAGCCAGCCCCGGACCCACTTCTGAATGATAACTGCTTTGTGCTCACGGAGCATCTGCAGAGAAGGATAAGTACAGGTAATGTCAGACCCTGGACTAGACTCAAGGTTCAACATTATCAACCCACATATGAGGAGGAGAATCCATAAACTGCCTAGGTGGAAAGATACAAAGATTGAACCAACAATACACTATATGGATTTTACATTTCACAAACTTATGCAGGCACAAAATTTTTATTTTATTTTATTTTTTTTTATTTTTTAAAGATTTATTTATTTATTTATTTATTTATGAGCGAGAGAGAGAGAGAGAGAGAGAGAGAGAGAGAGAGAGAGATGGGCAGAGACTCAGGCAGAGGGAGAAGTAGGCTCCATGCCTGGAGCCTGATGTGGGACTTGATCCCGGGACTCCAGGATCTCGCCCTGGGCCAAAGGCAGGCACGCCAAACCGCTGAGCCACCCAGGGATCCCCCACAAAATTATTTTAAAAGGCGATTTGAAAAGTAGAATTTAAAATGTGATTTGAGAACCATACAGAAAAATGTTTATTCATGTTATATGTTTACATATGATGATAAGCAGAGTATATACACAGAAGCTGTCTAAATTAAAGGCACTAGAATACTAAAAGGAGAACAATTCTAAAAAGAAAGGAAAAAAAACATTAGGTATCTTATTGGTGTATGATTTTTGTTAGCAACAGATGATCCCCTGTAAAATGAACAGACCTGTGTGGTATTAAAATAAAAGACTGACCCACCACCCTTACTCCTGATACCATATCACTGTTCATTGGGTGTATGCTTGAAGACATGAGGTATGAGTAGTAAGCTGACTATAGAAGCCAACACTAGGGATACTGCAATGTCTACTACTAATTTACTGATTCTTCCTCCAAGAAACAAAAAAATGACACTCTTGTTTGCCATATTTGAGGAACATTATTTTTAAGGATTTCCCATTGCTATTTCAAATGTAGCAGGAATCCACTTATGAAATTAAAGGTGGTAGGGATGGAGCTTTAAAAGAAAAATAAGGGCAGCCCCGGTGGTGCAGTGGTTTAGTGCCACCTGCAGCCCAGGGCATGATCCTCGAGACCCTGGATCGAGTCCCACGTCAGGCTCTCTGCATGGAGCCTGCTTCTTCCTCTGCTTGTGTCTCTGCCTCTCTCTCTCTGTGTCTCTATGAATAAATGTCTATGATTTTATGAAATGACTCTTGTATAACTGATATTTAAATATATGCATTTGATTAAGTATTAGCAATTATGACAAATGGACATAATGTACCTCTCATGAAACTTTTTACATGTAAAAATCTATTCAAATAGTTTAATAAAATCATTAAAAGAACAAATTTGGTTTTTAGACTATTTAACAAAGAAAAAATGTAACATTCTAGAAAAAACATTTAAGAAATAAGTGGCTAAGTCTTTTTTTTTTTTTTTTTTAAGTAGCTAAGTCTTACATACAAAAAAAAAAAAAAAAATCATAGGTGTTTAGGAGACCTTAATCATCTGTTTGGCAATTGAAGGCTGCCCTTTCCAGCTGTTCTCCTAATGCCAAAGCAGCCTTCAGCTTCCACCCAGTGCAGTCACTGTGCATCCTGCTACAGTGAGACCAGCATTCTGAGCTCCCCCTGAATGTCACAGTCCTGAGGGAGCCCTTTGTCTTATCTGGGTGACTAGTGACCAAATGGATAAGAATCCGTGATGGAAACTGAAGGCTTTCAAACTTTAAAACTCAGGACACAGTGGCAAAGCTATTAATACCAGTTTTCCTATGCCATTTCCTTCTCTCCACGTTACTTTGAGCATTGATCCATTTCTGAAATTTCAGTCAAATGGAAACAGTATATAATTAGAGCTTTCACTCCCAAACTCAAGTCCATCAGTGAGTCAAAGAAGTGAATAATACCTGCTCTCCCTTTAAGACCCCCAAATCCCATGAAGGGGAAGCTTGGACTGGACACAGCTAGAAGGAGAACTGACAGGGGTGCTACTGGCCTGTATGTGAGCTTGTCTCTACCTGCCACCCCCACGTGTCCAGTCACAGTGGGGATTGAGTTGGCCAGAGTCTGTCTCTGCTAAACTGATGGCCTCCTAGCCCAGTTCAAATATTCCTGAGGAAAACAAGAGGGGAACCAGTTTGTTGTATCTAAAAGGTCAAGTTTAATAAGGCTTTTCCCCTCCTTGAAAGCTCATGCCTATACAGAAAAAGCACCAGAAGGTGTGGCAGAGAGAAAGACCCAGAGTAGCTGTCTTCAAATTTTCTTCAAAACATAGCTATAAAATATGCTCATTTAAGCATCAACTTTCCATATTTCTTTGTTGTCTAAAATTATTTCAAAATAAGAGTAAAATAAACACATAAATGAGACTTGGCCACGCCCATGCACTGCTTGTTACCAGAGATATGTCCCTCAAATCACTCTGATGCTCCTTCTAAAGGTGATGCCCACTGAGCTCTAAGATCTAGACTGTATTTCTGACTTATTGAGAATATACCCTAAAGGACAGACTCAAAACCTTGCCAAAGTGAGAGATTAAAATCTTCCATCAAGGAACGCCTAGATAGCTCAGTCAGTTAAACATCTGCCTTCGGCTTAGGTCATGGTCCCAGGGTCTTAGGATTGAGCTCCATCCATGTCGGGCTCTCTGCTCAGTGGGGAGTGAGCTTCTTTCTCCCTCTTCCTCTGCCTGCTGCTCCACCTACCCATGATCTCTCTGTGTCAAATAAATAAATAAAATCTTTATTATTAAAAAAAATCTTCCATCAATTAGATCATACACTGTCAGAGGTGAGATTAAGATTAATCTGGTAATCTATTATCTAGTCATTTGATTATTGCTAGATATAAAGATTACTTAAAAATTTCTGGAGCATCATATTCTAGTCAATACAACTTTTAAGCACATTAATGTAATTTATTTCCTTTTCACTATGCTAAATTCTTCTAAAGTTGTTTCATTCTTGGTACAATCTTCTACCCATCTATCATAGTAGTCTACCTATTCAAAACTCATCACAGTCAGCTGAATAAAGGCCCCCAAAGACATCAGATCCTCATCCTTGGAATCTGTAAAGATGATCTTATTTGGGAAAATGGTCTTTGCAGATGTGATTAAATTAAGGGTCTTGGGGAACCTGGGTGGTTCAGTCAGTGAGCTTCCAATTCTTGATTTCAGCTCAGATGGTGATCTTAGGGTTGTGGGGTTGAACCTCACTTTCTGGCTCCATGTTGACTGCAGAATCTGCTTGTCTCTCCCCCTCCCCATGCTTGTGCATGCATTCTCTCTCTCTCCCCCGCCAAATAAAAAATCTTTTAAAAAAATTAAGGATCTTGAGATAGGAGGATTATCATGGATTATCTGGGTGGGCTTCAGATCCATCACAAGCATTCTCATAAGAGATAGACAAAAGAAACAATGTTAGACACACAGAGAAGAAGGTGATATGGAGATGGAGGCAGAGGCTGGAGTGAAGTAGCCACAAACACATGGCTATTGGCAGCTGCCTGGCAAAAGTTGGAAGAGGCAAGAGACATTCTCTCCTGGAGCTTCTGGAGAGAGTACAGCCCTGCTGACATCTTGATTTTGGACCAGGGATCCTGATTTTAGACATCTGGCCTCAGAACTCTGAGAGCATAAATTTCTGTTTTTTAAGCTACCAAAAGCTTAAAATTGGTAATTTATTATAACAGCCACAGGAAATTAATATAGTCACTTTTTTTCAAATTACACAGATAAGGGGAGAAAGGTAATTTTTTCTACTATTCTGTTAATATATACATTTAATACTTAAAAATATATTTTAGTTGTTGGTTGTCTCCATTCAGTTCTTATATCCACAGGAACTCCTGTGGTATTTTGTTCAGATGTAGAATTTGATTAATGTTAATGGAATGAATAAACAAAATTGGAAATAATGCCTCACCTTGCGATACCTATTTCTGGCTAAGTAGCCTCGCAAATAAGACTGGAGAACAATAGTGGCCGTTCGTCTGATCTTGTATTTCCTGCGGACTATATACATGCGCCAGTACTTCTGAATAATCGTTGCTGCCTTGGTTCTGCGCAGGAACTTAGCATAGCTGGCCAAAGAAAAGGGTGGTGCATTGTCAGTAATTAGAAAAACCCAAGAGTACATTTTGCAGAAACTTAAAGCACCAATATCTTCAGCATAACAAGTAGTACCTCCATTGTTATAATTCTAATATTACACATGTAAAATCACTTATATTCATATAGCAATTCATAGTTCCCCAAATATTGTTGCATTCATTATCTGATTTGAGTCTTCCCTGAATAGTAGGATGTCCCATATTACCTGATATTACAAAAAAGATTTACAAAAAAGAAAGTGAAGCTCAGAAGAGTTCTCTCTTTCTAGGACAGTGTTTATTACCTCAGCTGTGTCTCCTTTACATCAGTGACTGGCTATCCACAGTAAGCCCATATTTACTTAGCACCAGCTTTCTTACATCTAGCCATTGCTAATGTGTGATGTTTCTCCATAATCTACCTGTTTGGGCAGAAGTTCTTCATCATTAATTCATCTCTACTGACAGTTCTAAATTAAAATCATCCTCATATGTAATCACACTAGGTA
Organism: Canis aureus; assembly: GCF_053574225.1. Taxonomy (NCBI): domain Eukaryota; kingdom Metazoa; phylum Chordata; class Mammalia; order Carnivora; family Canidae; genus Canis; species Canis aureus. Next base: position 22,814,479 of record NC_135642.1, read on the forward strand.
TCATTCTCCTCTAGATCTTCTCAGTTAATTGCTCCTGAAAACTCTTCAATGGAATCATTATTAACGAGCACATATTCATGACTGTTTTTAATTTACAGAAGATTTCTTCAAGCCCACATAAAAGTACAAAAAGTTAAAAACACCAAGGACACAAGTAGGCAGTAGTTTGTAATTTTTTGGTAGATGAATCTAAATGATTCATAAGGGTGAGTGAAATTTCCTTCGATTTAATGGTCTTGTGAGTAGATGTTATTCTTTGAAACTAGGAAGACGCAGGGTGTTGCCTTCTCAAATAGGAAGACCACTGAAAACTGTCCTCAGTTGGACAATGAACCAGATGAGCTCTTTGGGCTCCAGGGCCATGAGTCAGGCTGGACAGGCCACCAAGAAACCTACCATCGGGCCTGGTAGCCTCGCACATATCTCTGCACAGTAATGGCCGCCTTCCGCATGCGCAGGTACTTCTTCCGCAGCAGCCACCCTCGGATGGTCTTCTGGATCCGGATGCAGGCAGCCCTCAGCTTATCTGCCCTCAGTTTTTCTAGATAGGCCACTTGACCAGCACGGAAAAAGATCTTTGTCTTACCAAACTGGTATTTGTCCTTGTCCTATGTTTTGGAAGAAATTGTATACTCAGAAGTAGAAATGTTGACCATATAAATGAACTTCTAAAAGAGGAAAAAAATGTCTACAAGCAGAATCAGTAAAGGGATGACTCTATTAACTAAAACTTAGACTACATCACAATTAACTAATAAAGTCAGACTGTTTAATCCTATGCAAGTTGAGCAAATAGAAGGGATTTTAAGGAAAACTGCAGTTTTTAATTAAGAGTTATTTTCCAGAATCATTCTACCTGAAATTATTATCTGAGGCCAAAAACTTGGTTGTGGGTTATAGGCAGTTATTGTTTACATGTTTGCATTTTAAATATCTCAAGGAAATGGAGATGCTGACACTCCCTCTGACTGACTCAGGCTGTAAGCATTACATCAGGCTGTATGTTCCATGAGAAAGCTGAAGGGACAAAAAAACACCAGCATGAAGAGTCAGGCAAGAAGCCACGCACACAAAGTAAGAATTAAACAAGAAACTTGCGTGTTCACATCAGGAGTTAAATTTGCAACAGTTATCTGTTGCTTTTATCAACAATATTTGAAAATAAACACATCCCTATAAATGTATCTAAAATCCTTCTATAAATTTCAAAACTCCTTTTATAGGAACATAATCGCTTATCTTGCTCATTGCCTTTGGATTACAAGCAGAGTCCAACATAAACATGCATGTTATTTTTGGTCTATCACATTCTTATGTACCTCCTCTAGAAGGATGCAGGTTATTAACCATGCTCATATCAAAAGAAGAGTGGAATTTATTTATAATGATCACTACCATGTTCTAAAATTCTAAGGGAAAACAAAGAAAATCACTTTTCAGTGTATACAGTCATCTCCTATCTTGTATACGAACCAGAAAAATCAGAAATCTCCATATATACATAAATCATGTAAAATTATTTTTATTTAAATCAATAAAGTTTACATAGGAAGTCTAGCTGAAGACATAAGCTGAGCTAGAAGGTGGCTCCTCTCTCCCTCTCCTGCCTCAGTTTCCCCACTCCACCCCTGCTCTCCTCTACCATGCAGCCTCCTCTGTCAAACCACCCTGCGCATCCCTGAACCAGGTCTGATGTGGTCTGGGTGACGACGTGGTCTGGGTGTAGGACTGTCCAATTTTGCTTTCTGTTCCCACCTGAATCTAGGTTAAAAAGGAATTGCTCCAAACCCAAAAGCAGGATTCTTTTTACACATTACTAAGAAAGTGGCCTTAGCTCTTCCCAAGAAACCAAAAAATGTTATTACCAAAGAAGAGATATTACATTTAGTTAGTAGTCAGTAATTAAGACTAATTACCTCAAAGTGAGGTAATCTGTTCAAACTATTGTCAAACAAGTGAAAATATTTTTTTAAAATATCTTTCATGAGGGGCAGCCCAGGTGGCTCAGCGGTTTAGTGCCACCTTCGGCCCAGGGCGTGATCCTGGAGACCCAGGATCAAATCCCACATTGGGCTCCCTGCATGGAGCCTGCTTCTCCCTCTGCTTGTGTCTCTGTCTCTGTCTCTCTCTCTCTGTGTCTCTCATGAATAAATAAAATCTTTTAAAAAAAATCTTTCATGCATCTTAAACTCTTCATAAACTATATCATTGGTTCTCAAAATGGAGTCTTCAGATGAGCATCAGCATCACTTAGGAACTTGTTAGAAATCCTTATTATTGGGCCCATCCCAGAACTACAGAATTAAAAATTCTGCAGGAAGGGGGTGCCTGGGTGGCTAGTGGTTGAGCATCTGCCTTTGGCTTAGGCCATGATCCTTGGGTTTTGGGATTGAGTCCCTCATCAGGATCCCCGCATGGAGCCTGCTTCTCCCTCTGCCCATGTCTCTGCCTTTCTCTATGTGTCTCCCATGAATAAATAAATTAAAAAAAAAAAAATTCTGCAGGATGGAACCCAGCAATCTATTTTTTTTTCTCCAGCAATCTATTTTAACAAGCCATCCAGGTGACTGTGATACATTCTGAAATTTTAAAACTCTCTAGTTTGGCATGCATGACTTTTCAAACACCAACCTACATTTTTTAACCATATCCCTACCGTCCCATATACCAATCTTATACTGCAAACAAAACAGTTTACTGTTTTCTGAGCCAACTCTATGCTTTCCTACTTTTTCACACATTGCTCCCTATTAGAATGTCTTTCTACTTTTTTACTATCTTACCAATTCTTTAAGGCCTGACTCAAAACACACTTCTTCCCTGAAATTATTCCTCCTTCCCATAGCACACATGGCTTTGTCTTCCTCTGATTTCTTTTGTGTGTAATAGACCTTAAGGCATATTATACTTACCTCTAAAATGCATGAATTTCCAAGACAGACTATGTTACCTTGGGGCAAGGCTTATTTTTTCTTAATCACACAGTATATCTGGCCTGATATCTTCTGTAAGTACAAGATGACCTCTAATTGATAATGATCAAACTCTAAACAAGTGTATCTGAGGTCTGGGTCCAGGCCTCACCCTCCTGTTTCCTAACAGTAGACCACCCTCCTCACAAGGGGGCCTAGCATCCTAAGCACAGTATGCCTTCACCTCTAACATAGTATGCAAAATAATCTGCATTAGTAGTATATGAATTTCCCAGGGGCTTCAAATATTACAATCACAAGGCCTTTGGCCAATACCTGTTCAGGTAAAGGTAAATGGGACTCTTTCTTACCAGTATCAGTTTCTCTAACACATTCTTGCATGTTTGCTTTCTGTCACTCAGCACATCCTTTTGCTTCATTAGGACACGGTAACGGCTGAAAAACTCTTGGTAAGTCCACCTGTATAAAGAAACTCACATCAGCTTACTTGAAGGGGCAAAAATCTCTCCCAGAAGATCCCTCATATTTGAAACCCGCCCAGCTGACCGTGAGGGGAAGCCCGCAGCACTGATGCGGATGGTCTCCAGGACACCGCAGGCTCTCAGCTGCTGTACTGCCCTCTTCTCGTCAAACCTACATGTCAAAGAAAATGGACATCAGTGATATATAAAGAAGCCTGGCTAGAGCCACAAATTACTCTCCTCGGTCCAGAGAGAAAATTCTTTTGTAAGGAGCCAAATGGATAAAATAGAAAACATTCCAAAGTTGGAGCAGATATCAAAATGGAAAACTCTGTATGACAGTGGGGAAGAGATAATTAGCAGTAAAAATAAAGAGCGGAGCCATAAACATTATTTGTAGTTCATGCCACAAACCTATAAGAAATACCACTGGGCATATTTTTAAAAAACCAAAATTCTTCACTACTTTGCCCATATTCATTAAATGGCTTGGTCTGATAAGTTGTTCTCTTAATCTTTACCTCACCATATATAGCTTCCCTGGAATAAAGACTAGCCAGCTTTGCAGATTCCTCTAAATTAAATATTCAATTATTTGAATTGAATTCAATTATTTGAATTCAATTATTTTTTAATAATTCAATTATTCAACTGAATTTCTTTAAATTCATTCAAATTATTCAATTCAATTGCATTCATTCAATTATTTTTCTTTAAATACTGGTTTTCTAAAAGTTCTATTCAACTTCATGTGTACATACAAAGCATTTAGTGTCCACACCAATACAAATTATTTTTATTTTGTACTATATCTTTTATACTTTGTCTATTTAATGCTAGACAAATAGCATCTTCACATTATACTGACACTAAGAAAAGAAATAGCGAGGCCTGCCCCTTGCTGAATGATCACTCTTGGTACTCTCCCAATTAAGCCCTGAGCACCCTCTCTGAGCCTTCTGCTGTGCTGTCTTCTCAAGTGTTCTGTTGGCCATAGGTGATGGGGTTGGCTGATGGAAGGTAACAGCCCCTAGGGTTATCCAGAAGAGTGGCCCAGGCTGTGGCAGCTCTTTCTGTCTCCCATTTCCTCCAGAAAGAGCTTCTTGGCTATCAGGAGGCTGTACATCTTTCAGAACTGCCCTGCACCTAAGGCAGAATCTCAGAGGGCGGGATTGGCAGAGCGTAGGAAAATGAATGCTCATACCTTACTGGGTGGGAGTGGGAGCTACAACCTTTGGTAAATGTGCCTCATCTGACCCAAAAATTCCTCTTCTAGAAATATATTATCCTAAGAAGATAATCAGGCAAATATACAAGAATGTTTGGCAAAATATATTTATCATAGCATAGTTGGGATAACCTAAATGGTCATCATTTAGGGAATAATTTGAATAAATGATGTATGTCTATACAGTGAGATACTATATAGTCATTAAAATGATGATGTGGATTTTTATTTACTCACATGTAAAGCGTCCAAGTTTATTAAGTTAAAACCAGATACAAAACAGCAATTACAGCATAAGCCCCTCCCTTTTATTAGTGTCTCTCTCTCTTTCTTTCTTTCTCTCTCTCTCTCACACACACACACACACACACACACACACACACACACACAGAAACACAGCAGGGAAGGAAGAGATGTTGGTTGGTTAAGAAGGATTTATGTGAGTGAATATCAGCTTTTTTTCAGGGTATAATGAATTTTTTAAAATTATTTTTATGATATTTTATATTTTTCAAAAACTGTCTTTACAATGCACATGCATTACTTTTAAATTTTGAGAAAAATTTCCATTTTGAATAAAAAAAACTTCCCCCTCACACATGGTGTTCAATGTAGGACAAGACATTTAGTAATAGTAGACAGGCTCTGATGGTTTCAACAGTTGGAAAGTAGCAGGGAGAACACTGAGCCTCCACCAAAGCAGCCTTACCCGACCTGATTCTGGTTTTAACTAATGGCCAAATTAACAAAGCCCCGAGACCTTGAATTAAAGTAAATTCAAAATAGAAAGCAGAACTAGGAATGCTTGGTTGACCTCCACTTTTAAAATCTTCAAAAGGTCAGCTACTAATTTGTTACATATTCTCCAAAGAAAACGAAAAGAGAAAAAAAAAATCTATTAACTAGTGATTTCCCTCTACAAGTCATGAAGATTTATCCAAATATTTTTTCCTTCTGTTGGTATGGGAATCCCTATGAAACTTGGACATTTTTTAATTCAGTAGTTGAGAAATGCTTACGTGAAAGGGAACTTGAAGTCATTAGGCTTAATGCAGCGCACGTAGTGAGGGGTAGTGGCATTGAGGGTCTCCATAAGCAGATGAAGGGAGTTTCGGAACTTCATGAAAAACAAAACAAAAGGAGCCATCAAGGTTTTGTCAAAGTTGACGTATAATAACTTAAAGTTTTCCAATGACACTACTGGAGATGATTTTGCCCCCTTTGACCTGACACAACCTCAGAAGTGGGGGTGTTCTAAATAAGAATGTAGGGCTTTAGGTTAAAATTTGCTTAAACTCAGCCATTTATATGCTTATTCTACTAAATATACATTTGTTCTCCTCCCACCACATTTCCCTCATTCCGTTTTTAAAAACTTGTTTTCTTAGAGACATTTTAGGTTCACAGAAAAATTAACTGAAGAGGGATTTTCCATCTGCCCCCTGCCCCCACACAGGCAGCACCTCCCCCATTATCAGTACCCCCAACAGAGTGGCACATTCATTAGGATGGTCTGACAAATCAGTTACCTGAAGTCCATCATTTACATCAAAGTTCACTCCCCCCCTTTAACACAGGCTCCCATAGCTTTCTATCGTGAATGCACAATTCTGACTAAAAATATCACCTTACTTGAAGAATGTTAAGTCCATTTATCGTGTACAGTAGGAATTCTGCTACAAAATACTAAAAACATAGCAGGTGACTTACAAGAGCACAGGAAATGAGCAGGAGGGTGGGAGAGTGCAGCCAGAGTGGGGCTACCATCAGGGACACAGGTTCCAGCCTGGAGGCTGTGCATCTCTATAAGGCCCTGCTTCCTATTTCACCTAGACACACAGTCCCCCACACAGGAAAGCAAGCTGACTGGCTTCCTGTCCAGAGCCCCCAGCCTTGTTCAGGTACTATGCCTGTATGTAGGATTTCCTACTCCCCATAGAGCTGAGGACATCAACAAGAGAGGGCCCTGCTCCTGCACCGAGGGAGCTGGCGCTCTGTACAAACCCACAGAGGGAACAACCAGGGGACAAACTGAAAGCAGCAGTGGTCTGTGAAGGATATATACTACAAGAAGTAAGAGCCAAAGAAAATTATTTGGGGAAAGGCTTCCACAGAGTCATGGGTCTAAAGCTGGGTGGAGAGGAGCAGGAGGGGATGGTGTGACATGTCCTCACAGTAAAAGCTCTATCTAGCCTTTCCCCACCTGAGGACCCCATGTGGGGCTTCAGCTGAGCCTGAAGGGAAGACCTGGGGCTTCCCTGAGGAGAAGGAGCCCTGCCATGGTAGCTCCTTCAACTCACCTGGTGCCCCACAGTTTTCTTGTGTTCTTTGGCTGTCTGGCCTGGTCTGCCTTTGGTGGGCTTTGCAGGAGTGCGGCTAAGGGGCATGCGCCCTGATGAGGTGGCTGATGTTGGACTGATGGCCTTCTCATCATCTTGAAATAATTCTGGTAGCATCTTAAACTGGGTCAGAAACAATAGAAGATAATTACACTCTAAATTAACTCAAATGTAAACCTTCACAGAAGACCTGGAGTCCATACTACTTCCCTTCCTTAAGTAATCCCTTTCAGAGTCTCATTCCAGAAGTAATCAATATCTATCTGTGTTAGGAAACAAAGATATGAGAGGAAGGTGACACAAATGCTACAAAAACATAGGAGGAAAAATTTGGTGATTCTACAGCCATGTTTGGGGAAAACAAAATCAAAACTACTTCACTCAAGCAGCCCCTGTGGCACAGCGGTTTAGCACCGCCTGCAGCCCAGAGTGTGATCCTGAGACCCAGGATCCAGTCCCACATTGGGCTCCCTGCATGGAGCCTGCTTCTTTCTCTGCCTGTGTCTCTGCCTCTGTGTGTGTGTGTGTGTGTGTGTGTCTCTCACGAATAAATAAATCTTAAAAAAAAAAAAAAAAAAAACTACTCCACTCACACTGGCAATCCTAATCTACAGAAATGTCCATTACAAACATATTACTGGTCTTGAACTACAATTATTTTATGAGCAAAATACTAATTGAAAGTCTTATCTTATTACCTTTCCTCAGGTAAGGTAAAATGCTTTATCATTATGCTTCATTCATCTACCTACTAACACAAATGGTGAGCACCAGCTAAAAAAAACTCACTGAAAAATCTCAGCAAGAAGGGTGTCATGAACTAGTTCTCCAATATTATAAGATTGAAAAATAATCACGAATTAATTTTTGAAAAATAACATAGATTTATAAGGAAAACAATTAAAAGCCCTATTCTTGTCCTGGATGTAACCTTTTATATTTGTTTTCAAGGGATTGATAACTTGATTGCATAATTTCTGCAATCAATTTTGTGTTATACCAGGTTAGCACTATGAGAGACTATTAAAAGATCTGGCATTTAACAAGTAGATGGATGGTATTAGTCAATATGGTTAGGAGAAATTTTATGGAATGAAAGAGACTTCAAACTAACTGACAGGAACATCTTGAAACCTATGTATCTTCAACAGTGACACATTCTGCATAAAATTCTTCAAATTATAATTGCAACTACTAATTATTTGTCTAACAACTTCAGAAATAATTTTCTTAGTAGAGTTCTTTCATTAAAAAACAAAATCAGAGAACTCCATTTGCTCATAATGTGTATATTTAATCATAAGGGTAATTTAAGAAATAACTCATGATGTATAAAACAAATTGTTATACAAACATACCAATAATGGTTGCTTCTACACAAATGAATATATCCCTTTTACAGAAAAAAAAATACATATATCCTAGTTTATTTAGCTGCAAAGAGGAAAACATGTAGTACCACTATCTTGTATTACAAGCTGTGTTCCAAGAGAAAAAATAAGAGTCCCTAATAGATTTGAACCCCAAACCCATGTTATGTGTATCATGATGCACCATCTCCCCGCTTTAGCTGTAACAATGCTGCATAGACTGCAATCACTCCAAATGATTCCCCAGAACACATAGCTACCTTCTGATAATTAAGGATCTACTAGCCATCAGAAAAGTTAGTCAGAAGAAAGGACTGATTACAAGTGTCTAGGGAATGAGAACTTGAGAATGTTCCATTTAAGCTAAATTGCCTAGGCAGAGTATTAGAATGTTATGGTTTCCATCACTATTCGTAAATAGAAACGATTTATACTCTAACTGAATACAGCACGCTGAGGGACTGGCACCATGAGAGATTTTTCTTTTATACATCATTCCTCCTATAAGCTATAAAGCATTAATGCCCAGTGCTTATGAGTGTAAGTAAGAAACTGACTTAGATACCGAACTGACTTTCAGCTCAAGTCATGATCTTAGGGTCCTGGGATCAAGCTCCGTGTCATGCTCCCCACTCATCAAGGAGTCTTTGTCTCCTGCTCCCTCTGCTTCTACCCTACTATCTGTCTCATGCTCTCTCTTTCCCTCTAAAATAAATAAATCTTAGGGCAGCCCGGGTGGCTCAGCGGTTCAGTGCCGCCTTCAGCCCAGGGTGTGATCCTGGGGACCCAGGATGGAGTCCCACATCAGGCTTTCTGCATATGTCTCTGCCTCTCTCTCTCTGTCTTTCATGAATAGAAAAATAAAATCTTTTAAAAAAATAAATCTTAATTAATTAAATGATTAAATGATGCAGCAAAAAACCTGTTTTCTCTCATCATTTTTCACAAAGGCACAAGAAAGTCTACAACCACTGTGGAGATAACAATTTCACATAAAACTCAAAATATTGCACAGTGGTTAAGAGCAAACTCTGAGCAAGTCAGCCTATGTTTTGTCTTGAAAACTTATTAGCTATGAAATCTCTGTCCTTCAGTTCCCTCTTCTGTAAAATGTGATGATAATATCACCTCATTATAAAAATTACATGAGTAACATTCGTAAGGCATTTAAAACAAGAATTGACACACACTGTTATGTATCTGATAAATTAAAAACTAACAGTAAAGCTAATTTTGTTAGAAAACTCATTATTGTTAAAAAGCTAATGTTTAAGTAATTAACACTTTATTGAATATATCCTGATTGAAGAAAGCCTATACACTGTTACCTTGCTTGATTTCAGAACTTTAATTTGTTCTTCAAAAACAGTGTCTTTATTCTTTTCCAGAAAGCCTTCACACTGGTATTCCACCTGAAAACACATGCAAAAATGTTCTTAACTAACAGACTTTTTGAACAGATATTATTATCATCAACAACAAAAGTACGTATTAGGCTCAGGATCCTACTGGCTCTCAGCAAATTGGTATCAATTTTATTCTACGAAACCAGTACCATTCTTGGGAAGAAATACATGAACTCTAGAGTAAAACTCCTCAAATACTGTTTTTCCCTAGGGAAGAGTGGTAGTGCTAATTAGTTATGGTCTGAAAGATCCTCCCAATTCATAGGGAAGCAGACTCATAAGAAGTTGACCCTCTTCTTCCATGCTGGCAGAAGAGAGCTCCTCCGTGGCCAACCCAACGTATCTTCTTGTGACTCACATCACTACCCAGGAAGGGTAGTTCTCTTGGGAGAGAAGACACTAAAGCTAGAGAGAGATCAGAAGGAACAAAGAGCTGTCTGACAGAGGGTTGAGGTGGTACCTGGGTAAATACTGTATGATCTGGTAAGTGAAACTACCTGAGAGTGTACTTCTTGCTTCCAAAACTCCAGTGACTTAGGGCATCTACCACTCAAGTTGCTCCCCAGCCTATAACACAAAGCCCTTAGGTGACCTAATGTCATTCCCAGGTTTCCAGGTAGGATTAAGGAGACTCAGAAGATCCTCAATTCCTGAAGGAAACTCCAGGAAGTTTACCCCCAAAAGCCTACCCACGTTTCCTTTAAATATAAAAAAATATAAATCTCGTAGCTCCTGATTTTCTGAGTACACCACTGAATTCATGAAGTAGCAAGTCTGCATACCCTGTTAGTAGGGACCCAGTACCTCAGCCACAGAGGCTGACACAAGCCCACAGTCTCTATTCTAACCCCTCAAAGACATCAGCAGTCTGAGGCAGTGACCTGCAATTAAACACATTAACATTTTTTTTTCACATTAACATTTCTACATTGAAGTATGTAAATATCCAGCATAACTGAGATAAATAGACTATACACAACCTCGTGTTAGTTCAAGTCAGAGATTAGGTTTAGCCATAAAATGAATTATGAAAAGACTTCTTAGTTTTCAGAGTTTCTTGGATTTCAGAATTATAGACGATTGTAGACTCCTATTTATTTCATAATATAATTCTATTTAGGCTAAAGGAAGAGAAAACCAACAAAGCACACTGAAAAATACTTTTCCTATAAGACCATAAAGAATGCAAGTTTCAGCAAAGATAAAAATATCTCGACTATCACTTTTTTCCTTCTTTGAACTTAAATATTCAGAAAGAAAAAAGGTAATAAAGCTTTCTTACTTTGTCAGCAAAATGTTGGATGATGAAAGCTTTGTTTGATAGACGGGGCTTTTCAAAGAGTGCACATTTGTTCAAATGTGTGTTGTACAGTTTTTGGGCCCAAGTGTCATCTGTACCTTTAGGCATCTACATTCAGGGGAGAAAGGAAAAAAAAACAACAATGGAAACAAGGTGAATATTTTTATGAGACTCTTCTGATGAATCAACCAAAGGCCATTTTTTGGCTTTTTATTCAATTAGGGACTCATTCCTTCCACATTTCTGCTAGATGCCAAAAATTAATTGCTAATGAAAAGCAAGGATTGAGACCTTCTCATGGGTGACTCAACCCAATCTTTGGGCAACTCAATCTGCCTATACCAGGAATCATCAAATAAATATTCTGTTTTTAAAACAAGAGCCTCGCAAACAAAAAATGAACTATCATGATGTCATGTATTTTTTTTCTAGGTAAGCTATGTGTCCAATGTGGGGCTTGAACTCATGACTCCTGAGATCAAGAATCACATGCTCTACTGACCTTGCCAGGTGCTACATATCACATATTTTTAAAAATTTGTTAAATAAAGGTAACATCTGCAGAGAATGAAATATTTATATAATTCAGAAAGGTTTAAAATGAAGAGTAGGGGCACCTGGGTGGCTCAGTTGTTTACGCATCTGCCTTTGGCTCAGGTCATGATCATGGGGTTCTGGGGTCAAGCCCCACATTGGGTTCCCTGCTCAGCAGAGTCTGCTTCTCCCTCTCTTTCTGCCTCTGCCCCTGACTTGTACTCACTCACTCTGTCACTCAAATAAAGAAAATCTTTTTTTAAAATAAATAAAGAGTAATCTCCTTTCACCATTTCCACCAACTTTTTTATCTTTCTGTCTAGAGGTATGAACACAAGTAGAATCATTCTGTAAGCTCCTTGCACTTTTTTTAAATAGTAGCAGTCTTGTATTTATGGCCATTAAGCTGTTACTCATTTTTTGTTCTTATAAAAATGGTCACAAAGGCTTCTTTTACATATATACCTTGGATACTTTTGCAAGTATATTCATAGGGTGAACTCCAGCAGTTCACCATTGTTAGGTGCAAAGGTACCTGTGGTTACAAATTTGATAAATATTGTCAAATCTCCTCAAAATACGTTGTATTAACTCACGCCCTACTATCAATGAATGGTACTATCAAATTTAACCCTACCTATCTGTGGTGTGTGGTGGCTCAGTCAGTTAAATGCCAACTCTTGATTTTTGGCTTAGGTCATGATGTCATGATCCCAGGGGTCCTGGGATTGACCCACTTGTGCTCCACATTCAGCGTGGAGTCTCTTGAGATTCTCTTCCTCTCCCTCTGCTTGTCCTCCCATTCACATGGGCACCTCTCTCTCTCTCTCTCTCAAAATAAGTAAAATCTTAAAAACAAAAACCAAAAAAAAAAAAAAAAAAAAAAAAACCCTTGCCTATCTGATAGGTAAAAAGCAGTATCCCATTTTTTATTCGAATTACATTTTTATATAATTTCAAGTGAAACTGAACATTACACTCATTCTTAATGTTGTAGGGAATCTGGATGCTTAGGAGGATCAGTCTATGGTAAGTTGTAATTTATGGCATATAAACTAAAGAGGAGTTAAGAAAAAAGATAGGTTATTTGTCTAAGATCACTCAGCAGTAAAGCTGGATATCCATTATTTTCTCAACATGCTGTGTCTTCAAATATTAAAGCTAAAATTCCCTTTCTACCAGATATATTAGTAATAAAGAATAAGCAGTAAATTTAAAAATTATAGATATTTAGAACTATTATTCAAAATATATTTTGTATGATTTCTTGCATATCTTTAAATATGTCATACCACTGAACAAAAAAAAAGTACCAAATACAAGCATATTGATAACAAAAGTAGCTAACACTGGTGGTAGTTGTGTCTAATGTCAATTTTTCACATAACTTAGAAGCAGGTGAAAAAAGAAAGGAAATTCTCCAAGTTTCTAATTTTTTTAAAAAAAGATATATTTATTTACTTATTTTCGAGAGAGAAGGAGAGTACGAGTGGGGGGAGGGGCAGAGAGAGGGAGAGAATCCTCAAGTAGACTCCCCGCTGAGCATCAAGCCTGACTTGAGACTCAATCCCAAGGACCCTGAGATTATGACCTGAGCCAAAATCAAGAGTCAGCCACTCAACTAACTGAGCAGCACAGGTGCCTCAAAATTCTCCAGCTTTCAATTGTATTTGGAAACCTTTGGGTCTAGTGACCCTTTGGAATGTAAGTGGGGTGACCTCTCACTTATTGCCACAATGGCACTTCATGGTATACTAACGAATCTCTACTTGAATCCACTAACCTTCTGACCTTGACATAGCTCTTTTGATAGACTAGGTACATCTGCAAATCATATTTACCTTGCATTCTTCATCCAGCAAATCTAAAATGCCCAGTTTAGATTCTATAAGATTAATGCAAGGCTGATTATCATAAAAATCTATGAGTGTCCATGGAATTTGTTCTTTCATATATTCTTCTTGTTCTAATTTGAAGACATGCTGAAATGAAAAAGACAAAAAAGAGCTGGCATTATTGAACAGTACAAGTAATGTTAGTCAAGAAACAACATTTATAGAAAACAACTTAGATTTTCTAAGAGGATATGAACATAATTTGAGATAGTCCATGGCATTCAGCAACCATAATCTTGTGGGAGACACATGATTTACACATGGAGAATAATATAAGAAGCAAATAAAAACCACAGATAGTAAAACCTCAGCTATACAGGATTGTTGGTAAACAAGATTTACTTAGTAAATCTAAGTACATAGATGCATGCGTTAGACAACTGACAAATGTAGCAGTATTTTATATTTTTTTATGTATACATCTAACATTGCACTATATACTTTTTGGCCTCAGATTATTGCACAGTGCTGCTAACGATGCCTTAGCTGGCCTTGAACAACTATGCAGAGCAGATGCACCCTGGACCACTGAACCAAACTGGGTGATGCTTACAGCATAGCAAAAATAATTCTCTTAAGGGACAGTGATGTTGGAAGTTCACGTGCCTCAGAATTAGATAACAGTGTTTTATGTCTGCTTCCATTATCTTCCATAGTCAGGGAATCTTTGGCTCAATTTTCTGGATTCTTCATCCAATGCTACAAGTAGCTGCAAGAAATACCAATTCACTTCTCTTTCTGCTAAATGCTTCTACCACCATCCTCACCATTGCTTCTAATCTCCATTCACTCATTTACGCAAAAATACATATCACCTGTCTACTATGTGCCAGTCACTGCATACAATTAACAAACTAGACATGGGTTCTGCCCGCATGAGTTTGGAGACTAATGGGAAAAACAGACAGAAATAAAATAATCACAAACTGTAGTAATGTTACAGAGGAAAATAATGCAAGCTATGAGAGCAAGAGTCCTCATGAAGTTTAGATATATGGTGGTGAGGGAAAGCTTCCCAGAGGAAAGACTGTATGAAATCAGCTCCGCAGATGAATGGATTTCAAGTTACTCTAGGCAGAAGGGCAATCCAACCACTGATAGAGTTCTTGCTTCAGGCTGCCCAGCCAACCCACAACTTCTTGTCTCCACAAGATGTTAATGACCTCTACTCATTGCTCTTGGGGATTTCTGTTTTCCTTTGTCTCTTGTGTGTCCTTGTTCTCTCACACATTTTGATGCTTTTTCTGGAAAGAACAGCTCTCTCTATGACCAGACAACTCATATTTTCTAGGACCCCAAGCCCCATGAAACTTAGGTGTCACCAAGATTTCTGATACATATTCTCCTTGTGCACCTGGAACTTTCTCACTTTATTCTGTACTTATTATAATGCCCCTCTTGGCTCATTTGCAGCATTTACCAGCTGCAATAAGCTTTAATAATTAAAAACAAACAAACAAAAGGGTCACCCACATGAATATTTATATCATGCTAACCAGAAAGCAAATTTATTCTGCTCTCTTGATGAATGAGAAGGCAGATAGGGCACCATGTGTCAGCAGGATGCCTTGCCTGATGGCACCAATATTTTACAAAACAATGAGCCTTGTCTTTTTTTAATTCAATAATTTATATGCCGTCACTGACAACAGAAACACTGGTCCAGATTTTGTATGGGCTTGATTCTTACACACATTTCTATGCCTAGGTGGGGAAAGTCCATGAAGCCTCAAAAATTCTGGATACTTAATTGTCAAAAAGACAATGTGGGCACAAGGTTCAACATGGCTAGAGATCCTTGGTCAATCTATAATGCCTCCAAGCACTAAACATGCCAATAACCATTTTGATCATGCCCACTGCCCCACCCATAATCCCTGCCAAGGGACTGGCCCAGAGCAGCCAAGCTCTTTACTATAAGACCCCATGTTCCTAGTCACAGCTGGTCAACTGCTAGAGATCTCTGAGAGAAAAGTGAACAAAGTTATGATTCTCTTTCTCAGGTGGAAGAATTTGGAAATGGGCAATTAATAGTGCAAGCTGAAGCCAAAAGAAGTCAAGATGAATGGAGATTTCAAAGAAAATTAAGGGGATGAGAGGAGCAAGCTAACCACTGCTGGGTTCGTAGGAAGCTTGAAGTGAGTGAGAAAGTTGAAACCTTGAGAAAATATATACATAAGCCATATGACAGTAAGAGGGAACAAACACTGTGCAGAGAAAAGATAAGATGCAGTATAGTGTGTGTGTGTGTGTGTGTGTGTGTGTGTGTGTAGAGAGACAGAGACTGAGACAGAGACAGAGAGGAGACACAGATGGAAAGAGAGGGAAAGAGAAACAAGAGAATCAGAAACACACATGCAGAAACATGGGGTCCTTATAAAATAGACAAATTAGCAAGTCCCTAATGAGGCCAGTGTTGGTTCCTTATATTGATAGTCATGTTGTGCCAAAATGTACTTGGAAAGAGCTCAGGTTGTGGCTCTGATTAAAGTATTAAGAAACTCAGTAAAACCTTGAGAAAAGATAATGCTTAATTTAATCTCTGATAGGTTTTTATGTTTCTTTTTTAAATTTTTTAAATTTATTTTTTTATTATAAATTTATTTTTTATTGGTGTTCAATTTGCCAACATATAGAATAACACCCAGTGCTCATCCCATCAAGTGCCCCCCTCAGTGCCCATCACCCAGTCACCCCCACCCCCCGCCCACCTCCCCTTCCACCACCCCTAGTTCCTTTCCCAGAGTTAGGAGTCTCTCATGTTCTGTCTCCCTCCCTGATATTTCCCACTTATTCTTTCTCCTTTCCCCTTTATTCCCTTTCACTATTTTTTATATTCCCCAAATGAATGAGACCATATAATGTTTGTCCTTCTCCGATTAACTTATTTCACTCAGCATAATACCCTCCAGTTCCATCCACATCGAAGCAAATGGTGGGTATTTGTTGTTTCTAATGGCTGAGTAATATTCCATTGTATACATAAACCACATCTTCTTTATCCATTCATCTTTCGATGGACACCGAGGCTCCTTCCACCCAGGGCAATTTACACATTTAATGCAATCTCTATCAAAATACCATAGACTTTCTTCAGACAGTTGGAACAAATTATTTTAAGATTAGTGTGGAATCAGAAAAGACCCTGAATAGCCAGGGAATTTTATTTTATTTTTTTAAAGATTTATTTATTTATTTATGAGACACAGAGAGAGAGAGGCAGAGACACAGGCAGAGGGAGAAGCAGGCTCCATGCCAGGAGCCCGATGCAGGACTCGATCCTGGGACTCTAGGATGGCGCCCTGGGCCAAAGGCAGGCGCCAAACCACTGAGCCACCCTGGGATCCCCAGCCAGGGGAATTTTAAAAAAGAAAACCATATCTGGGGGCATCACAATGCCAGATTTCAGGTTGTACTACAAAGCTGTGGTCATCAAGACAGTGTGGTACTGGCACAAAAACAGACACATAGATCAATGGAACAGAATAGAGAATCCAGAAGTGGACCCTCAACTTTATGGTCAACTAATATTCGACAAAGCAGGAAAGACTATCCACTGGAAAAAAAGACAGTCTCTTCAATAAATGGTGCTGGGAAAATTGGACATCCACATGCAGAAGCATGAAACTACACCACTCTCTTACACCATACACAAAGATAAACTCAAAATGGATGAAAGATCTAAATGTAAGACAAGATTCTATTTATGTTTCTTATGCAAAGATGAAAAATAGAACAATCACATTTTTATGGAAATAGTCATAAGGCTAAGGTTTGAAGATCACCTCTGCATTATTTCACTGTGTTAAGTAACTTAACTTGCTAAATACAGATGGTTCAAATTTTCATCAGAGTATATGCAGTATTTTTTTTTAAATCAATCAATCAAATGTTTGATGATGACAAGCAACAATCCCTTGTCCCATCCCTCAATCCAGTCTCACTCTCTGGAGGAAACCATTTTTAACTTCCTTAATTATTTCTTACTGATACTTACCTCTAAAGAATATGTGTACTTCCCGTTTTTTAAATTTGTCCATTGGAAACATCATCTATTGATTTCTTGATGAGACAGACGAGGCTAAATTCATATATACCACCTCTCCACTGCCCTTCTGCTTTCCTCCCAATATTATTACTTTTGGTTCTTCTTTTGATTTTTACTAATTTTGTAACTTAAAACTATACCTTTAAACTTCTTTTTCTTTATCATTAACCATGCCACCTGACCTCTCTCTTATTAAGATGAGGATACTAAGGGCTCTTTTCCTATCCTTCAGCTAGCTCTCTTCTCTTCCATCTTCAATTCCTATGGGTGACTTTTTTGTTTTGTTTTTTGGGTGACTTATTTTTAATATCCTCTTCCATCAGTACTAACAACCATCCTAAATCTTGCACTTAGAACTGTGCCTGGCACTTTACATACTCTAACTCATTTACTATATACAACCATATGCAGTAGGTACAATCATTACCCCCATTATACAGATGAAGAGACTAAAGCCCAGGAAAGCCAATTAACCTGTCCAAGGTCCCCTGAATATTCAATGCAGAATGGGATTCCAATCTAAGCAGTTTACTTTTGAAGGTCTGTGTTCCTCACTATTGTAATCTACTGCCTCTCATTTTTAAATATCTTGAAACCCCCCAATACCATGATAACACTTGAAGATATATTATTACTTCACAAGAGCCATTCTCAAAATATGCCCATTGCCATTGTCATGGTGAATGTCTCAGTCTATTGAAAAGAGAATCTGTAAAAGAATATGTAAATAAAATATGCAGAAAAGAGTGTGTGTTCTGATTTTTCATGCTGGCATCTTCCTAATACAGCAAGTGAGTTAAGACAGTCTTAACTCCACAGGGACAATACACTGAAGGATATCCTAAGCTCAAAACTTCATACTGCCTATGTTACTACCCATCACACTTCCTGCTTCCATCACTCAACTTACTTCAACTGAGTTTTTACTATTTTCAGACTGTAATCTGAAAATCATCTTGAATCTTTTCTGGGTCATAATCATTTCTTTAATATTGCATTAATTTATTAATTGTAAGTTCCTCAACAGCTCAGTTGTTCTAAAGCCTAGACAATTATTGCAATTTACAACCTCATTTCAGAAACCAGACTTTAAACACAGTGTAGGAATTCAAAAGAATAATTTACAGTAGAATATTAGTTAAGAAAGAAAAGTCTTACCATATTGAATTGTTGCTGTAGTTTTTCATTTGCATAATTTATGCAAAACTGTTCAAAACTATTTATCTCAAATGTTTCAAATCTGTAAAACCAAAAACAGTATGTGAAGAGGAGAAAAAGAAATAGCTTTTTTAAATATTCAAAATGTGCCTATTAGAAAAAGAGAAAGAAAGAGAGAGAGAGAGAGAGAGAGAGAAGAAATTTCCCAACATTGTGAAACTCTCCACATCAGTGAAGGTAAAGGTTTATAAGTCAGTTACATGGAATCTGTATCCAGCAGATAGGCATCAAGCACATAGCAGAAAGGTTTTTTTTAAAGCTCTTTAAAGATGTGTTCAACAGTATGAGTTTTTGAGAGCCAATTCATCTCCAAGTGGGGAACAATCGAATTATGATAAAGCTATTGATCTTGTCAATTTACAGATTCACAGTGTCTACATTCACATAACAGGGAACAGAGAACAGAGATCAAACAGGTTCTTTTGAAAAACTAAACAACAGGGCAGCTCAGGTGGCTCAGCGGTTTAGCGCCACCTTCGGCCCAGGGCGTGATCTTGGAGGCCCAGGGTGAGTCCCGCATTGGGCTCCCTGTATTCAAAAGGAGCCTGCTTCTCCCTCTGCCTGTGTCTCTGCCCCTCTCTCTGTGTCTCTCATGAATGGATAAATAAAATCTTAAAAAAAAAAAAAATACTAAACAATAAAAAATTAGACATCAAAAAACAAATGTAGGGGCAGCCCGGATGGCTCAACGGTTTAGTGCCACCTTCGCCCAGGGCATGATCCTGGAGTCCCGGGATCGAGTCCTGCGTTAGGCTTCCTGCATGGAGCCTGTTTCTCCCTCTGCCTGTATCTCTTTCTCTCTCTCTGTATGTCTCATGAATAAATAAAGTCTTAAAACACACACACACACACACAAATGTATATGAAAGGTATTAACAGTTCAAGTGGGCACCCAGAAAAGGCAACTAGCAAACAAAATAAGGTTTTTAGAAATGCTCTCCTAGTTTTCTTTTCTCTTTACCAGTAGGAGAAAGAATCTAATACACATTTAGAGTTATTAGATAATCTCTAGAAAGAAATGCTCTATGGCAGACCACTAAGCCAAATACACTTACCCGTATATGTCTAGCACTCCGATAAAAGAGTGCTGTTTGACAGCTGAATGGAGGGCCTGATTGACATGATCTACAATCCAGTTAAAGAGCTTGGCATAAATGTGCTTGGCTAAAGCATCACGGGCATTCGTGGCCTGCAGCTTAGAGATTGGTTTGATATATGTCTCTGTGGCTGTAGCCAGTTTCCGATGGCAGAGCCAGTGACACATCTCCTCATAGTCCACGCCCATAAGATCAGAGAAGATGCTGAGGGGTTCATGCTTGGGCTGACAAAAAGAGAGTGGGTTATTTCTTTTGGCCAAATCAATCAAATATTTACTAAATTTACTAAAAAATACTAACAAAGAGGTAACAAAATCCAGAAATTTCTTTGTTATAACTAACACAGTGCTCATGTGAAGTGGTCGGTGATCATAATCATAACTGTCCATTAGACTAACATCCAGGCAGCATTTTATAATCTCTTCTCGGGCTCATTTCACAAGCTACATCTTCCTTTGTCTCTTCACTGTATTTGTTTTTAATCTGTCTTTAGGCTCCTTCAGTTGATCAGAGTATCTGTCAGCTTGTCAACAAGTATTTACTGAATGCCTATGATATGCCAGTAAATAAAACCAGACATGGCCCCTATCTGCCTACAACTTATAGTAACTAGAGGAAATGGATATTAATCAAATGACTGTTCCCTAACCTGTAAAATTACTGCAAAGAAAAAAGGAGCTATACTCCGATTCCATGTGAAAGGAGTGTGCCCTATTCAGGAGGCAGAGGCCAGTTGCCTTGAGAAACAGAGCTGAGATCTGAAGGATAGGAAGGTATTAACTCAGTGAAAGGGGAAGAAAGGGTCTTCAGGCTGAGGGAACAACTGGCATACAAGTCCTGTGGTGGGAGTGAAACTAGTAGTATGAGAGACTAAAGCTGAGTGAGGGAGAAAATATCTGAGATGAAGCCACAGAGACAGGCAGGGTATATACCATGGCTGGTCTTCATCCTGAGAGCAAAGGGAAGCCACTGAAGAGTTTGAAAGAGATAACTTGATAGCTATTTGCATGACTTCTTAGATTAGAATCTCTTTAATGGGGGTGCCTGGGTGGTTCAGTTGGTTAAGCAGCTGATTCTTGGTTTCAGCTCAGGTCATAATCTCACAGTCATGGGATAAAGCTCCATGTTGGGCTCCTGCTCAGTGCAGAGTCTGCTTCAGATTCTTTCTCCCTCCCCCTCTACCCTTCCCTGCTTGCACTCTCTTCCTCAAATAAATAAATAAAATCTGTAAAAAAAAAAAAAAAAAAAGAATATCTTTAATGACTTACATATCTCTATTCCCTATGTCTTCCATAGGCCTTGCATTGAGTAGACATTCAACAAATACTGGTTTAATTTAATCCACATGAGTGCATTATATTTTTTAATATCTTCATTCACATGTTTCAATTGAATCTGATGACATTCCTGGGGAACAGGCAGGATGAACATTGCTATCTCTGACTGAAACCCAAGAGGAGAGCTTGGATTTGAAACATCACATGACCAATTTATGTCAGTGTTGTCATTAGAACCTGGGTGCCCTGACACCCTCACCTCCTGACCCTTTCCACTGAGGAAGTTCTTCCTTCATCTTACCTCTTCCCAAATGATCACTTCAGATATAAATCAGCACATTACCAACAGCATGTCACAACTCTCTTAAATAAGCAGCTAATTTCATTCATGTAAATATGAATGATTTGACATCATTTAGAAGTGGATCAGTACTCTCTAAACATATTCTATTTGGGGAACCAGGGTGGCTCAGTGATTGAGCGTCTGTCTGCCTTTGGCTCAGGTTATGATTCTAGGGTCCTGGGATCGAGTTCCAATTTGGGATCCCCGCAGGAAGCCTGCTTCTTTCTCCTTTTGCCTATGTCTCTGCCTCTCTCTCTCTCTCTTTCTGTGTCTCTCAGGAATAAATAATAAAATAAAATTAACATACTCTATGTTAATGGCATTACTTTACTATTATATCACGGCTGTAAACTTTTTTGTTCAAATTTTCTGTAACTTTACTTCTATCCCTTTTTATCTGAGGGAAGTCAATAATCTCCCACTATGATAGATCAATTTTTTCTTGTAGTATCTGTTGGTTTTTGCTTTATATATTTTAAGTCTATGCCATTAAGTACATTAAAGTTTAGAACCATTACATCTTCCTGGTGAATATAATCTCTATCATTATATACTACTCTATTTATCTCTACTGCTGCTTTTGGCCCCAAACTTTATTTTGTTCAACATCAATACAGGGTCTGCTAGGTTTTATTGTAGCGATTATGGTATATCTTTTCTAAACTTTTTATTTTAAAACTTTCTATACCTTTATGTTTTAGGAATGCTTATTTCAAAAGCATAGAGCTGCATTCCTAAACCAGTTATCCAGTTGTTATCTAGTAATCTACTTCTATGATTTTAGGAGGAGCAGGGGCTGATGATTTACTTTATTTTTTTAACTTTTTCTTCTGAGCTAGTTTTAGACTAACAGAAAAGTTACAAGAGCAGTACAAAGAAGTCCCTTCACCCAAATTCCCTAAATATTAACATTTTACAACACTTGCTTGTATCATTCTCTTTCACATATGTGCACATACACATTAATTTTTAGAACCTTTGAGAGTGGGAAAAAAAAAAAAAAAAACCTTTGAAGGTTCCAAGCATGATGCCATTTTAGTCCTAAATATTTTAGTGTGTATCTCCTAAAAACCAGACATTATCTTATATAACTATAATATCATGAAGAAAATTAGAAAATTAGCAATGATACAGCTCTATTACCTAACTTACAGATTTAATTCAATTTTTTTGATTGAGCTAATCAATTTCTGCACAGAGGTGAGGGAGAGATTTTTATAGTCCAGGATCCAGTCTGAGTTCATATACTCCATTGAGTTGCCAGTTTCATTAGCCTCCTTTAATCTCAAGAGGTCTTTGCTCTTTTTTAGTTGTTGTCTTTTGTGTGTGTGTGTGTGACCTTGATATTTTTGAATAGTATGTCCCTCAGTGTGGGTCTGCATGATGATATCTCATGATTAGATCTGGATCATGCCTTCTTGGCAGGAATACCAGAAAAGTGATGTTGTGATCTCAGTACAACATATTAGAAGTTACATAATGTTGAACAGTCATTTCTCCAAAGACGACATCCTGATGGCCAACAGACACATGAAAAGATGTTCAACACCACTCACCATTAGGGAAATGCTAACTAAAACTATAATGAGATATCACTGCATACCTGTCAGAATAGCTAAAATTAAAATCGTAAGAAACAAAAAGTGCTGGCAAGGATATGGAGAAAAAAGAACCCTTGTACACTGCCAGTGGGAATGCAGCCACTCTGGAAAACAGGATGGAGGTCCCTCAAAAAGTTAAAAAAAGAACTACTCTATGATCCAGTAAGCACATTACTATTTACCCCAAAAGTGGAAAAACACTAATTCGAAAGGATACATGCACCCCTATATTTATTGCAGTATTATTTACAATAGCCAAACTACTTAAAAAGCCTAAGAAACAGACTCTTAACTACTGAGAACAAACTGATGTTATCAGAGGAGAGGTGGGTGAAATAGGTGATGGGGATTAAGGAATGCACTTGCTGTGATGAGCACTAGGCATTGTATGGAAGTGCTGGATCGCTACACTATGCACCTGAAACTAATCTAACACTGTATGGTAACTATACTGGAGTTAAAATAAAAAACTTAAAACATGTTCTTTTTTAAATTTTTTTTAATAATAAATTTATTTTTTATTGGTGTTCAATTTGCCAACATACAGAATAACACCCAGTGCTCATCCCGTCAAGTGCCCCCCTCAGTGCCCGTCATCCATTCACCCCCACCCCCCGCCCTCCTCCCCTTCCACCATCCCTAGTTCATTTCCCAGAGTTAGGAGTCTTCATTCATGTTCTGTCTCCCTTTCTGATATTTCCTACCCATTTCTTCTCCCTTCCCTTCTATTCCCTTTCACTATTATTTATATTCCCCAAATGAATGAGACCATATAATGTTTGTCCCTCTCCGATTGACTTATTTCACTCAGCATAATACCCTCCAGTTCCATACACGTTGAAGCAAATGGTGGGTATTTGTCATTTCTAATGGCTGAGTAATATTCCATTGTATACATAAACCACATCTTCTTTATCCATTCATCTTTCGATGGACACCGAGGCTCCTTCCACAGTTTGGCTATTGTGGACATTGCTGCTATAAACATCGGGGTGCAGGTGTCCTGGCATTTCATTGCATCTGTATCTTTGGGGTAAATCCCCAGCAGTGCAATTGCTGGGTCGTAGGGCAGGTCTATTTTTAACTCTTTGAGGAACCTCCACACAGTTTTCCAGAGTGGCTTAAAACATGTTCACTATAAACTACAAACCAGAGAAATAAATATATTTAAAGGCTTTTTAAAAGCAAACAACAAAAACAACAATAAAAAAAGAAGTTCTATGATGCTGATTGGTCTCACTACTGGTTGCGTCAATCAGAGACACAGAATGTCAAATACAGAAGGGAATGCCTGCCAAGTTTCTCCAATGATAAAGATGACTATCTTTCCCTTTTTAACTACTAAGTATTTGTGGGGAGTTCTGTCTTTTCCAGCCCAATACACCATTCATTATTATTACTATTATTGTTTTAATTAATGATATTTGATCTATTTTGGCACGTGCTATCCTAGTTTATGAATCCACCATTCATTCTCTCCTTTTAGATCTATCTTGGGTCATTCTCCTTCTGCCTATGTGACTTCTATGCTTCTTCCTTTAATATTTCCTTCAGTGAGGACCTCTTGGTGACAAAATCTCCCAATTTCTTTCTTTTTTTTTAAAGATTTTATTTATTTATTCATGAGAGAATAGACAGAGACCCATTTAAGCTAAGTTTTCTGTATTTAGCTTTCTGGGACCAAGTAGGAACTATAAAATCAGTCTGGGAGTAAGTGTGAGGGTCGGTTGACTATTGTAAATTTTTAGGAACTATTTTCTCCTCCAGTTAGCAACAAGGCTTGCTCAAGCCAGATCAACTTTTCTTTGTACTCGTGGAGTAGGTGGTGGGCAATTTTATGACTAATTTCCCATTTAGGGTCTCAGCTTTAGGCAGTGATTCCTCTGTTTATATGAGCCCAAGGCTTTGTCTTTTGTACTCTACTTGGCTAAGAAAACCAAAGCTCATGGTCACCAGGTTCAGTAAATGCCCTAACTCCAGGGCTCTACTTCCTATTTTACTTAGCTTCTGGCCTCTGAGTAGATTTTGCATATTTATTAATTTTTTAAAAATATATAATTTATCATGGGGTGTCTGACTGGCTCAGTCAGCAGAACATGCAACTCTTGATCTCAGGGTTATAAGTTCAAGCTCCACATTAGGTATAGAGATCACTAAAAAACAGAATCTTTAAAATAT
This sequence comes from Canis aureus, assembly GCF_053574225.1. NCBI lineage: Eukaryota > Metazoa > Chordata > Mammalia > Carnivora > Canidae > Canis > Canis aureus. The sequence continues at coordinate 22,839,707 of NC_135642.1, forward strand.
ATATAAGTAGGGGCACCTGGGTGGCTGGCTCAGCAGCTGAGCATCTGCCTTCGGCTCAGGACCTGATCCTGGAATTCTGGGATCAAGTCCTACATAGGGCTCCCCACAGGGGAGCCTGCTTCTCCCTCTGCTCATGTTTCTGCCTCTCTCTCTGTGTCTCTCATGAATAAATATATAAATATTTTTATATATATATATATATATATATATATATATATATATGTAATTTATCCAGTATGAAGATCAATCAGAGCACCTAGTCGAAAACTGCTGGAAAAGATAGTCTCATTTTACAGACAAGGAAAGTGAGGTTCAGAGAAGCTAAGTAATTCACCCAAAAATACAGTGAGATTAAACAATAAAGTAGGGATTGAATCCAGGCAGAGACTGAAATGTGCATTTCAAAACTAACATCTCATTTATACAAATTTAAGTCAGTCACAAATTAATCTACATGTAGATCTGCTAAATATCAACTTGGATATCTGAAGAGTGAAAAGAGTGAAAGTCTTTTTTTTTTTTTTTTTTGAAACAAATCTTAAGACTTTCCTATCACAATCTTGAGCAAGCAGGATGGAAAAAGAATTATATTAAAACTTCTTCCACTCTAATAAAGTTTAAAAATACCTATATGTATGTATATATGTGTGCGCATGCATATGCATGTGCTTGTTATATTTGATGATGGTGATCAGCAAATATTGCAAATCATAAATGCCCAATGAGGACAATCTGAGACTACCAGGTTTTGTTGCAATTTAAACAAACATTTCATATGGAATTGGGTTTTAATTCTCAGTGTGCAGTTATCGCTATTCATGCAAGAATACGCAAATCTTAGTGAAGATACCCAAGCCCCCAGCCATCTAGTTCCTCTTCTCAGGAGTAACAACTGCTAATAGTTGTTTCAATAAATTTTAAGCCATATTAAAACTCCATAGCTGAAGACACAAAGTTTTCAATATTTGGTACTTGTGCCATGGGCCAAATGAACCCTCCTCCCTAGATGGCCCCAATACAAGTTTCATATTGAATACTTCCCACCTCTGTTCATATGGACCAGACATGTATCCAAGTTTTCTCTTCTCTCTTACCCCTAACACACACAATCACTGTGCACCAGGGATTAGCATCCATATTTTTTACCTTCAGTTCAAGATTCTACTTGGGATAATTTATCTGATAATGTTAGTAGAGAAACTTCAAATATACTGCTTCCTTAAAGAATCAACAAAACTGAAATACAAGCTATCACACTAAGCACATTCTAACTTACAGGTATTGTGCAGCTATCTGAATCCCGAGATGTAAATGCAACATTGCCTAAGTGAAGGATGCCAGCAAGTATTCGGAAAATTCCCATCTGATAAGACTCACTAATTCCTGAAACAACAGAAAAATGAACAAGTGATTACAAACTATTACAGTAGACAATTTTAAACCTGTTGTTAACTCTTGAATATTGCCAGATGTGCAGATGGTACATGCCATAGTTAACAACATTCATCTTTGTTGACATTAACACATAAAACAAGGCAGCATCATGATTGGGAGCATGGGATGCAAGAACTGGGCTCAAGGGCTGGCTTTGCTTCTGACCTGCCATCTTTTAGGTAACATCTGGTTAGGTAACATCACCTTTTTATGTTTCATCTGGTTAGGTAACATCACCTTTTTATGTTTCAGTTTTGAGGTATGAGAAGAGTAGTGACGGTCTCCAAAGGCATCCATGAACATTAATAAGAAAATGCACGTAGTCATGCAATATACTTAGCACACTATGGGACACATAATAAATGCTAAACAAATTATCATACATACACTGGATTTAAGTATTTTCTTAACATTATAACCTTTTCTATTCCAAATGCAAGCTATCGCCCAATAAGGCTATTTTAAGTCAGATTATTTTAATTACTTCTTCTAACTACAGACCAAGTGTAAATTAAAGAGATCGCAAGATTAGAAGAGTTTGGGCTCGTGTTATACCCAGCCTGATGAGGGAATACTGAAATGCAGTACTGGAGCAGCAACTAAAGGACGAGGCAGTATGAGAAAGCTGTACAGCCCTTGGTGTTTTATCAGATCTGGCTTCATTTTTCAACAAGGTAAGAATTTCCTGAATATTAGATATAATTATGTGGAAGTAAAAATAGTAAAATTATTTCCAAATATGTAATCATATACAGGATAATTGAAAGTTGATCTAATAATGAATGTTTTTCCTATCTCCTAATTATGGCTTTTCAAATTTGTAATTTTCTATTTACAAATATATTTAGCCCTAGAAGTATAGCAGTATTTTTTAAACTTAATGTGCAAATGAATCACCAGTGGATCATGTTAATATACAGATTCTGATTCAGTAGGTCTGAGATAAAGCATAAGTTTCTGAATTTTTGCAAGCTTCATTATGGTCCTGGACCATACTCTAAATAGCAATGCTTTTAAATTAAATTAACCCAACTCACAGTACTTATCAAAATACCATCACATGCTTTTAGTTATTTATATTTTGAGGTTGTTAAAATAAATAATTCACCACTAAAAGTTGTACACTGCAGTTCTAAAGACTGATTTACTTGTATGTAGACCCCATATTTTTTAAATCTCAGAAACTAGACAGTGACATCTGAGCCATTTTTAAAACAGTGGAAAAATATACATGTAATACAATGTTTTGTCACTACACCAGCTCAACCATATTTCCCAACGACAAAAGACCAAAACAAATAAACAAAAAACAAAAGTGAAAAAAAAAAAAGCAAAATCCTACAAAATGTGAGCTTGTTCAGGAACCCATTTCATTCAGCCTTAGATGTCAGATTTTGTGAAAATTTAAACAAAAAAATTAGTTCTACCTCCCCTAAGACCCCCAATTTGTTTTAAACAGCTTTACTGAAGGATGATTTGCCCACCATAAAATTCACCTGATTTAAGTACAATTCAGTGATTAGTTGTACAACCATTACTACAAACTGAATTTAGAATAGTTCCCATCACCCCAAAATAAAACGTCATGTTCATTTGCTGTCCAAAGGTGTTTTATAAAGAATGAATGTTCAATCTCCCAACACTCACCAAGTAATACAAAGCTTAGCCAACATTCCAAAGATTGCTTGAATCAGAGACCTACTGCTCATAAGAGCTCAAAAATAAAATTATGTTACCTAGCAAAGTGCACGCCTGCCTGGTATGTGCCATCTCCTTGGTATCATCAACTCCTTCAATCACGGGACTGCCACCCTGCTTCGTGTAATGAAAGTTATCTGCATTTCCTACAATTAATGAAAATAAAAGATTTGCAGTCTATGAAAAAGCCTTGGCTTCTACCCTTACGTTCACTCTAATGCAGAGGCAGTGATAGCACAGTCACGTGTACTGAGTCTGGAGTTCGACTGCCTGAGTACTCATCAGTCATCTTAAACTCAACTCATGGTCAATTTTGCTCCATGTATGCAGCTATTCACCCCGTCCCCATCCCTAGGTTATCATGAAGCCAACTGCAGACTTCTTATGATTTTACTCATAAATATCTTAGCATGAAATAATCTCCTTTTTAATAGGTTTATGAACTCAGGAATTAACAGAAAGCAGTATCAGAACGATAAATCTAATACCATATTCATACCTAATCGCAGCATTTTAAATTCAGGTAACTTTGCTGAAGCACAAAGCTGATAGAAGATATGATAGTTTCTCTCCTCTTCTGCCTTTGAAATAAGAAGAGTTTTCAATTATAGCATTTTAACCTAAAACTCAGAAAATTCAATCGTAAAATAATTTTTTAAAGATTTATTTATTTGAGAAAGAGAGAGGAAAAAAAGCAGGGGGAGGGGCAGAGGAAGAAAAATCTCAAGCAGACTCCCCACTGAGCAAGAGCCTGACTTGGAGTTGGATCCCAAAACCCTGAGATCATGACCTAAGCCAAAATCAAGAGTCAGACACTTAACCAACTGAGCCACTCAGGCACCTCCATAAAATAAATATTTAATTATCTTGATGCAAGAAGTTGTCCCTTCCCAAATTTTCTAATACAGGTTTATCATCTTATGATTTATTAGCTATGTGCAAATATATATATATATGAATGTGTACCTGTTAGTCACATTCAACAAAAAATATCTGATAATGATGCTTTTGAAGTAAAGAACAGCTTGATATATGCCACTGTCATAAATGATTACCCTTGGGGAAAATTAAAACCATGTTTTTGAAATACAAGTATCCCCTGCTTTTTTTTTTTTTAATTTAATTTATTTATTCATGAGAGACACACACAGAGAGAGGGGTGGGGGGCAGAGACAAAGGCAGAGGGAGAAGCAGGCTCCAAGCAGAGAGCCTGACATGGGACTCGATCCCAGGTCTCCAGGATCATGCCCCAGGCTGAAGGCGGCGCTAAATAGCTGAGCCACCTGGCTGCCCTCCCCTGCTTTTCTGAAGTTTGCATTATACCATGTCATTCTAGCAAAAGGCTTACATTAGTACCTGTTTTGCTAACCAAAAGAAATCCAGAGAGTATTTTTTAAAGAAAAGCAAAAAATAGTGTTTAGTGTTTATTTTGTGGAAAGCCACTACAGAGGCAGGACACCCCCAGCAGCAACCATGAGACCACATCTTCGCATCAAGCTGCCATAGCTTTCAACTGTGTCTGTGAGCATCTGTGCTTCATCTTGACTTATTTCGGGTATCTGTTAGCAAGATGTATCCTAAGGTATAAGAAAAACCTAAGGGAGGTTATTTTTGGGGTCTGAGGATGCTCAGAAACTTTCTCATATAAATTAATGGTAATGTTTTTCCTCACTTTATACCATTTCAGCCTATAAAAGGTTTCATAGGACCAATCTACTTCTGGAAAGGGGGATAAACCTGTACTCAATATTTTCTCAGAGTACCACTCAGGTTCATGGTCTTCCTAACACTTTAAATGAAAAAGAATATTCTATCTTTGCCATATGTCAGATCAGATCATCTACTGTGGTTGGTTGTAAGAGATCCACAAACGTTGGGACGCCTGGGTGGCTCAGCAGTTGAGTGTCTGCCTTCAGTTCAGGGCGTGATCCTGGGGTCCTGGGATCAAGTCCCATATCAGGCTTCCTACAATAGAGCCTGCTTCTTCTTCTGCCTATGTCTCTGCTTCTCTCTCTGTCTCTCATGAATAAATAAATAAAATCTTAAAAAAAAATAAATCATGTACAATTTTAACATAACAGTATTTTCTTTTTTTTCATAACATTATTTTCTGACAGTCCTTTTTCCACATACATACTTTAAAAATGCAACTGTAATAATATTGTTCATACAAAACTGAATCCCTATACTCCACCAATCATATCCTTGAATTCTGCAGTGTATTTATTTAGTTGACTAAAGAACAGTGTGGCCTGAAGGTCAGGTTTGATGCTCAACAGAACCTTATGTCTGGAAAAGGAGATTATTTATCTTCATTACATTATTCTATCTAAATAATAATCAGATTGTAAGAGAGGAGAAAGAAGAAAAGAAGACAAGTAACTAAGTTCAAACTGTAGCTCACTGAAACACATGACCCAATGTCTTCCCTATCAACTGGGAAATACGAGAGTTAAGACTAAACTAGTAACACCTCTTAGGTTGCCTACGTGGCACAGTCAGTTAGACGTCCGACTCTTGGTTTTGGCTCAGATCATGATCTCAGGGTTGTGGGATGGAGACTCATGTCAGCCTGTGCACAGCACTGAATCTGCTTGGCATTTTCTCTCTCCTGCCCCTCCCCCTACTCATGTACACTCTCTAAAATAAATAAATAAATAAATACAATCTCAAAAAAACAAACAGCACCTCTTTTTAACTAAGTTTTTTCTACGACAATCTGCGGGAAAAAGTCAGAACCATTAAACCTAAACCAGTGCCCATTCCCATAGATTATTAGTCTAATAGATACTGCCCTGCCTCTGACAGGTACCAGTTTACGTATTTCTTTCCAAATGCAGTCTGTAGCAATACTGTCATAATATGCTCAAGAGTATCTGCAAATAAAATACATACCAGCAAGCATGAGCTCTGGAATTACATGGCAATCTAACACAAATATATATGTGTACCCGCCCGGCTTACCTGGAACACCACTCTGGATTTCTCTAAAAGGTAAGTTCTCATATTGGCACCAATGATTCGATATCTCTTATCAAAACCAATTTCAATATACTTCCCAAAACGACTGCTATTATCATTCCTGGTTGTCTTAGCATTTCCAATGGACTAAGAAGGGGAAAAAAAATAATATTTTAGAAGTACAGTTCATGACGTGACATTTACAGAGTCTGTTCAGGGAGAGAAAGGACACAATGTAACACAGCACTTTAAAACTGATTCTTTTAAGAAGAGAACCAATCTTGCCCCTGCAGGCACCAGTGTATGTATGCTTTGCCCACTGTACAACCACACAGTTACCCACTAATAGTTCATATCTGCCTTCTTATTCTCACACAAACTATCTTCAGACACAGTAAATCTGAGCCCAGTGGCTGGGAGATTTTCACAGTGTTTGTGGTATTGGAACACACTCATTCAGGTCAATAAAAAAGGAAATGGACAGGACTGCCGAAGCATAAGCCCTCTTAGTTACACACTCGGGTTTGCATTTCCTGAGAACTCAGCCTGTTTTATGTAAATAAGCTGGTTAAAACAAATAAATGTCTTTATGGAAATGTTGTTTGATGTTGAATTTCTTTAGCTAGAAGTTTCTATCATCTTATCCTGTGACAACAAAGGCCCAGTTGGGTTAGCAGAATCTTAGTAAGTTTCTGCTCAGGTCAAAGCCATTTTCAGAAAACAGACATAGTAAAATTTGCCTTTGGATTTTGATAGCTGTGTCTAACTTGTAAAACATCTGCTATAGATTTCAGAGAATGTAACTTTCTGGTACATTTTTTATATACTTTTAAAAATTAAATAATGTATATACTACTTATTGACTTAGGTAACAGCCATCTAGAAATTTTTCTTCCAAGGCAAAAAAAAAAAAAAAAACATGGTGTAGAGAAGTAGTCATATAATATATTGTATTAAATGTTTAATGAAACATTATACATAAGATTACTATAATTTACTTGTGCAAAGCTCCAGACAATTAGGACTAGTATATTGAACTATATTGAAACCATAGCAGAAAGAAAGACAGGAAAATGCTCTGGAGTGTTTAAAAAAAAAAAAAGATATGCAAACATAAGTGATGAAAACAATAACCACACAGCCACAAAAAAATCAACTCATCAGATCCTCTGATCAAAGAAAGTATATTTCACTCTCTGAAATACAGGGCAGGTATTGTCCTATTTTGCTCTGGCAGTGAGAACACTGCTACATTTCAGATTAACATTTTAAATGGAAAGAATGACAGAAAGCTATCCTCCCAGCAAAGTAAGAGTAATGTAGCCTTAGACAATTTAACAATACATTTACTTAGATATTCCCGTTCTTTTTTTTTTTTTAAGATTTTATTTATTTATTCATGAGAGACAGAGAGAGAGAGAGAGAGAGAGAGAGAGGGAGGCAGAGACATAGGGAGAAGGAGAAGCAGGCTCCATGCAGGGAGCCTGATGTGGGACTCGATCCCAGGTCTCCAGGATCACACCCCAGGCCGAAGGCAGATGCTTAACCGCTGAACCACCCAGGCATCCCAATTCCCGTTCTTGATATGACAAAAAGTACAACATAAAGTCTCCATATATTCCAATTATTCTTATCTAGAAAAGGAAATTAAAGTACAAGGTTTTCTTTCAACACAGAATATTCTGTCAAAGAGCAGATGAAAAAGATGTAGTAGTTGTGGCAGTGGCAGTAATAGTACCAAGGGTTTATCAGGCACTGTCCTGAGTAACTTCCTGCCAGCAAGTAAGCAAGCTAGCAAAGGGGGGCCACAGCTTCTCCTCCTTCCCTGACTCTATTCCACCTTCCATATGCCACCCCTTTCCTATCTACTCAAGAGTGGAGGTCAGAGTGGTTGAGCTGCCAAAACAATACTACACCCTGTAAGAAGCAACAGTGAGTAGGCCAGGGTTGAAACAGACCCTCCTCTCTGTCTTTGAGTAAAAGGTATTTACATATAGAGCAAAGAATGGTAGAAAGAGCAAATACCTGGGTATTAGACCAGGCCCTCCTACCATCTTGGCAACATTTCATCCTCTGAGGAGCAGTGCCTCCAATTGAAAACTGATTAGTTTAAATGACTCTAGGCAGATGCTTGAGTGGCTCAGCAGTTGAGCATCTGCTTTTGGCTTAGGGCGTGATCCTGAAGTTCCGGGATCGAGTCCCATATCAGGCTCCCTGCATGGAGCCTGCTTCTCCCTCTGCCTCTGTCTCTACCTCTCTCTGTGTGTCTCTCATGAATAAATAAATAAAACATTTTTTAAAATATAGATAAGCTCTAGGTTCCTTTTCAAAACTAGAATTATATGATTATAAGCCTTGAACCTGATAAGGAAAGAAGGTTCTACACATAAACAATACTTTTTGTCCATTCCCCCTAATTGTGCTCTCTGCCTTATAAGTACTGTATTTACAACAGGCTCCCTTGATGCTATTTTCATTTCAATTAGCAAGTAATTGTTAATGAAAAAAGTTTTGTGGTCTTGATTTTACTATTGATTTCAGTGAAGTGTTGTGTGAGTTATTCTTTACTAAAAGGAGATAAAAGTCTTTAACTATGGTTATTAAAGAACTATTAAAACTACTATGCCCCAAGAATCTTTCCCTGTCCCCATCTTTGGATGAAAATTTCCTAGAGGAAAAGGAGAAGAGGAAAACATGATAAAATGAGCAAAAAAGAATCATTTACCTGTGCATCATTCATATTTTGCAAAAGGAGCCTTTGCTAAGGATGAGGATCTTGCTTTCTAAAGGATTGTATACAGATTCCATTAACTACTAGGCTGTGATGTTAACCGTGTAGGATGCTTATTATCTAGGGAGGAGTTTCAGATCACTGGAGACCTAGATATGTCATTCTGGACAACACAGTAAAGGACTCTGATATAGAGACACAGTCTTGAGGCAGGTTTAAAGTCACAAACATTCTAGGCCACATACTCAGTATTTCATCCATGTCTTCTTCCTATAACTGCAAACCCTTTGTCACCATTCTTCAGTTCCCAATTCTATTCTATTTTTTTTTAAGATTTTATTTATTTATTCATGAGAGACACAGGGAAAGAGGCAGAGACAAGAGACATAGGCAGAGGGAGAAGCAGGCTCCCAGTGAGGAACCTAATGCCGGAACTTGATCCCAGGACCTCGGGATCACAACCTGAGCCAAAAGCAGCTGCTCAACCACGAAGCCACCCAGGTACCTCCCTGATTCCATTTTAATCTTTCAAATTGGGATGCTCTCATTTGTGGTTATTGAAAATTAGTTCTCGGGGTGCCTGGGTGGCTCAGTTCGGTTAAGCAGTAACCTTTGGTTCAGGTCATGATCTCGAGGTCCTGGGATGGAGCCCCATACCTAGCTCCTTGCTCAGCAGAGAGTGTGCTTCTCCCTCTCCTTGTGCCCCATCCCCCCGGGCAAAGTGCTCATGCACACTCTCTCTCAAATAAATAAAATCTTAAAAAAAAAAAAAAAAAGGGAATTAGTTCTCTGTCAAATTTTCTTAATCCAAATTCCTGTAGAAAAACTATACAACAATATAGAAGCACAACTGATGCCTTTATCTTTTTTTTGTTTATCCTAGAAAATAAGGTAAATTCCTTATAACTACATATTAAAAACTAGTATCAATGGCCATTTTAATCTCTCCTACGAACACAACTAAAATCTGTATTGTAGAAAAACCAAGGTAGTTATTTTTTGAATGAGAATATAGTAAGGTCATAAAATATTCTACTAGACATTCTATAAGATTCATTCCAGGCTTGTATTATTCTATGGTCCAGGGTTAGAAGAGGTGGAATTCCCTGATGCCATCACAACCTAGACTGGAATATTCTAATATTAGGGACTAAGAATTAACTAAACTATTGCCAAATACAGAGAATTTGTCGTTGTGACCAAAAATAGTCAATCTAATGGTAGGAAGCAAAGCCAAGTCCTGTTATTTTCTGACCCAAAACCCAAACTGGCTGTACAGATTAGATTTCCCCAATGCTAACACTGGATTCCAGCACTATATCTGTAGGTTGAATTGTTTCAAAATCTTAATATTTGCTTAAAATGTTGACTACTCTTTTTAGCACAAACCTCTGTTTCCCCCAGTCTCTGCTATTTTAGAAAACTTCTCCAGTTCTCTTTCCAGGGCACCTAGCCCAGGAAGCCTCTTAACTTCCCCAGCAAATCCTGTCCTCTCGGTCCCAAGAACAGAAGTCCTACTGCTCTGGAGGGAAGCCCTGCAGGCAACGGATCACAACACTCTGTTCTGAAGTGTCACACACGGCACTGCAAACCAGGCACAATTACCTCTGGGCTGATTATTGCAAAAACCACTTGTATCCCAGGTGCACCAGGCCAGTTCTAAACTCCGTCTGTGTTTGGGGGACAAATAAGGCTTGACAAAGGAAAAACACAGGAATAAAAAATGCTGACTTGAATTTTTAATAAGAATGGTTTGTTTCTCCCTCTCCAAAATAATTTCTCTCCATTATTAATGAGAATTACTTTTCTCCATTTAATGGGACTATTTAGAAAAATGTGACTTTTCTAAAAGCATGTTAATAGACAAATAATTTTCAAGTTACAAATCCTGAAGTACTCAAATTTTCACAAAAACATTTCCACTTTGTATACATATTTTACTTTTGAAAGGACATCCTTTCATAGTCCTTCCTTTCACATGGAATTTATAGCTACTGAATCCCTTTTTCTAACCTAAAGCTGTGTGATGTGCTCCACAGAAACAAGAAGAAAAATGTTTACAAGATCATCATGATTTAAGCCTACAGTTCAAATCTGGAAAAAAAAAGATAGAAACCTACAGCTCAACAGGTTGTACTAAGTATAGAAAATGAAATATGGGCAGAGGGATGATAAAACTCATCATGCTTTAGTGAATCCTATGAACTCAGAACTAGGGGGAAATGAACATACTTCTAGTATAAGGAATAATAGATGAGAGTCAATTAACTGGGAGAATAGAAATTAAGAAATGAAGTACCACTGTCAGTTATTTGGAGACAATTCAGTGGTAGGTTAAAAATGCAGGATTATGGAATTAAGTAGATGCTTCCATAGCTGGGCTTTACTCAAATGTGTATCTTACTGCCTTTCTACTTTTCATAGGTCTCTTCTTACTAATATGCGGAGAGGTATTTTCTTACTTTTAGTGGTTGGGAGAGCCCAGACTTTTAACAATATATACTGTTTCAGTATTTCTTTGAGTAGGTTTCTTCAGAGAATATAGTAAGAAGGCCATGGCTGCTGCTGTCTTACCTCCATGATGGGGTTGGAGGCCAAGACCTTTTCTTCAACATTGGCTTCACTGGCAGAACCACTTACAGTTGCAAAGTATCTCATGGCATACTTAGCTGAGACTGTTTTTCCTGCCCCAGACTCTCCACTTACAATGATGGACTGATTTCGTTCATCTCTGTAAAACAAAGAAGAGTAACTAACAGTGCTGTCCACTCCTGAATGTGACTAACACTATTTCCTCTGTGTTCTCATCAGTGAGCCATGGTGAATTTCTTCTGGTTCATACCTGGAGCAATGTGGAATGATATTTCCTAATAAAAATAACTTCTTGCAAACTAGCAATGGACAGGGAAAAGAAGATATGAAGCATCAAATTAGTGTTACATCTAAGGATGAATCTATAATAGGAGGTCTCTGAACTTTTGTGTGTATATATCTCAAACACATTATTTAATTTCTAGACAATAATTCTGGTATATTACAGTACTGTTGTCAACCACCTCAAAAAAGAAAGGAGCCACAGTTAAGGCATTTAAAAGAAAATCCTATTGAAATAAAATGATAAATTGTCTAGTAGTTAACAGCCCATAAAGTCATGTCTTCCACAAACTCCAGCTCCTACTGAAAGTATCTTCATTAGCAGAAAAGAAATGGTTCGTGTATTTGTTGGCTGACTTGTTCAAATATGTCAGAACTCAAAGACTATCTACTATTCTATCTTTAATTCATTAACACAATGACTCAAAAACTCTAAGTGATATACTTGTTCACAGGACTATCATTTCTTTGAGGATAAGACCTAAGTCATCTTTTTTTTAATTAAAGATTTTATTAAAAAATAATAAAGATTTTATTAATTTATTTGAGAGAAAGGGTGAACAAGGGGCAGGAGGGGGAGAGGCAGATGGAGAGGAAGAAACAGATTCCCCACTGAGCAGGGAGCCTGATATGGGGCTCAATCCCGGAACTCTGGGATCATGACCTGAGCCAAAGGCAGGCACTTAACCCGCTGAGCCTTCCAGGTGACCCCTAAATCATCTTTATATTTAATATCCAGCACCTAGTGCAGAGCCTGACACATCACAAATGCTCAATAAATGTATATTGCTTACAAGTAAATAGAATTTCAATGAGCAAACTAGCCTAAGATTAAATCTGCTTTACTTTTAAAATTTTTATTTATTTATTAGAGAGGGAAAGAGAACAGTAGAGAGAGAGCAAGCACAGGTCCACGGCAGAGGGAGAGGGAGAAGCAGGCTCCCCACTGAGCAGGGAGTCTGACCTGGGGCTTGATCAAGGACCCCAGGATCATGATCTGAGCCGAAGGCAGATGCTTAACCAACTGAGCCACCCAGGCATTCCTAAATCTCTCTGCTTTGACTACGATTTCTAGCAGGACAGAAGTAGGAAATTGCTACTGCCTGAGATGGAACCAGCAATTGGCTTCTCATCAAAATAACTGAACAATAAAACATACATAAAAGTGGTATCATTTGTGCCCTTAATTTACAGAGACTGGATCAGGATGACCTCAAAGGTTTTTAGTGAAACTATCCTCTAAGACCACAAGATGGGGAGGTTATTCTACATTGGTCATCCATCCATGGATGGAACATGGCATAGTGACAGTTCAGGTTGTACAGATGACCAAGAACCTGATCATAAAGTTCTTACATGAGATGTTAAGGAATGTGAAGTTTACCTCAAGGTAACAGAGTGTCTATTAATAGGTAATAGAGTTTTAAACAGAAAATAATACAACCCAATTAGTAAAATCAGTCTGGCAGCAATGTGGAGGATGAGTGGCGAGGGTCCAGATGAAAAATTATGAAAGTTTAAAAAAAAAACAAAAAAACAAAAAAAAAAACAAAAAAAAAGAAAAATTATGAAAGTTTTAACAAAGGTTGTCGCTGTCCTGATTGAGAGCAGTAGATAGCTTTAAGAGATACCAAAGTAGTAGAATCCACAGTACTTGGCAATAAATTTCCAAAGTAGAAATTTAGGACTTTCTTTTTCCCTTGAGAAATGAAGGTTAACTAGATCTTGAAAAATACAGTGAGAGTATACAGTAGCCTGCTCCTGACACTCTGACTCTAATATTGTGGGGAAAATGAGGAGGACCTAGGTGACACACTAAAGAGTGTTTAAATTTTATAGTACAAGCTTGCACATAATCCTTGTTTTTATGAAACAACCTCCTCATACTTACACTCTCATTTTCTTTTTATTTGAATTTCTCAACAGAACTGGACACTCCCATTGCCTCTGTTCATTCATAGCTAATTAAAACATAAATCGTCTAATAAAATAGTTTTTATTGTGGTGCCAGTGTCCTTTCTTTTAGTCATTTAAAACATCCTCTGAAGGGTGCCTGGTTGGCTCAGTCAGTTGAGTATCTAATGCCTTTGGCTCAGGCCAAGATCACAGGGTCCCAGGATTGAGCCCCACTTTGGGCTCCCTGCTTAGTGAGGAGTCTGCTTTTTCTCTCTGCCCCTCACCCCACTCATGCTCTCTTTCTCTCACTCAAATAAATAAAATCTTTAAAAAAAAAAAAAGTCCTCAGAATTCACCTTTTTCTATATATTAATCAAGCAGTGATCAGTAGTTTTGGATTCCCTTCTACCAAATGATTAAAAAAATCATCTCTTCCTAATTCCGGCATGATCAGTTCTATCACTATGCCCTGTGTAACACCACTCTTTCCAACAGCAAAAGACGTAAGGAGACTTCCACTAGTCTGATGGAAATATTAATGGGAACCACTATTTAAATTGTGCTGCCCTTAGGCGCCTGGGTGGCTCAGTCACTTATTTGTCTGCCTTTGGCTCAGGCATTGAGCCCCACAGTGCATTCTGGGATCAAGCTCCACAGTGGGTCCACTGCTCAGTGGGGAGTCAGGTTCTTGCTCTTCCTCTCCCTCTGCCCTTCTCTCCGCATTCATGTTCTGTCTCAAATAAATAAAATAAAATATTTTAAAAAACAACACTGTACCGCCTTTAAAAGGCTATTTCAAGTCTTAATATCAAGATGTTGTATCAAAAAATATAAAAATTCATATAGCCCTTTCCTATGATATATGGAAGAAGAAAAATATTAAAGACTACACAGCTTTGAGTAGTTTGTATGACCTCTCTGCTCCACAGTTTTCTCATCTTTAAAATTAAATAGTACCCAAAGTCCTACTCAAATTCTAAAGTATTACAATCTAAATGTCTAACTCTGGAATTGATTTTTCAGATGCTGGATGGACAATAGTTTGCACTCTAAGCTAGGGTAAACTCTTGCAACCAAGAACAATTGGAAAAGGACAGGCCCACAGATACTCAGGTGGTCTTGAGTGGCCATATTTGAAATGGGCAACATTTCTCCTCTGGAGGACTCCTGAATTTAAGATGGCCAAAATCAATAAAGGGTTACAAAGAGTAAAAATGTAAAATAATCAATTCACGTGCTTTTAGCTCAAACATGGGAAGCAGAAATCTTTTTTTATTTATTTATTTTTTAAGATTTTATTTATTTATTCAGAGAGAGAGAGAGAGAGGCAGAGACACAGGCAGAGGGAGAAGCAGGCTCCATGCAGGGAGCCGGATGTGGGACTTGATCCCGGGTCTCCAGGACCACACCCCAGGCTGCAGGCAGTGCTAAACCGCTGCGCCACCGGAGCTGCCCAGGAAGTAGAAATCTTTATAAAAAGATTTCATAAAAAGATACAATAAAATCTTCAAAATGTTTTCCAGTCCTACGTAGCCATAGGAAGAAATGCCAAAAAGACAGAACAAGAGCAGAGATAGGTGGAAATGGGGAGCCAAGCAGAGACACAGATGAGAGAAGGACAACAGATAATAAAGACACACAAAGGCAGAACAGAAAGAGTATGACAAAGATGAGGAGAAAACAGAAAAACAACTAGGATAAAAATTTTATGGTTCACACTTGCTTATATTATACACAAAAATAAATTCAAAATGGATTAAAAGACTTAAATGTGAGACCTGAAGCCCGAAAATTTCTAGAAGAGAGCATAGGCAATAATCCCTATGACATCAGCCTTAAAAATATTTTTCTAGATATGCCTCCTTTGGCAGGGGAAACAAAAGCAAAATTAAACAATTTTTATTTGTCAAAAGAAAAAACTTTTGCACAACAAAACAAAAAAGACAACCTATTGAATGAAAGAAGAGATTTACAAGTGATATATCCAATAAGGGGTTAATATAGAAATTATTTAAAGAACTTACACAACTCACCACCAAAACCCTCCAAATAATCCAATTTAAAAATGGTCAGAAGCCACAAATAGACATTTTTTTTCAAAGAAGACATCCAGATGGTCAACAGACAAGTGAAAATATGCTTATCATCATCATCAGGGAAATGTAAATCAAAACTACAATGAGAGGGGCACCTGGGTGGCACAGTGGTTGAGCATCTGCCTTTGGCTCAGGTCATTATCCTTGGGGTCCTGGGATCAAGTCCCACATCAGGCTCTCCAAAGGGAGCCTGCTTCTCCCCCTGCCTCTGTCTCTCTCTCCTTTTCTCTCATTAATAAAGTCTAAAAAAAATACAATGAGATATCACCTCACACTTGTCAGAATGGCTAAAATCAAAAACACAAGAAATAAGAAATAAGCATTGGCAAGGATGTAGAAGAAAAGGAACCTTCATGTATCATTGGTGAGAATGCTATCTGGTATGGTTTTCATTTGTGGAAAGAAATATGGAGTTCCTCAAAAAGTTAAAAATAGAATCACCCAAAAACTCCACTACTGGGTATTTAACCAAAGAAAATGAAAACACTAATTTGAAAAGAGATAGATATAAATAGATATATTTACTCCTATGTTTATTGCAGCATTATTTATAATAGCCAAGTTATGGAAATAACCCAAATGTCCATCCACAGATGAATGAATAAAGATGCAGTATATATACACAATGGAATGTTACTCAGCCATAAAAAGAACAAGATCTTGCCATTTGCAACATGGATGGACTTAAAAGGCATAATGCTAAGTGAAATAAATCAATCAGAGAAAGACAAGTACCATGATTTCATTCACATGTGGAATTCAGGAAACAAAATAAAAAGGAACAAAGGAAAAAAGACAAACAGAAAAACTTACTTTTAAATACAGAGAACAAAGTGGTGATTACAAGAGGGGAGGCAGGTGGGGGTTAAATAGGTGAAGGGGATTAATAGTACACTTATCGTAATGAGCACTGAGTAATGTACAGAATTGTTGAAATCATTATATTGTAAACCTAAAACTAATCTAATACTGTATGTTAATTATACTTGAATTTAAAAAAAATTTTAATTTATGGTTCAAAATGAATACCAGAGTCTACTATCTTCTATTCATTTGATCTGTGAGCTTTAGATGGTTACATATATATAAATAATAATTTACTGTTCTTTGAAATTTTGCTTATCTGATCAGCCAATATTTATAATCCTTCAGGTGTTCTTTTCTTATATTACAAGAAAGAACTTTCTACTTTTGGGATATAGCTATCATTTCAAAAGCCTGATAAAACCAAGTTAAAGAAGAGAGATTCTCTACTCTTCATCATGGACAGATCAATCTGGACCATCTTAAGGACACATGAACCAAACATTTATGATTTCTGGCCAATTCTCTCAAGGGCATCTACAGTAATCCTTTTTTTTTTTTTTTTTAAGATTTTATTGATGTATTCACGAGAGACACAGAAAGAGAAGCAGAGATAGGTAGAGGGAGAAGCAGGCTCCATGCAGGGAGCTCGATATGGGACTCGATCCTGGAACTTCAGGATCACGCCTTGAGCCAAAGGCAGACGCTCAACCGCTGAGCCACTCAGGCGTCCCTCCAGTAATCCTAAATACCTGGATACTGGGTGCCTTGGAGGTAAGCCCTTCTGACCTGTTTTATCAATGGTGGTTCCAGAGGCTCTGATATGAACTAAAAGCCCCCACCTAAAAATATGGCTTCATTCATTCATTCAACATGTAATGAACAGTCACAACGTACCTACCATTTTATGAAGACAAAAGACTCTGAGGTCAAAGCCTATTGACAGAGACTGAAAGTAAAGTTAAAAATGGAGTGAAGTAATTGCTTAAAAAGGAGGTCTAACCAGGATACTATGAAACAAGGAAGGATATGGAATTGGTAGATGTGAGGAAGAGATGTCAGGAAATGCTTTCTTAAAAAGGTGATGCTTTCATTGATATTTACATGATGATAAGGAGAAAACTAGGTTGTATGGAAGAATGCACTAGGAACTACACTATGTAGAGGCACCTGAAACATCAGGAAAAAATTATTCAAGAACAGAATATATGCTCTAGGTTGATGAAAGCAAGGAGTTACACTTTAGTCCATTTTCCTCCTTTGGTACCTGTATATATTCAGTTTCTCTATCTGTATCTATTTGTTCTATCCAGGCTTTTCTTATACCTACTAAGTTTTTATTTTGCATCAGGTGTATTCTTTTACAGATTTTCCTTCTGAACTTTATCGTTTAAAAAAAATGTGATCTCTCTAGCTCATCATAGTCATACCAAATACTATTCATATTTTCTAAGACCATCAACTTGCTCTCTGCAAATTTAATGAGCATATTTTCATTCACATCCTGGTCATTCATGACTAAACTAAGTAATGCCAATCTCAGATCTGACTCATGTGGAATACAATTTAAATTTTCACCCATGTTGATGTATTTTTTTAAAGATTTTATTTACTTATTTATTCACAAGAGACACACACACACACACACAGAGAGAGAGAGAGAAGCAGAGACACAGGCAGAGGGACAAGCAGGCTCCATGCAGGGAGCCCAACGTGGGACTTGATCCCAGGTCTCCAGGATCACACTGTGGGCCGAAGGCAGCACTAAACCGCTGAGCCACCCAGGCCGCCCGACCCATGTTGATATTGACTCTCTGATAACCACCTACTGGGTGCTGCTGTTTACCTTACTTAAGCATACAAGCACCTACATCTAGTATTTAGTTTATAAGTGAACATCTTTGCATGAAACAAAATCTAGAGTTTTACTTTTTTGCAGGCAATCAATCTGAAATCCAGCATTGCTTCTCCCTATTTGATCCCTTGTTAAAAGGAAAAAATATTAAGTTCATGTGATAAAAGGCTTTCTTCAAAAGCTGTGTTTTTACTGTGATGACTTAAAAATGTGGCTTCACTTGAGACTATAATCCCTATCTCTTTTGTTAAGAGGCATTAAGTTTTTCTACATCATTATCACTCATCAAAATCAAGCTGCTATGCTATGTTTTCATGATTTCTGCTTTTGATCAATCTCAAGAAGAAAAGATTTTTAGTTTTTGTTTTAATTCCAGTTAGTTAACGCACAGTGTTATATTAGTTTCAGGTGTATGATATAGTGATTCAACAGTTCCATACATCACCCCGTACTCATCACAAATTTACTCCTTAATCTCCATCACCTATTTAACCCATCTCCCCACTCCCACCCCTCTGGTAACCATCCGTTTGTTCTCTATATAGTTAAGACTCTGTTTCTTGCTTTGTCTTTCATTTTTTCCCCTTTATTTTTTTTTATTTCTTAAATTCCACATATGAGTGAAAGCATATGGCAACTGTCTTCCTCTGACTTATCTTGCTAAGCATTATACTCTCTAGCTCCATCCATTCAAGAAGAAAAAATTTAAATTCTAAAGTGGACATTAGATAATAAATTCACAATGACAATATTTAGTATTATTTTTCAAGTTAAATATTTCCTATAAAACAATGTGCTGGCAGACTGGTGAAAGCTGTGCTTTAGAGAGGCAGAGAGACCATTCAGGAAATGAAAAGAAACGTTCCCTAAAGATACATGCTAATGCCAGTCAGTTCCTGCTGAGGAAGTAGTCACATGACTATCAAATCTTCTCAGGTCAAATGGACTTCTCTGTTCTATCACTAAGGAGCCTGTAAGATTAAAATAAAGATGCCATAACAGAAATACCCAGTTATATATGTTTAGAACTTTTATAGACTTATATTTACTATGGTTTATTCCTTCTACAACCTTATGGGATAGCTAGCATCCATTAAGTGCCAAATTCATATTTTGAAGAATTCTAAAGAACAATCATATACCAGGTGCCGAGGTAGTCTCAAAGTAAAACTTAGTGGAGTCATGGAAAATAAATAATAAATAAATAAGGATAAAAGAGCACAGAGAAAGATAGTCTAGGCTGAATAAAACGTGCATAAATATAAGTATGCAATGTTAATTTGAGGGAATAGATGTCTCAGAATAGGGGAATAGGGTTGAAAAAAAGAAAAAGAAATGACAAAGAAGAAAAGATTTGGAGTCTCAAAGCTAGAACTACATCTCAGCTCCCAGATACTATTTATTAGCATAATAACCTGAACAAGTTATTTTCCTCAGTTTCCTCACCTGTAAAGCACAGGTGATGATGTCTGCTCCCAGGGATATAATGAAAATTAGAGGTAACATGCCTGACACCATGCTTGCACACAAAGGCATCTAAACATTCTAGCTATTAATTAATAGAAGTTAATCCACCTTTATATATCATACATAAAAATCCTCATCAAGTAGGAGATATTACTTCAAGTCTATTTGCATAAATGGGATACTCGGTACCACGGGGCAGCCAACTCATTGTTGGTAGCAGGAGAGATTTTATAATCTAACAGCCAGCAGGCCAATGAGCCTCAGCACAGTGAAGCATTCAGAGACTGCCTAGCCAAATGAAAGAAGGAGTCACCCTAAGAAAAGGCCTAGCAATAAGCAGTCAAGAATAATAAACCAGATGAGAGGCTAAAGTGGATGAAAAGAGAATGCAGACATAAGACTTCATAACAATGACTGAGGACAGTAACAGCCTATATTTAAATACTTAGCATTTTTAAAACTGCATACTTTTCAAATTTTTTACTTAAAATGTTATATTCATATTTATATATTTCATATATTCATATATTCATTTCAGGTGTACAACATAGTGATTCAATAAGTATGTTATGCTGTTCAGAATGCTTTTATTTTTATTCTAAGATTTTAATTATTTATTCATGAGAGACACACAGAGTCAGAAACATAGGCAGAGGGAGAATCAGGCTCACTTCAAGGAGCTCTATGCAGGACTGGATCCCAGGACCCCAGGATCATGACTTGACCCAAATGCAGAGGCTCAACCACTGACCCAACCAGGCGTCCCCAGAGTGCTTTTATGTTTAACATCTAGTATAATTTTCACCTGTGAAGTATGCATGACAGGTATTTTTTTTCCCTTGTTGGGGAAAATAATAATATAAAGAGGTCAGATGGCTTAACCAAGGTTAGTGCAGAGATCTATGAATGACATCACATACATCTCCTGGTTTCCAAGAAATTTACTGGGGAAGAATCACTTGTGTCAGCTTTGCTTAGAGGATAGATAACTAAAATGAAACTCCAACTCTTTCTTCTCCCATACTTCAACCCACATATACAACCTGCTCTTCCTTCAATGTCTTCTGTCTCAATAAATAGCAACTCCCACCTTTCAGGTGCTCAGAACAAATACCTTGCCGCCATCTCTGATTCTCTTTTTCTCTCATACCCTCACATAAGCAAGCCTCTGTCCATTCTTTCTTAAAAATATATCCAGAATCCATTCATCTACTTTTATTTTCTCCATTAATATCTTCTTCAACTAGACAATCACTATTTCTTGCTTGGATCAATACAAATACCTCCTAACTAATCTCCTGGATTCTCCCCTTGTCCCACTATCAACTGTTTCTTTTAATTTTTGCTTTTGTTTGCAAAACCTGTAAACTGAACTCACCTATATGCTTTACTCAGATTCACCAATTGTTTAGGTTTTGCCTGTTTGTTTTCTTAACACCTCTGTTTCTCTTATTTTCATTTTTTCTGAAATATTTAAGAGTGGGTTACAGACATGATGCCTCCTATATAATTTTAGAGTACTATATTTCCTCAGAACAGTGATGCGCTTTTACATATCTACAGTAATCAAAATCAGGAAATGTAACATTGATATAACAGTATTATTTAGTCCACAGTCTATATATTACTATTTTACCAATCATACAGCAATGTTCCCTACATCATTACCTTCCCTCCCTTATCATCATGGATTCAATTCAGAATATTCATTTTAATTGGCATGTATCATTCATATCCTTTAATCATAAACAGTTCCTTAGCCTTTCACTTTTTTTTACTTTTGTAATTTTGAAGAGTATGTACAGATATTTTGTGGAATGCTCCTCATTTTCAGTTTTTCTAGTGTTTCCTCCTGATTAGATTCACGATATGCATTTTTGGCAGCAATTTATGGTCGATTTTTATCATAGCTGCAAGATCAGGCCATTCCTCTGCTCCAAATTCACAACCAGAGAAGTCAAATTTGCTATGATACCCCACATGGCCTTTTAGGGTCCTTGCAGCTGATGATCTCTCTGCCTGGAATATTCTTCCTCAGATATGTAAATTACTTGCTTTATCTTTTCCTTCATGTTATTACTCAAAAGACAGCTTTATTTTTTATGGAGTTAGATAAGTTTGGTATCAAAGTCTCTAAGGAAAAACAAACCTCTGAGGACACCCAGGAAAATAATGAAAAAGAACAAGCAAACTATGAGAGAGTTTAATGAAACCAAACATTAAAAAATACTATAAACGGGTGCCTGAGTGGCTTAGTAGTTTAAGTCTCTGATTCTTTTTTTTTTTTTTTTTTTAAGATTTTATATATTTATTCATGAGAGACAGAGAGAGAGGCAGAGACATAGGCAGAGGGAGAAGCAGTCTCCCTGCAGGGAGCCTGATGCGAGCGAGACTCGATCCCAGGACTCAGGATCACAACCTGAGCCGAAGGCAGACGCTCAACCACTGAGTCCCCTGGTGCCCCTTACTCTCTGATTCTTAATTGGAGTTCAGGTCTTGATCTTGGGCCTATGAGTTCAAGCCCCACACTGGGCTCCACATTGGGCATGGAGCCTACTCAAAAATAATACTATAAAGCCACTAAAATTAAAACAGTGTGGTACCGGGACATGAATAGATAAAGGGAGGTCAAAGAACAGAGCCAAGAAATTGACCCAAAAATATGAGAAAACCTAGGATATGCTAAGCAGCATCTGAAATAACTGGGACAAAATGGGTTTCTTAATAAGTGATGCTGGGATAACTAGATAGCCATTTGGATAAAAGATAAATTTAGATTCATATCTCATATCATACAAAAGAATAAACTTCAATGGAATCAAGGATCTAAAGGTACATTATAAAATAATACAAAGACTATAAGAAAATATGGATGAATTCTTCTTCTACCCTGGTATAGGGTAAGGTTTTTAACAATGACTTAACATCCAGAGTAATAAAAAAAAAAAAAAAAAAGACTGATAATTTTGCATCAGAAAAAAAAACAGCATAGGAGCACCTGGGTAGCTCAGTGGTTGAGTGTCTGCCTTTGACTCAAGTCATGATCCCGGGGTCCTGGGACTGAGTCCTGAATCATGCTTCCCACAGGGAGCCTACTTCTCCTTCTGCCTACATCTCTTGCCTCTCTGTGTGTGTCTCTCATGAATGAATAAATAAAAGGTTTTAAAAAAAAAACAGCAAAACAAAATGTAAAGAAAACTTATAAATCGGGGGGGGGGGGGATATTTGTAATATATACCATAATCAAAGGGCTAATATCCATAATATATCTTTTAAAACTCTTCACATTTGGGATCAAAGGACTAAAAACACAATAGAAAAATTGAAACACACATGAATGGACAATTCACCATTAAGAAACAAACACATTAATAAAATGGTTCTTAAACATATGAAAAGATGTTTAGACTCACTCATATTTAAAGAAATACAAATGAAAACAATATTGAGATACCACTGGAGAGTGAAGAATTAAGAAAGAAAGACTACACGCTTTTTGTTGATGAGGCTATGAAAAAGAAGGGACTGCAGAACAACTGTGGCAGAAATACAAACCAGTACAACTCTTCTAGAGGGAATTTGGTAATACCTACAAAACTACATTTACACCTACATTTTGACCTAGCAATACCACTTTTAGCAACTTACTTGAAGCTACTTTCTAAAAATACAGAAATACATATGTACAAGGTTACTTATTACAGCACTGTTTATAGTTGCAGAATGTTGAAAACAATCTAAATGACCACTTACGAGAAAGTGGGTAAATAAACTAATAAAGTGGGTAAGATAATGGGCAGCCCCGGTGGTCCAGCAGTTTAGCGCTGCCTTTGGCCAGGGCATGATCCTGGAGACCCGGAATCAAGTCCCATGTCGGGCTCCCTGCATGGAGCCTGCTTCTCCCTCTGCCTGTGTCTCTGCCTCTCTCTCTCTTTCTCTTTGCCTCTCATGAATAAATTTTTAAAAATAAATAAGTAAAATATGTTTTTAAAAAAGTGGGTAAAAAAAAAAGTGGGTAAGATAAGAACTAAAGTAACTTTGGAAATCAGAACTTTATATTCCATAAGGCTAAAGACAAAATGAATTGGACACAAATATTGTACTTGAGTGGTAAATTTGCTTTTCACAGGAGTGTGGGTTACTATTTCTGAAACTACTTTATGAATATTCTAAGATTCAGCAAAGAAGTAAATATACTGTGGATAATAAGAGCCAGGTTTCTCAAGAACAAAGAAAGGAGATAAAAGGAAAAAGGGAAAGCAAAAATTAAAACTGCGGTGTTTAACTGGAAGTATCAATATGAACTAATGTTTCTTAATATATATACAGATAGACATAAACAGATATAGATGTTTGTGTGTGTGTATGGAAAGATATGCAACTGTCTCATATTTAAAGAAAGGCAATTTAAAACAAAACTAGGATACCATTTCTTACCTGTTGGTGTGGCAAAATTTTAAAAGTAAGACAACACATTCTGTTGATGAGGCTATGGGGAAACGTTTATTTCCTAGGTCTGTATACCGAGCTTAGAAATGATGCCCCAGGGATCCCTGGGTGGCGCAGTGGTTTGGCGCCTGCCTTTGGCCCAGGGCGCGATCCTGGAGACCCAGGATCAAATCCACGTCGGGCTCCCGGTGCATGGAGCCTGCTTCTCCCTCTGCCTATGTCTCTGCCTCTCTCTCTCTCTCTGTGACTATCATAAATAAATAAAAATTTAAAATAAAAACACTTGAAAAGCTTTTTAAAAAAAAAAAAAAGAAAGAAATGATGCCCCAGCAATAATGAGCACACTTAGCAGCAAATCTTGGTTTCTAAGTATACATCCCCTCAAAAAAGGAATCAAGGGTCCTTGAAGAAGTGGCTGATTCCAAGGTAGGGGCAAGGAAATTAGAAAATGAGCTACATGATGCTAGAAAGTAAGGAAAAAAATTAAAAAATAATGGAGGACAGGTGAAGGGACACTTGAAAGAGCTCCCAAAGGCCAAATTTGAGAAAGTTTGAACAAAATAATGAGAGAATAGAGAATAATCCACAGAATAAAATAAATATCTATGAGTCTATATTGATACAAATAAAAAATAAATAAATACTAAATAAATGGGGAAAAGTAATAATTCTCCCTTAGAGTAGAATTACTATTCATACCTGTAGAAGAAATGATGGAAATAGCAAATGACCACTTGACAAACACCACAGTATTAACTGTTGCAGGCAAAACTCATCAATGGATGTTAAAATTAGTAAGTGAAAGTATCATGAGAAACAAGGTGTTTGCATGGTCTCAAAGTATTTTCCCATAATATACTTATTAATTTAAAGTTTAGTAATTATAGTAATCTAGTAGATACTTCCATAACCAAGTGATCAAACTTAACATTCCCAATAACTGGCACCTTATATCTCCTCTGTATGATGAAGGGTACATCATTTCTATAAGATTCCTTACCCAGATGCATTGTTAACCTCAATCTAATCAGGAGAAAACCTTAAACTTTCCAGAGAGGAAGGATTTTTACAGTCTGCCTAATTTTTCTACTGCTGTGTCCCCAGGGTCTACGAGATAACTGGCTAGTATTCTTCCAAAGTGCCCAAGCCATGAAAGAAAAGAGGACTAATGGACAGTCCTAGATTGCAGGAGCCTAAGGAGATAGAACTAAGTGCAAAACATAATTCTAGATTGGATCCTAGACCAGAAAAAGGACATCAGAGGGGAAATGATGAACTGTAAACAAGGTTTTAAGATCACTTA
This sequence comes from Canis aureus, assembly GCF_053574225.1. Taxonomy (NCBI): domain Eukaryota; kingdom Metazoa; phylum Chordata; class Mammalia; order Carnivora; family Canidae; genus Canis; species Canis aureus. Next base: position 22,865,275 of record NC_135642.1, read on the forward strand.
ATATTATATTAATGTGAATTTCTTGGTTTCAATGATTGACTATGGCTACATAGCATGTTAACATTTAGGGAAACTGTACGTAGGGTATATGGTACCTCTGTATACCATTTTTCCAAGCTTTTTGCAAGCTTAGGATTTTTTTTTCAGTTTAAAAAAAAAGAGGGGAGAGGGGAGGCAGCTTTACAATGAGGCTTTCCCTGAGCCTAGTACATAGGCTTTCTACTAACATTCCTTACCTACTTCCCTAATTTAACTTACCAGAATAGCATTTATTAATATGTGACAACTGTGTATCTTATTTATTTTTATTGTTTATCATGGCTCACTTTGTGAGGTTAAGAATTTTTGTCTATTTTGTCTCATTTGTTTGCTGTCCCCCATATCCAGGACAGTGTCTGGATGGTGTTCAGTGAAGGTCTACTGAACAAGTGACTATATCTTTCCTGAAGATGTACAGGGCCTCTGGGAATACTGATAATGTGAAATTCCAGGATTCACATCTGATAAATAAGACACATCTCAACTTGGTGAGGAATAAAGTGACAAGAAAGGATCCTGCAATACCTATCTGGATGCCTAGAAGACACGGTCTATTTAGCTGCTGTAGCACATTTTGTGTGTACAGATTTTTTCATATAAATGGTAAATTTATCAAAACTGATTGAAGCATATTTTAAAATTGCCTTAAAAAAACAAAACTGAGTAAAGGGGAAAGAAACAAGCCAATCTGTAATAAAGAAATTACACTGATTGGCTAAGTCACAGGGGAATGATGAGGGGGGGGAAATGTTAGGAAACCAAAGTAAATCTAGGGTTGAAAAGCCAGAAATATTCATATAAATCTAACGCTAGTCTCATGTTTCCTGTACCAAAAATGCTAAGAAGCAAACGTTCATATTTAAGGTCAGTATTTAAAAAAAAAAAAAAATAAGTTCAGTATTTTTGAAGAAGTCCTCTAATTCTCTATGAGCAGTATAACATTCATCAGAGACAATTTTTAGGTCCTGGCACTCCATGCAATTCTCTCTCTGCCCAGTAGTTCTCTGGCTGTACTTGTGTGGTGCTAACATTATACTGCAATGCTCCAATACTATACAAGTCAAATACTGGTGGGCTTTCTAAATTTACGGGGAAAACTATGCTGTTAGGGATGCCTGGATGGCTCAGTGGCTGAGTGTCTATCTTCGGCTCAGGGTGTGATCCTGGGTCCGGGCATCAAGTCCCACACTGGACTCCCTGTGAGGAGCCTACTTCTCCCTCTGTCTATGTCTCTGGCTCTCTCTCTGTTCTCTCATAAATAAATTTTTAAATTCTTTCAAAAAAATTATGCCGGGACTCCTGGGTGGCTCAGCAGTTGGGCCTCTGCCTTCAGCTCAGGATGTGATCCCAGAGTTCCAGGATTGAGTCCCACATCAGGCTTCCTGTGGAGAGCCTGTTTCTCCCTCTGCCTACGTCTCTGCCTTCTCTCTGTGTCTCTCATGAATTAATAAATAAAAATTTTTTTAAAATTATACTGATAGATGGAATTTAAAAGCCTAAAAAAGTAACATTTCTGGGGCACTTGGGTGGCTCAGTCAGTTGAGTGACTCTCATTTTGGTTCAGATCATGATCTCGTGGGTCATGGGATCAATCTCCCCCACCCCACCCCGTGCAGCTCCACACTCAGTGAGGTATCTGCTTGAAGATTCTCTCCCACTGCCCCCCTCCCACTGCTTGCACACACGTGCGCTCTCTCTCACAAATCTTTTTTTTTTTTTAAGTAACTTTTCTTACATTTTTGTCTCTCGTTCCCATTTGATAACAGAATCTGGTATAATACAGCATGTTATGTAGTACAAAACTATATTTAGTCATTTTATGTTTAATATGATAGTATTTCATAGTGTTAGACTAATGGAATTTGAAAGCTAGTCTTCCTAGTTATGTGGCCTTAGGAAAGTTAAATAACTTCTCAGTGCTTAAGTTTTCTCATTTGTAAAATGAAAATTAATAATAATACCAACCTCAGAAGGTTGCTATGAGAATAAAATTACTTAATGAAATGGAAAGCAATTAAGCAGTGCCTTGCACAGAGTACTTAATAACTGTTAAGAGATTAATAACTTAGCGATTATTAGAAGTAATAGTATTTTATTAATAAAAGGGCATAATGACTTCTATGGACTCTGTCAATGAAATAATTTGAAAATTTTGTCACATGCTGGCCCAATTATGTACAAACACTCTCCCTGGTTGGAAAGGAGAAAATAAAACTTCTGCAGTATTACTTTTCTCCCCACTTCATAAATTGCTTGAGGGTTTTCCACATCACATTTATATATGCTGAGTCTTACCTGAAGAATGGAGAAATGAGTTAAATGTATACTATTCTATACATCCACAGTTTTGATTTACATTACATTATTAAGAGTATGATCTAGTCTTGAAAGTAGTTTTTTTTCTCTGGTTTTCTACTCTTAAAATGTTAGGCTTCCGTGGTTAATACCAAAGACATTTTACTGATGCTCTTCAGGATCACTGGTCTCTAGATCATAAGAGTAACATTATTAAATCAGTTTCCTTGAGGTTTAATTCTCTAACATACTGACAGATTTCTTCTTTTACTTAGGTCTTTTATTTCTAGTCTGCCACTCATTAGCTGAAGGATAGTAGGCACATCACTTAATACCACCAAATCCTTAAGACCTCTCATCTATAAACATAACATCTGTCCTTGCATAGTCACAGGATCAGGAGGAGATTCCAAAGGCAGTTTTTAAAACTGCATATCCTTTTATAAATATGAAGTTATTTTAATAACGCAGACCATCCAAAATAGTCAAGGCTGTTTATTTAATAATAATTTATCAGTTGCTCTTCACTGTATTTTAAAATAACTGTGACTCAGCAAAGAAGAAATTATCACATCTAGTAAGAGTCATGAAAAAATAAATCGAGCTTTCACCAACCTGGCCATTTGCTTGTAAGCTTCTTCAGCTACCGCAAAGATATGTGGATCCATATCACCCATATTCTGTCCACTATATGCATTAATAATATCTTCTCCATAAATAGGCAGCTGTTCATAAGGATTTATAGCTACTAGGACTATACCTGTGGGGGGGGGGTGTAAAAGCAAAAAAAGAAGTCAATGATATATTAATGGACATATCAAACTTGCTAAAGTGACCACAGTTAACACAAATTTCAATCTCAATTAATCTTGAACAAGTTGTTAAAGATCAAACTATGTTACAGGCTTCGCCTCTGGGCCTATTATACCTTGACCTAACTTAAACACCATTTAATTTTTTTTTATTTATTTATTTATGATAGTCACAGAGAGAGAGAGAGAGAGGCAGAGACATAGGCAGGGGGAGAAGCAGGCTCCATGCACCAGGAGCCCGATGTGGGATTCGATCCTGGGTCTCCAGAATCGCGCCCTGGGCCAAAGGCAGGCGCCAAACCGCTGCGCCACCCAGGGATCCCTTAAACACCATTTAAACACTGATCTAGGGGCAGCCTGGGTGGCGCAGCGGTTTAGCGCCGCCTGCAGCCCAGGGCGTGATCCTGGAGATCCAGGATAGAGTCCCACGTCTGGCTCCCTGCATGGAGCCTGCTTCTCCCTCTGCCTGTGTCTCTGCCTCTCTCTCTTCTGCTCTGTATCTCTCATGAGTAAATAAAATAAAATAAAATCTTTAAAAAAATAAAAAATAAAAAAATAAACACTGATCTAAACTCTTAAAAATAAAAACTATTTTCATAATATTTAAATAAAAAATTCCACTTCTAGAAATTTATCCAAATGAAATCATATATTCAAGCAAATTTTTCATAAAGATATTTATCGATATTTATCATATTTTTACTCAAGAGAGTGAAAAGTAGAAACAAAATATATAATAAAGGAAGAGTAACCAAATATTTTGTTAGACCCGTATGACAGACTATTATACTACTACCACAAATTATGTTTTTAAAGAATATGAAATGTTGTAGGAAAAAATGACACAAAAGTATATACAGACCGATTCCAATTTCATACCTATTTATACTCTCTCACATATGTACAGATACAGGATGTGTTAACATAATACTGGTTATTTTTCAGTAGTAAATTACATGTAGTTATTTTTCCTTTTTTATACTTTTTTTGTATTTCCTTAAATTTTATAGTAGTTGTATATTAATGAAATCCTTCATTCAACAAATATTTATATAGCTTCAAGTATGTATCAAGTCTTTTCTGAGTGCTAGATTTATAACAATAAATGAAAAAAGACAAATCTTTATCCTCATTGATTGTATATTCTAGTGGGAAATTCAGACAATTAACAAGATAAGAAAAATATATTTTTTTAAGATAAGAAAAATATTATAGGTTAGATAGTAGAAAGGAAAAAGGAGAAAAATTAAACAGAGAAAGGAGATGGAAACTAAGGAGGGGAGAAGGGGCTTACGACTTAGATGTGGCAGGCAGGGAAGGCTTCACTGAGAAGGTAATGTATGTGCAAGAAAAAAACAAACAGAAAAGTGAAAATTGAGGAACAGAAATATTTGGTTCATAGACAGGGAAGAAAACAGTATCAAGGATATAAGATGTGTAAGTTCTTTTAAGAAGAGAAGATAGCTGTCTCTGTCCAAAGCAGGGGAGTAAGGAAGAAATAATGAGTGGCTGAGTTGGTCACACGGAGTAAACAGACTTGGAAGGAAATGAATGAAATCCCAGACGTGAGCCCAGGGGAGAATGATCAGGGAAAGAAAGATAGGAAGTCAGTACTGAGAAGAGCCAGGGACAAGAGAAAAATGAAGGTTAAGAAAAAAAAGAGAGAAAGACAAGAAAAGGAAAAGGGGAAAAAACTCAAAAAAGTACACAGTGCTTCACTTCTAAGAGAAAGAAAAAGGATGCTGAGCTGGCTCACTGGCAGCTAATACCACAGCAAGCTGGGGCCCAGGCCAGTGCAGCAAGCAAGAACAGCTACTGTGAGTCGTCAGTCCTGCACTGAGAATAAGAGAACACTAAACTTCTCAAACCTGCACCAGAGATAAGTCTCTGGACATCTACTCTTCAAATAGCAGTTTTCATACGAGATGAAAGTAACTGGCAAACTCACTGAATTTGGCAGACAACTTCTTTAGGAGGAAGAAAAGTCAAAATATGGGCCCAGTTCTGTCTTTTTTCCTGAGCAAAATGACGATAAGTTCAAAGAGCTTATTCAGCACAATACGCAACTAGCTAATGAACATGGGAAGTTTTTTTTGATAACTCTGAAGTGATCTTCTCCCTAGGAGGAAATCCAACTGCAGCCTTCTTTCCCCACGCACAATGTTTCCATGGCTATGTCCATCAGAGGACAGAGTTCATTCCACTCAGACAGCAAGACATACTTACCACAATATGTATAAATAAGTTTGGAGTCAATAAAGCGGACTCTGAGATTGTGGAGCACAGCAGGTTCATGAAGATAGCTGAGGGCTGTGAGGTCATTTTCACCCACAAGTATGTCAGGGTTTCTCAAGTGAGGCAGTTCCTTGGTCTTTGGATCTAGACGATACTCCAAATCCTGAAAATGCACAAGATACAGCATCTGGATAAATCATGGCAATAAAAGTAAAAAGGTCTATGCATTTTGCTTATTTGTTATTCCTGATTTTCTTCTCAGCTATTAAATGCATTCTTTTCCTGGCATCTTCCAAAGCTACAGAAACTGCTGGAAATGGAAGTCTTCTTTTTCACTAGATGTATTAACTTGTATTTATAATTTTTTGCTAATATAGTTTAAGAAGCTTAGACTTTTTTAACCCAGTTACTGAGCCAAAAGTTTTTGCTTTTTTTTTTTTTTAGGCAGGCTGCATGATCAGTGTGGAATCCAACACAAGGCTTGAGCTCACTATCCTGAGATCAGACCCGAGGAGAACAGAGTAGGATGTTTAACCAACTAAGCCACCCAGATGCCCCTGAACCAGAACTTTTTAATCTTTCTTTAAATAACCATTTTCTTCCCCATCCCTCACCTGTGACAAGTGAATGAGCACTAAAGAATGGTTAAGAGGTTGGCTCTAGGGCAGCCCCGGTGGCGCAGTGGTTTAGCGCCGCCTGCAGCCCGGGGTGTGATCCTGGAGACCCGGGATGGAGTCCCACATCGGGCTTCCTGCAGGGAGCCTGCTTCTCCCTCTGCCTGTGTCTCTGCCTCTCTCTTCGCTCTCTCTGAATGAATAAATAAATCTTAGAAAAAAAAAAAAAAAAGAGCTTGGCTCTAGAGTCAGGTCAACCTGGGTTCAAATCCAGAAACTGGTACTTCTTTTGTGGTGTTGGGTATGTTACTGAATCTGAATCCTTCATTTGTAGAAAGGGCATAATAGAAATAGCTCACAGGAGTGTGATAAAAATCACGGCATGTAGTAAGTACTTGGGAACCCTAAGAGGTCCAAGAATCTCCTGAAATTAGGTATAAATGTGTATTTGTCAATATGTATAAATACATATATATATGTGTGTATTATTTTTTGGAAAGACAGTCCTTAGTTTCATTTGATTTTTAATGAGGTAATTGGCTCCAAAAGTTAAGAAGTACTACTCACTTTAAAGCCAAGGTTATACAGCTTTATGGCAAAGCCAGGCATGCAAATTGCTACTCAACTATGCATTAAGGGCAAATAACACCTGACAAGTAAAAAGGGAAAAAAATGAAATTTAATTGTAGAGAATAAACAGCTGGTTTTATAAAAAGTCACTTTTCTTAACATTGCAGAGATACAGAGCTCAAATGTTCAAAACAGGTTGGGATGAACCATGTTAAATGGAGAGGAATTTATCATCTGCCCCTCAACTTCTTCCTGCCTGTTAGGGATATTATGTCCTTTCCCAAAACTGACTAAAACTTGCACTGATCCCTGCAATACACAAAAGCCACTTCTGGCTATGCAACCTCAGGTGGAATTAATGTCTCCAAGCCTTGGCTTCCTTAACAGTTATAATATTACCTACCAACCTATACGATTGTTGTGAGAATTAACCTAAGAAAATATAGCTCACGGTGCCTAATGTGCGTAACACAGAGTAGTTGAATAAATTAATTATTTAATTTGGCATTCACGGCCCTCCTAATCTGGCCTAATTCTTCCCTGCCTTCTTCCCAACTAATCTTGCCTCTGTTTTGCTCTCTTGAAATTCATCCTCCATGCGACCACCAAGGAGTCCTTTCTAAAACACAAATCCAGCATCCTTCCTCTTTTAAAAATATTATAATCACCTCCCATCACATACCACTTGAAGTCCAAGAGTTTTAGGATGATCCCCAGGTGTGATCTGGTTCCCAGCCCCCAACCTCTTGCCAGTCTTGTATATCCTAACAACATGGAACTTGTGTAGTTCCCCAAATGTACATTACTGTGCATACCTCTCTGCCTTTGCATGTACTTTTCTGGATTCCTGAAATGCACTTCCCCTTGTCTACTCATTCTTCAGACCATGCCTCCCTGAGCCCTTACCTTCACCAGACTGTCTGACCACTCCCCACTCTGTCCTACTTTTGTTCCTTGCTTTTATATCATATGCCATACTATTCATAAATATATCTATTTCTCTACCTAATATTGATGTCAGAGAGCACCTTTTGCCACTTAACATGCTATACAGGAAGTACGTTAATATGCAAGCCTAGACCTAGAACACACATCTTTCTAAATCTCTTGCTCCAATCAATTTGTTATATTCACTATCTCCAAAATACATTCCAAACCTCAAAGGGTCTACCCCCTTTCTCTTTGTCAATCCAAATTCTATCTATCTTTTAAGATTCAATGAAAATTGTTCTTTCTTCTTGAAGCCTTCCCTGACAAAGCAGCTCATCATGAAATTTCTCTCTTAGGCATCCTAAAGTCATTATTGTCTTTACAACATTGCAGAGTGGTTATGAGCACAAATAATGAAGACAAATTTTCTGCCTTAAAACCCCAGCTTCATCCCTTAATACCTATACAATCTTGAGCAATCCCTCTGAGCCCTCATTTCTTCACTCATAAACTGGTAATAACAACAGCCCCACTTCATAGGACTGTTGTGAGGATTAAATGAGTTAGAGCAAGTAAAACACCTAGAACTATGCCTACCACATAGTAAGTGTTCAATACATGCTAACTCTCAGGATAGTATTACTCATTTGGTAATAGTTCATCATAATCTTTTGACATCTTTAATACTGTGGTGTTGAACTACTCTTTAGACTCTATGTCTTATGTAACTTTTCATGTATTTGTTCCTAGTTCCCTTGGCTAGACTATAAATTGTTTATGGAAAAATTAATGTCACAAAGTTTTTTAAGAAAATAGTATGGCATGCCTTGTCAAGTGCCGTGGAGAAATAAAAAAAGGTATTTAACTAAGATGTGTCTACCCATGCCATGAATGCAGACGGAAAGTACAGAAATTAGAAACACAATTGGTTTTATATTTTTCTAGTTACTGGCAAACTGCTTTATGCATAATAGCTTGTCAGTAAATATTTTTCAAATGATTAGGTCCAGCAAGTATCAAATCTCAGACTGGCTCCTTAAGCAATGTTTTCTTAGTCACTACGAAATTAATGCTAGCCTAAACAAAATAAACAGGTATATCTTTGGGAGGAATAGAAATGAATCTAAACCTAATCATAATAAATTCATAGACCACAATAATGGATTTTTAAAGTTCTGTCATTTTCATTAACCCACTGGTGTAGAAAATTGAATTTACTATTTTGCTACTTTTTTTAAATTTAAGTATAAATATTAGATTAGTTCAAAACGTAACTTCCAGCTGAAGTCAGCTATGCCACAGCAAACTCACACTTTTGAATTCCCTTCACTTTATGCGAATGATAACAAATAAAAGCAAAATTTTTACCTTTCCTTCCTCAAGGTGAAGCAGGAGGACTTTATCTCCTGGTTTATAATCTTTGAGCAGCTCTGCTGACTTCCAAACTTCCTCAGGATCAGGTATCCAAACTCTGGCAAACTAGAAGACAAACAGAAAAAAAATTAAACTAGCAAATCAATTACTTTATAACAATCTATAAACATTATGGACTTACTTATAATGAAACAATTTACAGAAGAATAAATCTTGGCCAATATTAAATTTAATATTTATTTATTTGTTTATTATGATTTTATTTATTTGACAGAGAGCTAGAAAGAGCCAGAGTACAAGTGGTGGGAATGGCAGAGGGAGAGAGGGAGGGGAAGAGGCAGGCTCCCTACTGAGCAGGGACCCCGATGCACGATCTCAGGACCTCATGATCGTGACCAGAGCCGAAGGCAGACACCCAACCAAGTCACCCAGGTGCCCTGAAATTTAACTTTTAAATTAGTAGTTGAAAAGTACTTTAGTCCCAGTAGTACCATCATGCCCATATTATTTAAAAAATATGCTCTGCCCGTTACCTGGGTGATGGGCACTGAAGAGAGCACTTGATGGGATGAGCACTGGGTGTTATACTATGTGTTGGCAAACTGAATTTAAATTAAAAAATGTAAAAATAAAATAAAAAAATAAAATTCAGTTGACGATAAATAAATTAAAAATATGCTCTGTACTGTGGTAATAATTTTATACTGCATGTAAGTCAAATCATTCTATTTTACACCTTAAACTTATATAGTGCTGTATGTCAATTCTATCTCAAAAAAATTGGAGGAAAAAAAGTTACTCTGAATAAACAGCTACAATTAAAGTTTGAATTTGCTTTACATAGTAAATGCTACCTGAAAATGTAATTTTAAGTAAAAATGTACAAATAAATCTATTTTTTCACTGAATGTTGAACTTTTAAAAATGTCAAAACATGAATGTGAAGCTCTGGTATTAGCGGCTCTGCCAGCTTCAACAACATAGCTCTCTTTTTATGGCAGGATTTACAATTTGAATCTTTGGTTGTGGTTTTCATCCTGTGTTCTGCAAAGACTTGGTGACTTCTCAAGTATTCCTTAGGGACCATTAAGGTGTGGAAAAGAGGAGAATAAGCTTGTGACCTGGAGCCACAGCTGTTTTATGGACTGGGCATCTGGAATTTCCTTTGAAGAAAGCTCTGCTGCCAATTGAAAAAAAAATTAAGAAAGCAATATTGTCTAGTATTTTGCCTTCATTATTATATAAAGAAAAGTGAAATGGTATATCTGATTAGCAGTAAGTTTGGCTCTCAGAACCTTAATATCATGAAAGAAGTATGGTAATCAATCATCAGGGCTTCCTGAACCAGCAAATCTTTAGCCTCAACTAGACATTCTCTGGACTTAAGCCAATTTGAGGCTTTGGGTCAATTTTGAAGAAAAAGAAAAATATACATTAACATGAATGAGTCCTCCAAACACCAAACCGAAGAAATGTTTTATGATTGCTTGGATTCCTCAGGAAGGAATCTCTCTTTATGTACATTAAACCTTGAAGCTCATTTTCAGGAGTATATCACATATAAAAATATCACCACCACCAGCCTTTCTCTATTTTATTTTCTTCAAGCTCTTATTATTACCTGTACTTACTCACTGTTCTATGATTGCTTGTTTATTTTCTTTTTTTATTTCTCCTCCTCCATTTGAATAAAGCTCCATGTCTGCCTTGTTCAATACTACATCAAGTGTCTACGTACATAGCCACTTCACAGCTGGGCACTTAGTATTTAATGGAAGAATCTCAAAATAAAGGGTATCTTCTTAAATTGAATAGAATTTGTATGGTAAAGAAAACTTGTGATTTCTTTACTTTTCTCTTATTATTAGATTTATAAAAACTTGTCTGAACAGTTTGCAAAGAAAGAGTACTGAACTATGTTATAAAGTCTAATTCCCAGGAGTACCATATTAGCATCTTAGCCTTTATTTCAGGCATCTGTAAAATGGGGATTATAGCAGTACTCATTTAGATCATCTCAAGGGCTTTCATACAAAGAAACCTTGTGAAAAGCATAAATCAATATATGCATACAGGTTGAGATTGTTACCAAGTGTATATTCCATAAAAAATGATTACTAATGCTATGTCAAATATGCTACAGAAATTTGTTTTATAATTTCTGTCCCAGATGCACAGTCCATTAGCTGAGTAATAGCTGTTACTAAATTCACTAGAGGTTACTAAACCTTTACTAAAGGTTACTAAAATTTTACTCATTCAAGAAACATTTCTGTGTACCAGCGGCTCCCACTCTGAAGTTCACTTTAGAAAGCCAGTATTTACATAACTTTCTCTGGAAGGATTGACTGGTTCCAGGAGAGATATGCAATATATGAGATTCAGAGACATGAAGTGACCTATCATCTTGACGATGAAAGCACAAAAAGCAAAATGGGTTCAAGTGAATTTGCAGAAGCATGACTGACCTGCTCTAAATATGAGGATATTTTCAACTAAACCTAGAAAGAAACACCTTCCTGTTATTTAACAATACCAAGTTCTGGCTCAGGTTTCCACAAGTGTTTTGGAAACACTTTGAGTGCATACTTTGCCAAAGGCTAGATTTCCAAGAGCTAGCAACACTTAGAGATAGCACAGAGAGGCCAAGACCCTTAACACTCACCACGGGCAAGATATTTAAACATCAAACATCACCCTGATAACCAAATTCCCCATTATCCTATCTCTATCTCTTGGGAAAGTATCCAAGGAGAAATAGGTCAGAACTCGGTCTATTATTACCATTGTCTTTTTATGGTTCTTTTCCATCTTAACCGAGGAGATTGGTGACTCTGCAAAAACAACTATACTGGAACTGGGTCAGTCTGGGAAATAAATAAATAAATATTTTTTCCCAGCAACTTATATACATAAATATAATATATATATATACACACACACACACACACATAAAGCATATACATATATGCCTTAGTTGCTAAAAACGAGAGAAATTCCAACCTGACAATGCCCCCTTCTTATTGCCTCTGTCACCTCCAACCCTACCTTCTACTTTTTCCCTAGGTCCCCAGTAAGGATACACATAGCAGCCCTGAGAAATAGGACTGAACTTGTCCAGCCACAGCCAGTGGCAAGAGACTGCCAGAAGACTGCAGCGGGAAGACAAGGCCCCAAGATCTTATGAGAAACCTGGAAATGGAACACGACAGCAAGAGTCAGACAGAGTCAGAAACAGGAGTGGACACACATACCCACTAAGTCTGTTCAGGATTTCCTGGGAAAACAGAGCAGTTAGGAAAAAGATAACCCTAGCCAAAGTGAATCAGACTGGACACAGCTCCCAGCAAGACAAGGGAGGGGCCAATGTCATGCAACTCTGCTGTGTCATCACTAGCTAGTAGAGGGTGAGACTCTCCTGCAAGGCTCCTCATTCCCTTCTCCTACTCACACTACTCTAATTTTGTCCCTCAAAAATCTCATTTATAATACCTCAGACCTTATTTTAGTTATTTATGGATCTATCTACCTCCCACACCAGGTTACATACTCCTTAAGGCCATTTTGGAATCCTCTATAAGGTTGGTCAAGATCCTTGCCCATGGTTGATGAGCAGCACATCTGTGTTGATGTAATTTAAGACAGAGGTAGGATAAGGTATGGAAAAAAGATGGGAGAACTGGGAGGAGAAGCAGCAGAGGCAAACTTCAGAGGCCTACCTCAGGATTTTTCCTGAGGCCACAAAACACAGTTGAGATGGGACAGGAGTCAGAGACCAAGAGAGATCCTTGAAGTAGTAGGCAGAGTAAACATTGCTGTAGGAACCAATAGGAGAAGGGAAAGCAAAAATTTAGTAGGACCTGAGGTACTGTAACCAAAGCCAAAAAACTATAGGAGATGAAGAAAAGATTAAGAGGCTTAAAAGAGATAATATTAAAAGGTAAACATATCAAAGAAGATTTATGACAATTCAAAGGAACACCTCATTAGAAAGGTGAGTAAGGACAAAAGAGAGATGGGCTAAATTTTATGATGATAGGCAAAATCTGAGTAAATAATGCTAGCACAGATTTAAGCTGCATAATAGCTTACAAGGAAAATCAAACCATCTGTCCTTCTGTAGTACAGTTTAGTAGGGCCTGCCTGGCAATGAGGAGGAAATACTGACAGAGTCCAATAGAAGAGCACTGGAGGGATCCCTGGGTGGCGCAGCAGTTTAGCGCCTGCCTTTGGCCCAGGGCGCGATCCTGGAGACCCGGGATCGAATCCCATATCGGGCTCCTGGTGCATGGAGCCTGCTTCTCCCTCTGCCTATGTCTCCGCCTCTCTCTCTCTCTCTCTCTCTCTCTCTCTCTCTGTGTGTGTGTGACTATCATAAATAAATAAAAATTTAAAAAAAAAAAAAAAAGAAGAAGAAGAGCACTGGAAAGGTGGGTTTGAGGGACATGCCTGCACTGGCACTTTCAACGAGGGGCACAGGCAGTGCCAGCTCAGCCTAGCATGGCCCTCCTACCTTCTTAGGGATTATGCCTATCCCTGCAAATGTAAAGAGGTACCAGTCATCTTTCTTTTTGTGTCCTCTTGCAACATTCAAGAGGTTCCTGATTAATGCAGATGACTCACTAGAAATTTCGCTAACTTGCACTTTGTCAGTCAAGGAATTCTGAGGTGTGGGCCCCAAGAGCAGTTTTTCTGAAGCATCAGACACTTTGGGAATAAGACTGACAGCACTAATAGAGCAAATGATCAGTCCCTGGAACCCCCAAAAATCTGACCCATGTGATTCTCTCCCCTCTCCCAAACTCCCACATACATTACTCACTTCTCAGACAGCACATGTGCACATCTTTCCTAGCTCCCCCATTAAACCATAAGCAGCCTGACAACATAGGATCTGCCTTGGTTCCTGAATGTCTACAAAAATGAATGCTTTATGTGACAATTTAAACAAGGCTATGACAAATAATAAGTGTCCTCCTAGGATATGAACTGAAGCAGGAGAAAAATCCTGAATTATCAACAGCCCCTCCTCTAAATTCTATACTAACATTGATACTTACATGGTTACTAAGTAACTCATATAACCCTTAGGGTATGTTTTGGTATAAAAAAAAAAATCGGGCAGCCCCGGTGGCGCAGAAGTTTAGCACCGCCTGCAGCCCAGGGCGTGATCTGGAGACCCTGGATTGAGTCCCACGTCAGGCTCTCTGCGTGGAGCCTGCTTCTCCCTCTGCCTGTGTCTCTGCCTCTCTCTCTCTCTGCATCTCTACGAATAATAAAATCTTTAACAAATAGAAATTAAAAAAAATCAAGTACTACTACCCTAAAGCACATAATGCACATATATACATATGTATACATATACACACATGCACATATATACATATATTACATATATGTATATTATGCATATAGATTGTGTTCCAGATGGTGGAAATATATATATAGATCTGAAACACAATCCCTCCCTTTTTCAGCCAGCAAACTCCTATTTATCCTTCATGTCTTTGTTAAAGTACCACCCATCTCCTCTTAAAAGCCGTTCCTCACCTTCGGCACTCCATTCTCAATGTCCCCATTACTTCATACAATCTTCACTAGAATTCTTATCCCACTAAATGAAAACTTTGCGTGCCTAATAGCGCTGCAGCAACCGTGAGCTCCTTGGAGGTAGGAATATATCTTCTTTATCCTTGTCTCTTCAGCACTTAACACAGGGCCTGCCTATAATAATTTGTGAATGAACCTTTGTTATAAGAATGTTCTTGGCCTCAGACATTGTACCCTAAGACGGTAGACTAAAAGAAATACTAGCAAAAGGTCTCAAAATCTTCTAGAAGGGTCTATAAGTTCCAGAAATAAAAATGCGAGCAACATTAGATGGTTGAGTTACATAGGAAATCACAATGTGATGATAGAAAGCAAAGAGCCAGGCATGTAGGGAGTAAAGAAGTAATGAAATATTCTTTCTTCTTCCCCATCACACAAACTCATGCCTCCATCCCTTCATGATTCATATGTTTAAAGTGGAAGCTACTCCTCACTTCTAGAACAGACTTCTGCACTCCCAACCCTACCACAGATTCCTCACTCAGAAGGTGAAGGAAGTATTGTGACCACAGCTTCCACCAGCCATCTGCTGGAGCAACAAAGTGGGGGAAACAGACAGGAAGAAAGGTAAACCAGAGCATTACAGCAGGATAAGGGGTCACACTAAAATGGCAGGAAAGAGAAGAGATGGGCCGGGGGTGAACACACGGTGCATCCTGGGTAGGACTGGAAGTGAAGGGCAAACATGTTCTGTGCCCCTGCTGGAGCTCCATAACAATGCTGTTGGTGAGGGAAATGACAAACACCAACCTTGCTTTCTGGAACTTGATGAAGATTGTAAGGAATGAGAGCATTTTTTCTTTGTCAGTAGAGGCCTAGATATTTTACATCTATAATTTCATCCGATCATCACCATAACCTCACTAACCTTACTAACCCATTTTAACCCATTTAACCATAACCTCACTAACCTTACTAACCCATTTTAACAGATATTGAGGCTCAGACCTTAATAGTAGGTAGAGCTATGATTCAAATCTTTATTCTAAAAGCCAAATGTTCTTTCCACTTTACCATGTTTCCCCCTTGTTAATACAGATCTTATTAAGAGGAAACTCCCCTCCTCCATCCAAAACTGTTTCTCTTGGTATCATACTCAAAACAGCTATTAAACTGATCCATGTCATCAGGTGAAACTTAAGAATGTCTCATCTATGATAATGTGTCAAAGCCACAGTAATCAGCATGGCATCCATTCTGCAGTATTCCAACTGGCTCTGACCAGAGAATGAGGCTCTGCCAAAAATAAGTTTAGGAAATAATAGCAAAAAATCATCTGAGGATGCTAAAGACTAAAATTTTAATAGGTGAATGATTCCAGCTTCACTTACTTCTATAAATGAACAAAATGATAAGGTTGATTTATGATTTTTTATTTTTGTTACTCTTGAAGTTACCCAGCATGTGCTGTGAAATGTGCATGGTTTAAAAGTAAATTGAATTTGTCAGTTTCTAGCAGGTATTGAAATTATTTTAAACTTATGAAGAAAATAAGAACTCTTCAAATTATTGGATATGTTTTGTTACCATCAAGAGCAAAACTTAAATAATCTTATTTTTCTAGAATTTTATATGAGATGGCAGAGCTTTGGAATGAATATTTTTAGACACTGTAGTTCTTTAACATCTCTGTAAAGATTATTTTTGGAAGTAGGTCTCACTTTACAAGTGCAGTCTTAATATGTGCATCAAGAAAAAATAACTATTTTCATCTATAATTAGCTAATGGTATTTGAGGATAAATTTTAAATTTTTAAATAAGTAAAATAAAAGTAAAATACAATCACCAACAAAGAAAGGAAACATATTGATCATTTTCATCACAAGGCCCTTATTTCGCTATGCTTTGTTTCACTTTCCTTTTACTTAATTCTTGCAATAATCTTTATAATTGTTATTAAAGAGGTTCCTCATTCAATAAACAGTCTGAGAGAGGTTAAATAACTGGTCCCAAAGTCACTCAGCTAATAAGTGACAGAACAGAGACAGGATTCAAACCCAAGATGATCCTGAAGTTCAAGATGCTTAGAATGTACAAGGAAGAATAAGATCAATGTAATCCAAATAAATCACTTTCTCCTGATTGTGACCAAAGTTGCCCAATTAAGCAAAACTCACACCTTCCTACCATTTTCAACACTTGCTCCCAATTTAGAGACTAGTATACAGGGTCATGTTAAATATGTATAGGCCTCTGGATAGATAGAGGTCTTCCTCCCACACAGAACATCTATCATTTTGATAAATGATTTGGTGCTGAAAGAAGTCATGGATAATTTTTAAATCTCAAATGTCTCAAAGAGATAAATTTTGAAGGAATCAGACAGCATATAAACTATATGAGACAATATAGTTAAGTAGACATCGGTATGCAGTTCCCTCCATTTATAACAGGTGGCTCCCTTTGTTTTGCTCCCAGCTTTGGGGACAGACACCTCTGGCTAAGATCATGGTCTGTTGCTAACTTGGGACACATTACAGGTCTTTCATAATCTAGTCCCTGCCAACTTCTCCAGGCTCATCTCTCATCATTCCTGGCTTGTCCTTCAGCCTCTAACAACTGCAAGCACCATGCGGTTCTCCCCTATCTCTTTTACTTCCCAAATCTGGGAAACCCCTCCCCCATCCTCATCAACCACTTCATGCCTATGTGTCCTTTAAGCACCCACCTTTCAGCAGCTTTTGACACTGACCTTAGCGCATACCTGGAACATTTTTTTACTTGGTTTCTGAGATACCCCATCTTCACGGTTCCCTCAAATCATTCTCTATCACTCCTTTTCAGTCTCTTGTGCCAGATCCAGCTTCTCTGTCTTACCTCTAAATATTGGAATTGCCCAGATCCCTGAGCTGGCTCTGTTCTTTCTTCTAATATAGTATTAAGGGTTCAGGCTATAGGACTAGACTATTTGGATGTTATTGTTTACTAGCTCTGAGGTGTTCCTGTGCCTCACTGACAATGAGAGTAACAATAACACCTACTAACTGGAGTTATCATAAGGATTTTTTAAAAACATTTTTATTTATTTACTCATGAGAGACACAGCAAGAGAGAGAGGCAGAGATACAGGTGAGGGAGAAGCAGGCTCCATGCAGGGAGCCTGATGTGAGGCTCGATCCCAGACCCCGAGATCACACCCTGGCCAAAAGGCAGACGCTCAACTGCTGAGCCACCCAGGTGTCCCATATCATAAGGATTACATCTGTTAATATATGTAAAGTATTCAGAACAGTGTTTAGCACATAGAAGGCAATAAATATCAGGTATCTTCTTCATTAATATTAATATTATTAGAAATCACCATTTTTATATTTATACTGTATTCCACCCACCTTCATGAGTTTATTTTTTTTATTCCTTCATGAGTTTAAATACCAATTTTTTCCCATATTTCTATCTTCTAGCCCAGTTCTTTCCATTGAACTCCAAATCCATAGACCCATATAACTAGCTAAGATTTCTATTTAGATGTCTTATAGGTATTTAAATTTAACAAGCCCTAAACAGAAGTCTTTGTTTCCACATACTTTTAAATCTGTCCTTCCTGTAGTATTCACATCTCAGTAATAGGCATCTCTACCCAGCTAGTTAGATGCTCTTGGGAGAAAACGGATACTCTCCTACACTCTCCTGCATCTAATCCATCATTAAGTCCTACCTCTAACATACAACTAACTTCAATCCATCTCTCTCCACCTCCACTGCCAACACCCAAGTCCTAGCATCATAATCTTACTCTGATGCTGAAAACACTCTCTTATCAAGTCTCTCCCACATTCCCAATTCAGCAGCCAGAGTAGTCGTTTTTGTTTGTTTGTTTAAGATTTATTTTTTCATGAGACACACAGAGACAGAGAGACAGAGAGAAAGGCAGAGACACAGGCAGAGGGAGAAGCAGGCCCCATGCAGGAAGCCCAATATGGGACTAGATTCTGGGTCTCCAGGATCATGCCCTGGGCTGAAGGCAGTGCTAAACCGCTGAGCCACCCAGGCTGCCCTAGAGTGGTCGTTTTGAAATGGAAAAATATGCTAATGTCTCACCCTTGCTTAAAACCCTTAATAACTCAGGATAAAGCATTCATATAATCCCCTAAGGTCTTGCATTACTGGGTGCCTATGAGGGCAGGGACTGTATTTATTTTGCTCAAAACTGATACCCAAGGCTAAACACAGTGTCTGATCCGCAATCGACGCCCAACAACCATCTACTGAATAAATGAACATCCTATTTCATCAAATCTAAGACACCATCAATGATAAAATGCATTCCTAATGTGAAAAAACAATGTGTATTTCAAAACTGAGTAAATATATCGGATCATTATTATATACATTGTTCTTACCCATACCTCTGACTTTATGTCTCTGATGTTTTTTTTCTTCTAATTATTAAACCTTTGTCAAAAGAAACTTTTATAACCTTTCTTGAATAAGGCAGACCTTTAAAAATACAACCCACTTTATTTTTTTTAATTGTTTTATTGGAGTTCAATTTGCCAACATATGGCATAACACCCAGTGCTCATCCCGCCAAGTGCCCCCATCAGTGCCCATCACCCAGTCACTCCAATCCCCCGCCCACCTCCCCTTCCACTACCCCTTGTTCATTTCCCAGAATTAGGTGTCTCTCATGAACAACCCACTCTAAAAACTCAATTTCAGTGTCATGACCTCCAGGAAGCTTTCCTGGACCGCCATGTAAAGGCAGGAGCTCCCACTTGGACCATCCACAATATCTGGTTTTTATCTCTATGTACTTGCCACATTCCATTATTATTATATTTATACATGCCCGTCTCTTTAACTAGTTGAAACTTCCTTGAGGACCAGATCTGTGATTTATCCACTGGCTTCGCCTCCATTCCTGGCCCAATAGTTAGCAGATAGATGCTCAAGAAGATGTCTGTTGAGTGAATGAATAAATGAATAGATGAGTCTGTAGGAGCCACAGAGCTTCCACAGATTGGAAATGTGAAGGAATGTTATGCAGAAAGCCAGTCAAGACAGAAGCAAGAAAGAGATTTGAAAATAATTTAATTAGCTACCCAACTACAAGCATGAGTGGAAAAAAATAACCCAGTCATCCACACTTCAAATTCAAGCTGGTTTGCCCAAATGAAACAACATTTCTCAAAAGGAGGATAGGGATCCCTGGGTGGCGCAGCGGTTTGGCGCCTGCCTTTGGCCCAGGGCGCGATCCTGGAGACCCGGGATCGAATCCCACGTCAGGCTCCTGGTGCATGGAGCCTGCTTCTCCCTCTGCCTATGTCTCTGCCTCTCTCTCTCTGTGACTATCATAAATTAAAAAAATAAAAAAATAAAAAAAAATAAAAAGGAGGATACTTCAAAAACGAAGAGAACATGCTTAAACATGAAGAGCTTCTAAGGTTCATAAAATGTGTTCACATTTATATCTTACGTACTACCTATCCCTCTGCCTAAAGCTTGAGTAGACTTTGATCAACAGAATCCCCATAAAAATTGTTCAAACAAAACCTACAATTTTCATTTTGTAGCATTAATATTTTTAAATGCATATACAACAGGTTAGGCTAATTATATAAGGCCACAGGGTTCATTTGATATATAGAAAGCACAACTAAATGGATGCTAAACACCAACGAGGCAGGTGGCCCCAGAGTTACCCTAAAAGAAGAGGAGAGTTGCACAAGTGATGCTTGTGCCTTCAGCATGATGAGACAATTACTAGAGAACCAAGAAGCAGAAAAAAGTAGATATTGAGGTTATAAAGCACTATCTCAACAATTCCCAAACTTCTAGAGAGAACAAGAGTACACTCTTTTCCCTCAAGTGTGACAGCCCTAAGGTGCAAAATAGTATTACTGAATTGACAAAGAAGACCATCCAAACTGACTGGTTTGAGTTCTCAACAGGACTGAGAGGAACTGATAGGACAAAAGGGATAACAGAAACATCAAAATCAACTTCCGCTAGATTTTAGGTAGAAAACTCTCATAGTTTATGAAAGAAAGGACATCTGTTTTTGAGCAAAAACTACTTCAACTGTATATGCTGAGAGAATATTTTGAAAGATAAATGCAGCACAGGCAAACTGAAGTTCTGACAGAACTTGTGCCCCTCAGTCTTTTATTCAGATGTCAAGCTTGTATCCTAGCACTGACTTGACCACACCCTTCTAGAAGACTGAGATGAATCTCCCTGTCAATTAGAATTTCTGTCTACGGTAAGTGAGGAAGGATATTCTTTCCTTCTATCCCCCCACAACCACTGCTTCTCATTTAAAAAAATCCAGGGATCCCTGGGTGGCTCAGCGGTTTAGCGCCTGCCTTTGGCCCAGGGTGTGATCCTGAAGTCCCAGGATCAAGTCCCTCATCAGGCTCCTACATGGAGCCTGCTTCTCCCTCTGGCTGTGTCTCTCATGAATAAATAAATTAAAAAAAAAAAAAAAAACATTCATGAGGGGTACCTGGGTGGCTCAGTGGTTGAGTGTCTCTGCCTTTGGCTCAGGTCATGATCCCTGGGTCCTGGGACTGAGTCCTGCATCAGGCTCCCCCTGGGGAGCCTGCTTCTCCCTCTGTCTATGCCTCTGCCTCTCTGTGTCTCTCATGAATAAGTAAATAAAATCCTTAAAAAAAAATCCATGAGTTTATTTCTTAATACACAACTAAAATTTTTGAATATTGCAAAATTATCACACACCTAAAACTGTTTTCATTTTTTATCATACAGAGTTAATTTCCCCTTTCTAATTTTTCCTAATATTCTTATTTAAGTTTTTATTACAGAAAATTTCATTGATATTTTAGTGCTCTTTATACAAAAGAGGTTTTGTCTAGCTAACTCACTGTACAGCCTTCATAAAAGTTACTCTAAATTTACTTAACTTTCAATCTGTATCTGGGATAATCAGCTTCATATATTTATTGTCCATTGTGTAAAAAGTACTTCCTTTTTTTTTACCTATAACTACTTCTTTGAGCTGCAAAAAAATGCCTCTGAGTTCTTATTTATGTAATGAAGTCCACGTTGCCCTCTTCATGTGCTTCATAGCTTTCTGAGCTTTCACTAGATAAAAAGTTCATTCTTTATCTTTCCAGATGGAAAGGTTCAATTTTTTTTGAACAGTGCCTCACATCCTCCTACTCATTCTAACATATTTTTAATCTCTTTGAATTTCAATTTTCTCACTTACAAAATAAAGCAATTAGACAGTGTAGAATCCAGAGTCAAGGTTAAGAGCATGGGCTTTGGAGTCAGACAGACCCAGTGACTCCAACACTTTGCAATGGCGTCACCTTGAGAAAATTATCCAACTTCCTCTCTCAGGATCCTTATTCATAAAACTGGTTATTAATAATACATATGTCAATAGTCAATGGTACTGTAATTGGGCTGTAGAGTGACAGATAGTAGCTACACTTGTGGTGAGCATAGCATAACACGAAGACTTGTCCAATCACTATGTTGTACACCTGAAACCAATAATGTAACATTGTGTTTTAACTATACTTCAATAAAAATAATATGTACATCAAAGGGTAGTTACCCAGATAAATGAGATAAAGTTTAAAGGCCATAACATGGTATTGTCACTACCCCTATGCCATCCTACCTCCAAATTTAAAGACCTCATTGTGCTTCATCTGTATTCTTTTACTATATCTACAACGCACTGTGTGCTTTAGTTCCTGCCCCCTCGGGTTTAGTATCACCTCACTAGCATCTTCTCAATTCTGAGTTCTCACTGTGTCAGCCTAGGACACCCCCAAACTCTAACTTCAAAGGCTATTACTGAGCCCACTGCCCAGAGCATCCTCCCCTGATCCCCAACTCTCCTTAAGGCTGGTTCCTTCTCACACCTCAGGTCTCAGTTTAAATGTCCCCTTTTCAAAAAAGTCCTCCCTGGCCACCCTGTGGCCACCCTGCTTTGTTTTCCTGGGATTATGTGTCTCTCCATCTAGCCTGAAACCCCTGTTAAGAGAAGGGGACACCATTAATTCCTGAATCTAGAACAATACCTGTTAGGCAGTACTAGTTAATAAATATGTGAGGAATCAAAGTGCTCATGATAGTGCTGAAAAAAAAATAGGTTAAGACCAGGATGTGAAAGAACTCACATGCCATGCTAGGCAGTTTGACCTTTATACTGCAGAAGACTGGAATTCATTAAAGGTTTTTAAGCAGAGTAATAAGTGACCAATGTTTCTAATAGCTTAGTTCTAATTGGAAGTTCTTTAAACCTGATTGAAAGAACATCTTGTACAACTTCTGCTTGTGATTAATTATTCTCCCCTCCCCCAATTATGCATGTCTGTAGACAGGATTAATCTAATATACACATAACTGCTTCCAAAACGTCATTCATATTAGACAAATGGGGCTTGCGCTGGAGGGACTGGGAGTCATACAGCCTCATGAATGATGGGAGCTAGAGGGGAGATTCTTGGCCCTGGAAATAAGAGACCTGGGAGTAAAGAGCAGGGAGAGGGTAGGAGCCAGGGTGTAGGGGAGACCCTGTAGTGAGCCAAGTCTGAGGGCAAATGAGCAGGACACCTCATAGGCTGTTGAGTCACCTAAGAAAAAAAATCCTGTTGGCCTGCTTCTGAACTGAAGTGTTTACTCTTGGGCTCTAGGATACCTCCTTATCCTATCAGCCCCTCCTTTTTTTTTTTTTTTTTTTTTTAAAGTATCCTTTTACCTGAATTTTAGCTGTTAAAAGGAGCTACAAAAGGTGGCCTAGGCCCTACATTTGGAAGAAAGGATAGCCAAAAAAAAATGTTTACAGAAAATTTAAAAACTTCTGGGTGGCAAAATACATCATAAACAAAGTCAAAATACAAACTGGCCAAAATAATTTGTAACAAACTAATTTCCTTAATTATAAAGAACTCTTACAAATTAAATAAGAAAAAAATAAACAACCCAGTAGCAAAATAGGCAAAAGAAAATAATAGGCAGGGGATCCCTGGGTGGCTCACCGGTTTGGCGCCTGCCTTCGGCCCAGGGTTTGATCCTGGAGTCTCAGGATCGGGTCCCAAGTCAGGCTCCTTGCATGGAGCCTGCTTCTCCCTCTGCCTGTGTCTCTGCCTCTCTCTCTCTCTCTCTCTCTCTCTCTCGAATAAATAAATAAATAAAATCTTAAAAAAAAAAAAAAAGAATACACAAATCACAGAAGCACCATTAAAAAAAGTTAAACATAAGATGTCCAATCTCATTAATGCTTTAAAAAAATTCAAATTTAAGATACAATTTAAAATTTTGTGTACTGAATTTGAAAAGATTGAAAGGGTTGTTAATATGGGTTGGGAAGAAAGTAGACAATCAGGTGTTTTCATATATTGGTGATGAAGATAAGAAGATGCAATGTTTTTAGAGAGAAACTTGGTAATTTCTTTCACAACATAAAATATATATTTCAGGGATGCATACCAAACTGGGAAGGCGGCAAACTTTTGATTTTGTACTGTATGTATTTCTATATTTCACAATATTTATATAAAAGTGTTACTTTTTAAATAAAACCAAAAGTTTATAAAATATGCATATCTATGACTCAGAAAATCTATATCTAGATATTTTTCCCATGAGATACTAAAAAAATACACATAATTCTTTCCAAAGTTGTTCTGCAGCATTGTTTGTAAAAGTGAAAAATTTAGAAATGACACAAAGGTTAATATACATCTACATTAATAAAAAGGTTAATATAACTATAGTAATATATAATTAACAGATTAAGGTACATCTATACAATGGAATACTAAAAAAGAATAAAGTAGGTCTATATGCACTGACATGAAAAGATTCTGTTAATTTAAAAAAGGCAAGTTGGGAGCACCTGGATGGCTCAGTGGTTGAGTGTCTGCCTTTCACTCATGTTGTAATTCTGGGGTCCTGGGATTGAGTCCCACATCGGGCTCCCCGCAGGGAGCCTGCTTCTCCCTTTGCCTCTCTGTGTCTCTCATGAATAAATAAATAAAAATCTTAAAAAAGAAAAAGGCAAGATGCAAAACATCAACATTTTATGATTATATTTGTCCAATAAATATATGTATATATATATGTATATATATATATATACACACACACATATAATAGAGTGGCTTGACAGTCACAGATTTGTATTTATGGTTACAATCTTTGTGAACAATGCTGAAAGTCTACAAACACCTGAACATTGATCTTTTTGCCCAGTCATGAATGAGTGACACCCTTTGTGAGACCTCTATGGTGAAGGGAGACCAGAGCTGGACAGTGGGCCTGGCCCTGCCCTGGGCTCTATCTCAGTGTGGTTTTGTTCTTCCCCACTAGTGTGTGTGTATACTTTCTATGTAGGAGAGAGCTGTGAGAGAAAGGCACCTGTTTGCACCTGGTGATGGAAGAGAAGCTTGCGTAGAGGTCTCTGAAATTGACTGTTGTAACCATCCATGGTCTCCTCTACCCCAGTCCCCACACCCCGACCCAAGCCTTGGTCTACAGAGACACAGCTCCTGCCCACCTCTCCAGCTTCATCTCTCCCCATACTCCCACCCCTTGCTTTTTTGTGGTCCAACACCACTGGCCTTCAGTTCTTCAAAACTGCCAGACTCTCTCCAGCACAAGACTTCTCAAAGTCTGTGCCCTCTGCTTGGGATTCTCCCCTCCTTTCATTAACAATTAACGGTGCTCAGCACAGTTACTACATGACATTTTTCTCTCTCTTCCCAGGAAGCTCCAACCTGTCTATTTTTTCATTGTTTCATCTCCATCATCTACACGACAGCCTGGCATACGTATGAATAGTATGTGCATATATGGATGTATAATTATGGACAATACATTAAGCACACAATATAAAAAGTTACCACCAGCAATGAACAAGGGGAATTTGAAATTATAAACACAATACTATTTACCTTAAAAACCCCTCATTTTGAGGTATAAATTGAAACAAGACATGCTAAAGATTTATATGAGGAGAACTACAAAACTCTGGTGAATAAAATCAAAGAACTAAATAGGTAAAAAGGTATTCCACATTCATGATTAGGAAAACTCAATGCTGTCAAGATGCCAGTTCTTCCCAACTTGATCTACAGATTTAATGCCATCCCAATCAAAATCCCAGCAAGTTATTTTATAGATATTGACATACTGATTTTAAAGTTTATGTGGAGGGATCCCTGGGTGGCGCAGTGGTTTGGCGCCTGCCTTTGGCCCAGGGCGCGATCCTGGAGACCCGGGATCGAATCCCACATCGGGCTCCCGGTGCATGGAGCCTGCTTCTCCTTCTGCCTGTGTCTCTGCCTCTCTCTCTCTCTCTCTGTGTGACTATCATAAATAAATAAAAATTTAAAAAAAAATAAAGTTTATGTGGAGAGACAAAAGACTCCTTTTAGCCAACACAATCCTGAAGAACAAAGTTTGAGGACAGACACTATCTGACTTCCAGACTTTACTATAAAACTATAGTAATCAAGACACTGTGGTATTGGTAAAAGAATAAACAAATAGATCAATGAGACAGAACAGAGAAGCCAGAAATAGATCCACATAAATACAGTAAACTGATGTTTGACAAAGAACATGATAGCGGTAATACAATATAGCCAAAATGGTCTTTTCAGTTAATGGTGCTAGAATAACTGGACATCCACATGCAAAACAAACACACAAACAACCCCCTCTCAAAAAAAAAAAAAAAAAAAATGGAACGCAGACCTTACAACTTCAGAAAACTAAATTCTAATGGATCACAAATCTAAAATGCAAAGCACAAAACCATATAACTCCTGGAAAATAACACAGGAGAAAATCTAGTTGACTTTGGGTATGCTGATATCTTTTTAGATACATCGCCAAAGGCATGGCTCATGAAATAAATAATAAGTTGGGCTTCATTAAAATTAAAAATTTCTGCTTTGTAAAGGACTGGGAGAAAATATTTGCAAAAGACACACCTGATAAAGGATTATTATCTAAAATAGACGAACTCTTAAAATTCAACAAGAAACAAACAACCTGATTTAAAAAAT
This sequence comes from Canis aureus, assembly GCF_053574225.1. NCBI lineage: Eukaryota > Metazoa > Chordata > Mammalia > Carnivora > Canidae > Canis > Canis aureus. Next base: position 22,891,751 of record NC_135642.1, read on the forward strand.
AGACCAAAGATCTTAAAAGACACTTCATAAAAGAAGATATACAAATGGCAAATAAGTATATGAAAAGATGCTCCATATCATATAGCATCAGGGAAATGGAAATTAAGACATCAAAGAGATACCACTATATACCTATTAGAATGGCCAAAATTCAGGACATCGTTGAGGATGAGAAGCAACAGAAACTCACACTCATTGCTTGTGGAAATGCAAAATGGTAATAGCGAGTTTGGAAGTCAATCTGGTTGTTTCTTACAAAATGAAACGCATTAAAAAAACACACACACACACATTCTTACCATATGATCCAGCAATCACAAACCTTGGTATTTACACAAAGGAGTTGAAAATTTAGGTCTACACAAAAAACACAGATGTTTATAGTAGCTTTATTCATAATTGCAAAACTTGGAAGCAACCAAGATACCCTTCAGTAGGTGAATGAATAAATAAACTGTGGTACATTCAGACAATGGACTATTATTCAGTGCTAAATAGAAATGAGCTATCAAGCCATGAAAATACATGGAGCAATCTGGAAAAGGCTACACACTCTATGAGTCCAACTATATAACATCCTGAAAAAGGCAAAAGTATGGACAGAGAGAATAAGAATATCAGTGAATGCTGGGGTGACAGTGGGGATGAGCAAGCAGAACACAGATGATTTTCAGGGCAGTGAAAAAACTCTGTGTGATGTAACAATGGCTACATGTCATTACACAATTGTCCATACCTACAGCATGTATAACACCAAGAGTAAACTATGGACTTTTGAGTAATTATGATGTGTCAATGTAGGTACTTCAACTGCACTCTGGTGGATGGGGTGTTGATAATGGGGGAGCCTATACATGTGTGGGAGCTGGGAGTGAGTTATCTCTGTATCTCTCTCTCAATTTTGCTGTGAACCCTAAACTGCTCTTAAAAAAAATAAAGTCCTTTAAAAAAAAAAAGCCACTTTGTTGAAATTTGTCATTTTATGTATTTATTTTTTAAATTTAAATAATCTCTACACCTAACATGGGGCTCACACTCTTCCAAATGAGCCAGCCAGGTACCCCTGAAATTTGTTATTTTATAAAAATGAGGCCTGTCTCCGTATCAATCACAGAGTTCATTCTAGGATTAATAGCGACTATGACAGGAAAAGAAATGGATTCTTTTAATGTTTTATAGCATGTCCATTTTGTTTTTCATGTGTGAAGAAATAAGAACTAAATACTAATCTCCATGGAAATTTGATTGTCAAACAACTGCAGTCTTTAGCTAAAACTCAAAGAACTTGAACTGCCTCATCTACAATTCAATCTATTTATATTCAGCTTTCAACTCACCCAGGAAACACCTGCAGAATTCAGGAAAACCCCTAGCTATTTCTTTTTTTTTTTTTTTTTTTTTTTTTTTTTTTAATTTTTATTTATTTATGATAGTCACACAGAGAGAGCGAGAGAGGCAGAGACACAGGCAGAGGGAGAAACAGGCTCCATGCACCGGGAGCCCGATGTGGGATTCGATCCCGGGTCTCCAGGATCGCGCCCTGGGCCAAAGGCAGGCGCTAAACCGCTGCGCCACCCAGGGATCCCTCCCCTAGCTATTTCAAACCACAAAGAAAGTGTGAAATTTTAGAACCAGAAGAGAGGTTAAAAATTATTTGGTCCAAACATCTCATTCATAAGCAAACTTTAAGCTCCAAGGGCAATACATCTAGACTGCAAAGCTGGCTCAGGCCAGACCCAGCACCAGGCTCAGAATACCCTGAGCCTCAAGATCTGAGATTCTCTTTGACTCCTCTGGCTCCCTCTCTCTCTGCCTCTCTGTGTCTCTCAGTGTCTCTCTCTCTTTCTCTCTCTCTCTCTCTTTCTCCCACTCTTTTCCTCCCTTCCTGCCTCCACCTCCTCATTCTGGCTCTCCTTCTCACTGAATCTCTCTTTCTCTCTGAATCAGACCTAATAGATCTGTAAGAAATTGTACAGCTGCACACATAAGGAAAGCAAAATCAAGACTCAACAAAAATTGTATTTCATTGCTGCATAGCTTAGTTTCCCATTCTCTTTTCCTAGTAGAGTAAAGGTTGGAGACTGGTATACAGAGGCCCACAGGAAAACTTTTTCCTTAGCATCATCTCTCCTTAGCTTTAACCGTTAGCTGTGCCCCTAGCACAATTTTGATTGTCCACAGAATTACAAGGTGCCAAACCATGGTTTCCTTTACATATAATTGAATACATTTATTCTAATGTTTCACTCATTCAGCAAGTATTTACAGAGTACCAGTTCTATATTAGACATAGGTCTATCTAGGTCCCAGACAGGTGGACTTATGCTTGGTTTCCCTTATACCCATCCACTTGGGGTATTGGAGGGTCTGTGAGAGCCCTGGCATTTGATTGTGGGCTGGACCACACTACAGATACTCATATTAAGTCTTTAGGGGCAACAGGGTGGTTCAGTGGTTGAGTGTCTGCCTTTGGCTCAGGTCATGACCCCTGGGTCCTGGGATTGAGTCCCACATCAGGCTCCCCATAGGAGGCCTGCTTCTCCCTCTACCTATGTCTCTGCCTCTATGTCTCTCATAATAAATATATAAAATCTTTTTTTAAAAAAGAAGGTCTTTATAATTATGTCCATTGACTGACTTCAGAAGTTGGGACAGCACTACATTCAAGCACATTTCTCCACACTGGCAAAATCCTGGTCAGCCCTCATACAGTAAAAACCAGGTGGTGTGGGATGCCTGGGTGGCTCAGTGGTTGTCTGCCTTCCACTCAGGGTGTGATCCCAGGATGCAGGATGGAGTCCTACATCGGACTCCCTGCATGGAGCCCACTTCTCCCACTGCCTATGTCTCTGCCTCCCTCTCTCTGTGTCTCTCATCAATAAATAAATAAATAAATGTTAAAAAAAAAAAAAACAAAAAACAGGTGGTGTTCCTGTAACTCATGATTAACACATTGTTACAACAGATGCTAAGGTCATCCTTGTTGGAGACTTGGGTAAATGATCTCCAGCAATAAAAAACAATGTTAAATGTAACCAAGGATTGCCTAGAGATTCTACAATATTTTCTATTTGACATGCCATGACTGATTCTATGTAGTTCCACAAGTGTTTACTATATATATATTCTATAACATGCACTGTTCTAAGAACTGCAGAAACAAAAATGAGAAGGTTTTTGTCCCTCCCCCAAGGGCACAGATAGAGTCACTATGAAATGGTAAGTGAAGATATGCATAAGGTGGCATGAGAGAGCCCAGTAGAGGCAAATATCACCCAGCCTGAGTAAAGAAAAACAGTACAGAGTAGCTTCCCAAAGGAGAGTGTACATAAGTAGGTAACAGAAGGATGAATAGGAGTTAGCCAGGTAAATGGGGGAAGCATGTTCTAGACAGAGACAACATAAGTGAATGAAGATATAAAAGATAATGAAATATTTGTGAGGAATACAAGCAGTTTAGAATTACTATAGCAAGAAATGAGGAAACCAGAGAGATACCCAGAGTTCAGATCATGAAAGGTCTGGCATATGGTAGGTATTCAAGAAGTACTTGATGAAGGAACCATCTAGAACTTTCATCAAGAAAAAGGTATGAAGGGGCAGCCCGGGTGGCTCAGCGGTTTAACGCCTCCCTTCAGCCCAGGGCCTGGTCCCTTCGGTTTAACGCCTCCCTTCAGCCCAGGGCCTGGTCCCTGCAGGGAGCCTGCTTTTCCCTCTGTGTCTCTGCCTCTTTGTGTCTCTCATGAATAAATAAATAAAATCTTTAAAAAAAAAAAAGAAAGAAAAGAAAAAGGTATGAAGGATGCCTGGGTGGCTCAGCAGTTGAGCATCTGCCTTCAGCTCAGGGCATGGTCCTGGAGTCCTAGGATCGAGTCCCACATCAGGCTCCCTGCATGGAGCCTACTTCTCCCTCTGCCTGTGTCTCTGCCTCTCTCTCTCTGTGTCTCTCTCATGAATGAATAAATAAAATCTTAAAAAAAAAAAGGTATGAGTATGCAATTATGCATGTTGGGCATATTTTGTATATTTGTTTTATTAGTGGAAACAGAATATAATACGCCAGTAGAATTATAAGGACATGACACAGTCAGCAAGAATATGGCTCACTCAGCATGATACTTCAAGACGCAGGCATCATAAAGAGGAAGTGGCTGGACAGTTTTGATATTCTTGTGATCACAAGAGAGACGATCCAGGGTGTGTCTGCATAGAAGACACAGGCTGAGATCATATGGGGAAAGATAAAAGGGGGATGCTCAGAATGTGTGAGTTTCTTGGACATAGCAAACATCTCTTATTTTCTCCCACTGGTCTAGACACAACCAACATAACTAAGCCAAGTCGCTCTGTGACTCCACTTGCTATTCCTTAAGACATCTTAAAGAAGAAACTGAATTGGGAAAGAGTAGAACTCATTCCTCATGTTTATTTTTGTGAGTGGGCTTGAGTCCTTTACTATTGCTGAAAAAGGAAGAGGATACCCAAGGCTAAGAGAAAAGAAAGTCAACATGATCCATACCCTAATAATTCCATACAGAAACACACAGGAACTCTAAGTCAGGGTAGGTTTGCAATAAATATAAGAATATAGATGGTGAGGCAGGGGCACCTGGGTGGCTCAATGGCTAAGCGTCTGCCTTTAGCTCAGGTCGTGATCCCAGGGTCTTGGGATCAAGTCCCAAATCCTTTTCCCTCTGCTTATGTCTCTGCCTCTCTGTATGTGTCTCTCATGAATAAATAAAATCTTAAAAAAAAAAAAAAAGCAGTAAGGTTAATAAGGGAAGCAGATTAATAATGAGGTTAAAGAGGGGACTACTGGTCATAAATTCTAAAAACCTTTGTAGAGTAACACCCAACTCAGTAAGATGAAATTTCTCTTTGATTTTTTTTTTAAGGATTTTATTTATTTATTCATGAGAGACACAGAGAGAGAGAGGCAGACACACAGGCAGAGGGAGAAGCAGGCCCCACGCAGGGAACTTGATGTGGAACTCAATTCCAGGTCTCCAGGATCACACCCTGGGCTGAAGGTGGCGCTAAACTGAGGAGCCACCAGGGCTGCCCTCCTTGATTTTTTTTTTTTTGTTCATAGTGTATGTGTGTGTGTGTGTGTGTGTGTGTGTGTGTATAGTATTTTGTTCGTACATATATGCTATAGTATTTTGTTCATAGTATATATATGAGTAAAAATAGACATTTTACCTAAAATATATATTTAAAATATACATATAAATATATTTTAATAAAATGTGTTCTATTTATGTTTATATTATACAAATATATATTTACATACAATATAATTGTTTTATTATAATATTAACCATTATATTTTATATTATAAATATATTTATATTATATGTAATATATTTTAAAATAAAAATTCTGTGTATGGAGTCGGAATCAAGGGTATATTGGAACTTTCTGTACTTTCTAAATTCTCCATGAAGCTAAAACTGCTCTAAAATGTAAAATCTGGGTTTTTGTTGTGTTTTTTAAGGAAACTTGTCAAAACACACACACACACACACACACACACACACACACACACAAAACTTGTCCATTAGTATAGAAGTTGAAGCAGCTCACAGCTGGGAGCCTGAGTCCCCATTCCTAATCTCTTCCTCCTGAGTTGTGACTGATCCATGATGTCCCTAGACCACCCACTGTTTTTTGCTCCTATCAGGCATCAAAGGGCCTATGATTCCAAGTGGTTGTGACTTACTTATGCTCATGTAAGTGAAAGATAGGAAGAGCATATATTAAGAACACAGTGGAAACAAAAGAATAACAAACGAGAGAAGGGGTAGGTTTCGCAGAGGCCACTACTGAAGCATAGCTGATTCTGAGGCAGGGCCAGGAAGCTAAACAATAGGGATCTGCAGCATTTCTAATATGCCAATGCAATGTGTTCATCATTGTACACGTGTCTATACCACACTTCTCTGGTTTATCTTTTCTATCCTTCTCAGTTGCAATTCCCAAAACAAAACATCTGAATGGCTCAGTTAAATACTACTGCCTCTGTTTAGACTGAACTTTTGAGACTAGCCAACATCATAAGACCCTTGCCAGCCTGTGAGTGAGCTAGCCTTGGGTCAGGGCCTCCCCTGATCCAGTCAGCTTGGCCAGAAGAGCTGAATCATGTGGTTCTCAGCAGGAATCCAGAGTGTTGGGGTGGGGTGGAGGGTTAAAGTTATCCTTTGAAGAGACTGTGGGTATGGCAAGCACTGTGAATTTATCTATGATACCCTGATGATGGCAATGTCTTGGCAGAAGTCTCGGGAGTAGAGATGGAAAAAGTCACACCTGCGCAGTATTAGAGACTTAGTAATATAAGAAGCAATGTGTGTGAGGCCTTTAGCAGACAAGAAACACCTAGACAATCCTGAAAAATTCATCCTCAGCACCCAGCATTTTTTTCCTACTTACTCTAATCCCATAACTTAGAAAACATCTGCTACCTTCCCCCCATATCCTATGGTCTGAAGGCATTTTAATTGAGCAAATGACCTTAAAAACACAGTGGCAAGGATCTGAAGGTCCATTCCCTGACCCAAAGAACATTTTCCTTAGCTTATGTCTGTGTCCACATCCTTATCAGAATCCCAACTGTGGCTCTTCAACTTTTATCACACAATCCAGTAACTTGAAAAAAATGACTAATGTCACACTATAGAAATGAGCAATTCTGACCAACAGCCTTGCTTCTGGTGGTGTTAATCCTGTCTAAAAGCAACTGTATGCAGCCCTCTCCCAAAAAGAAAAACACAGGGTTCACTAGAGGGCTGGAAGCCTCCCTAGGAAGTCAGTCAGAATTAGGCTACTTTTTAAACCTCTCTTTAAAGATTGTTAATATACACTGGGATTGTTGAGCTCTGATATACAGACAAGTGAGCTAGGGGGGAAAGTAGCTGACCTATGACACTCCATTTTAATAAAAATTAAATTGATTAAATTCATTCATTAAATGACTAAATAACTATAAAAGCAGAATCAAAAGTATCCTAAAACAATTTTAAGAATTTCACGTGTGCCTCATTTTTACACATTACATTTCCTCAAAAGTATAGCTGAATTAGGATTCAAAGAACTAGAACACAAGAGGCTCTGGATAGTTGAATAGCTAGCTACAGGGGAACACACACTCACACACACACCCCTTCAAGAAAAAAGATTAACCTGTTCCTATAGCTGGAAAGAGAGGAGATGAATATTCAGGGAGAAAGCATCATACTCCCCTAGCTCTTTTTATTACCAGAAAAAGACAGGAAGTAAGTTTTAACCGTGAACACTGTTTCAGTTTTCACAGGCTTTTGCAGATTTAAATATTCCAAAGTGATCGTTGTAAGAAATGCCATGGAATAGAACGTATTTTTATGTTCCTAAATTAATAAAACTTTGTAGACAGAACCAAAAATTGCAGTTATATCCTTATTTCCCCAAATATTTTCTGATTTAATAGTCTTTCTTTAATAAGATGTTCTTTTGAGTGATCATAATAAAGAGACTGAGTTGAATAATTACAAAACTTTTCTCAGCTAAGAAATATCCATCATTAAAAATGATCTTTATTTCTAATCAGTCTTCAACTAACATAGAAGTTCCTAATACTTAAAGTACTTTAAATTACTCCTCCTCTACTAATGATCTGTAAAGATAGCACTGATCTTTAAAAAAGAATAAAATAGCAATGTGTTAGCAATGTGAACAAAGATGCAGGTGATAAATCATTTCGATGTCAAAAATGTTTTGGGTATTGACCTTGAACACAGTAGAGCATATTTTCAAATACTATTGGAAGTAAGGAGACTCCTAGAGAGTTTAAGTTTTGTCACAGGAGTAAAGAAACCAGTTTAGGGATCCCTGGGTGGCTCAGTGGTTTAGCGCCACCTTCAGCCCAGGGCCTGATCCTGGAGTCCCAGGATCAAGTCCCGCATCGGGCTCCCTGCCTGGAGCCTGCTTCTCCCTCTGCCTGTGTCTTTGCCTCTTGCTCTCTCTGTGTCTCTCAAGAATGAATGAATAAAATCTTAAAAAAAAAAAAAAAAATTAAAGAAACCAGTTTCAAAGAAATTAGTTGATCTCTAGGGGTGGCTGGATGACTCAGTCAAGCACCCAACTCTCAATTTCAGTTCAGGTCATGATCTCAGGATCATGAGATATAATTCCACACCAGGCTCTGTGCTGAGCATGAAGCCTGGTTGGGATTCTCTCTTTCTCCCTCTGTCTCTTTCTCTCTCTCTCGCTCTCTAATAAATACATAAATCTTTTAAAAAAAGAAGAAGAAGAAAGAAATCAGTTGATCTCTACATGAAACTTCCTATTGGATCATGAGATACTGAATTCTCAAATAACAAGGTGTCTTTTGGGATGCCTGGACCACTCAGTGGTTGAGCTTCTGCCTTCCACTCAGGGCGTGATCCTGGGGTCCTGGGATCAAGTCCCTCATCAGGCTCCCTGCAGGGAGGCTGCTTCTCCCTCTGCCTGTATCTCTGCCTCTCTCTGTGTGTCTCTGATAAGTAAACAAATAAAATCTTTAGAAGAAGAAAAAGAAAGATTGTTGTCCTGTTTTTTAATATTACGATAACAAAATTGAAATTTCTTAGATATTTCCCACAACAACAAGCAAATCTATCTGTCAGCTCTGAATGTTGTTCTTTTGAAAACACTATGGAAAATTCTTTGGGGTGAACCTTAGAAATGTTTTCAAGAGCCTGGCATTAAGTAGCTATATAAAACTATCTTAAGTTGATAATTGTCACCATAAACAGACAAGAGGGAAGATATAGTCCTACCAACATTTCTATGGTAAATTGATTTTAATTTTTATGAATTGCTTAAATCACATTCTTCTTCTGTATTTTTCTTACTCATTTTCAAATGAAATATTAATTCTATATGTAATCATTTAGTCCCTCTGTTAAGAAGGTTTTGTGTTAAACTGGGGTGGAAGTAAGGGAGAGCGTGGAAAAAAGGAGGACCATGGATGGCATGGTCTATTCCCTGCTTGCCAGAGCCAGGCCTCTTTTCCCGTGAAGGTCAAAGGAGTAAAAGAACCAAGGTCCATTTTGACTTGACAGCCCTATCATTGAGCATTGTACCCCTGTCTTACAGATGAAAAAACTGAGATCAGGTGAGGTAAGGTAGATTGGCCCAGATGACATGGCTAGTTAAGAGGAGGAGCCAGGACCTGACCCAAGTATGTTTAGCCCCAACTTTTGTTCTCTCTCCATTACACCATGCTGTTAGTAGGTTTCTTAACCAACCTCAGGTCAAGTATCACCTTCTGAGAGGCATCCTCTCTATACCAGAAGTTTCATTTTCTTCACATTTTTAAAGAGATTGGAGCCATAAACTGTGAGAGCCTTTTCCAGTTGAAAACAAACAAAAGCGTTTTGCAGATTTTTTTCAAATAGTACCTTAGGTAAAATTCCAGAAATAAGAGAAAAAGGAAATGAATACACAACACAGGCAAAAATAAGGATGACGTTAAAAAGAAAAAAAGAAATTACAGTTTCTTCTTATTGCTTTACTAAATGGCTAGGAGGAGTAGGGGCCGGTTCTAAAGGCCAAGTGTGCACACTTGACTGCCATCATGCCCATGGGAGTCATCAGATGCCCACAATTGAGGCTCTGTAGAAGATTCCCAACAAAGATACACCCCTTTAGGCATGTGGATGAAGTAGAAGACATTCAGAGTTTGAAATGTCATCATGGGGAATGTGGGTTATCTTAAGAAAGTAATATGTTAGTATTTGTGTTATATATGAATGTTTTGTAAATACCTTTACAGAAGACTGTGATAAGAGTTTTTACTTCAATATTTAAAATTTAGGGCCTTGGGGCACCTGGGTGGCTCAGTCGGTTAAGTGTCTGCCTTGGGCTCAAGTCATGATCCCAGCGTTGTAGGATCAAGCCACGCACTGGGGGGAGGGGATGTTGCTGCTCAGTGGGGGGGCCTGTTTCTCCCCTGCTGCTCCCTCTGACTGAGCTCACTTGCACGCAAGTGCTCTCTCTCTCTCTCTCAAATAAAATCTTAAAAAAAAAAAAAAAAAGAGGCTCTCAGAGAGGAGAAATAGGTTAAAAGACACAAAACTATCTGAGGCATGTACAGAACAGTATGCCAAAATGGGTTTTACTCCATGGCTTTTCCTGGTTTCAATTTTGCCTTGTCTTTAACCATCATTTTTGGGTTTCTAGACCCTACATATAGTCTTTGTATGTCCCATATTGAAGGAACTAACTTATGTGCATAGCAAAAGCTCTCAAAACCTCTGGCCCCACTCAATCCTACCCCTCAAAATTACCAAACAGTCCTACTTCAAAGAGCCTGCTGAGATGACCTATCTGGAGCCCACCTTTGGGTTCCAAGAGCACTGGATAATAAGGCAATACAAAGACTAAGAAGAAAACTCTGACCTTGGATGAGCCCTCTGATTCTCTCCCAATTTAATGGTCATGTGTTGCTGAATTCTTAACTTCCATATAGTGCTGCTTCTGTATCAAAAAATTCCCAACTTTACTGGACTTTATTAAATTCTCCAGTTCAAAAAAAAGTAAAGAATTGAAAGAACAATAGATCAGGTGGTTGATCTTGTTACATAATATCTACTAGGACTCAAAATATTGAGGGAGAAAGTAAAAGAGGGAAGGAAGCATTTTTGTAATCTTTCCTGTGAGTTCATCATTGTAGCAGTTTATAAATATATGTATTTGATATCCGTAAATAATGAGTTCTTGGAAACTACATTCTAACACGGGGTACTAATAAAGCTGTTTTTCCAAAAGAGCAATGCTATAACTGAAGTTTGAGTTCCTAAGTCTTCAGTAGCATATTAATTGCAGATATGCTCAAAGAAATGCCATAGAGTAAATATGTAAAATTATAAAACTCTAAAGCAATTTCAAATATCAAAATTACGCTGCTGATTCTAGTCCAAGGGCTTAAAACAAGATGAACTGATTATATGGTTGACCCTTGAACAAAACAGATTTAAACCGCACAGGTCCACTTGCACATGGATTTTTTTCAATAAATACAGTACTGTAAATATATTTTCTCTTCCTTATGACTTTTTTTTTTAAAAGAGAGAACATGAGCAAGGGGCAGAGAGAGAATCTTAAACAGGCTCCAGCATGGAGCCTGACATGGGGCTCAATCCCACGACCCTGAGATCACAACCTGACACAAAATCAAAGGTCAGACGCTCAACCAACTGAGCCTCCCATGCACATTCCTTATGATTGTCTTAAGAATATTCTCTCTTGACTCCTAACTCTGGGAAACGAACTAGGGGTGGTAGAAAGGGAGGTGGGGCAGGGGGTGGGGGTGACTGGGTGACAGGCATTGAGGGGGGCACTTGATGGGATGACCACTGGGTGTTATTCTAGATGCTGGCAAATTGAACACCAATAAAAAATAAATTCATTAAAAAAAAGAATATTCTCTCTTTTCTCTAGTTTATTGTAAGAATCATTATATAATACACGTAACATACAAAATACGTGTTAATCAACTATTTGTGCTATTGGTAAGGATTCTGGTCAACAGTAGCCTATTAGCAGCTAAGTTTTGGGGGAGGCAAAAATTATGTAGTTGGATTTTTGCCTATGGGGAGAGTCAGCAATACTAACCCCCACAATACTCAAGGGTCAACTGTGCAAGTATCCTATTATAAAGTACAGGAAAAGTACATATTTGATTAGAAACTGGTATGCTTACATTAAGCATATAAACAATAAAATAACTTGGATTTGCCTAAAATACTCCAGAAAGAAAAATAGCTAGGAAAGATAATAATTGAAGCAAGATGTACAAAATGCTGATATTTGTTGAAACTCTGTGCTTGTGAATTTGTTTTACTATTTTCTTTTATGTTTGAAAACTTTTCATAATAAAGTTTAAGAATCTAACTAAAAATTATAAATAATTACAGCTTAATAAATAGTAAGCATTATTTAACAATTTCTCTTTCTTAAAACTCACACTCTGGTGAAAAATGAGACAGGTCATAACAACTACCCATAGGAGAAGGCATTAAGGCAAGTTTCCCACAGCAAGCAGTTGACAACAGTGTAACTAACTTGAGAGCCCTCCCCTCACCCTTGAGATGATGTACTCACCTATCAGTAAGCCAAGTGTAAAAGTGTAACTGCAGGGAGTGAAGTCAGTCCCTAATCTTATACTACATCTAAAAATTAACTCAAAATGGATCAAAGATCTAAATATAATAGCTAAAACTATAAAAGTTTTAAAAGAAAAGACAGGAGAAAAGAACCCTGACATTGGGTTTGGCCATGATTCCCTGGATATGACTCTAAAAGCCCAAACAACAAAAGAAAAAATAAAGAAATTGGACTACAACAAAATTAAAAACTTCTGTGCATTAAAGTACATAATCAAGAGTGAAAAGGCAACCTGGAGAATGGAAGAAAATATTTGGAAATCATAAATCTACTAAGGGGTTAAAAATCCAGACTATATAAAGAACTCCTATAATTCAACACCAACAAAAATAAACAATGTGACTAAAAAATGGGCAAAGGACTTGAATAGACATTTCTCCAAAGCAGATATACAAATGGCCAACAAACACACGAGAAGATGCTGAACATCATTAACCATTAGAGAAATGCAAATCAAAACCACAATGAGATAATACTTCATACTCATTAGGATGTCTGCTAAAAAACCAGAAAACAACTAGTGTTGGAGAAGATGTGGAGAAACTGAACGCCTGTGCACTGTTGGTGGGAATATAAAATTTCCAGCTGTAATGGAAAACGGTATGGAAGTTCTTTAAAAAAATTAAACATAGAATTACCATCCAATCCAGCAATTATATATATATATATATATATATATATATATACCCAAAAAGAACTGAAAGCAGGGTCTCTAAGAGATATTTGTATGTTCATGTTCATAGCAACATTATTCATAATATCCAGAACTGGAAGTAATACAAATATCCATCAACAGATGAATGGATAAACAAAATGTAGTATATCCATGCAATGAAATATTAATCAGCCTTGAAATGGAAGGAAATTCTAAAACATGCTACACCATGGATGAACCTCAAAGAGTATTATGCTAAGTGAAATAAGCCAGTCACAAAAGAGACAAATACTGTTATGATTCCGCTTACATGAGGTAACTAAAGTAGCCAAATTCATAGACAGAAAGTAGAAAAGCAGTTGCCAGGGGGTAGAAGTAAGGGGAAACAGGAAGTTGTTTAATGGGTAGAGTTTCAGTTTTACAAGACGAAAAGAGTTCCGGAGATTGATTGCACAACATGAATGTACTTAACATTACTGAACTGTACACATAAGATGGGACATTTTATGTTGTGTATTTTATTAAAATTTTTTAAAAATTAAGTGTACATCTGTATTCTAAATATTTATTAAATGCCCTAACACACAGTCCTCTCAAAAAGGCAGATCTCCAAAGATGACCTATGATAACTACATTGGACCCTTGCTGTCAGATTATTCCTATAGAGTTGAAGAAGAATTTAGTAACTCATTAATTAGAATTTAGTTATTGAGATTACTAAGGATTCTGTTGCATAGCGAATTGCTACACGGTAGAGCTTACAGATTTTAGTGGGGTTCTAATGTTTCCTATCTTAAGTTTTAGGGTCCTAAAAAAATAGTAAGATTCACTTTTAAAAACTGTATTTCCACCTACACATAGTATCCAGTCACCACAGAATTGTACCAGCCCTAGATAAAGTCAACTTTAGCTCAGGGAACTCTGCCAGGTTTAATACCTGAAGGACAGGTAAAGAACACTAAGCCATATACTTTTGATTGGATTCTCTAAAGACAGTGAGTCAGGCTCCAAATATCAAAAGATCTAGTCTCATGCTAACGAAAGCAAAGATACTTTCTGTTAGAATTCCTTTTATCCAAGAACCTCAAAGTACTTGGCAAACAATCAAATGGAAATTAAAGCATAGCCTCAGGACACATGAAGGCATTGGCATTCAAACACTCATACAAAAAGCCTCTAGATCCCACTACCAATTTCTAGAAGAACACAGTAAACTACACCATGGCAATATAATCAGCAAAAACCAGACTGGGAAATTCTATAGGACAAATGACCCAGTTTCTTCAACAAATAAATTTCAAGGGAAAAAGAAAAAGAGATGGAAGGGGAGCGTATAGATTGAGATTTAGAGAAATACCAACCAACTCCAACATCTGAACCTTGATAAACCTTGATACAAAAAAATTAAAAAAGATTATGACATGGATGATACATTTGGAAATGCAAACTGACTTGAATATGATGATGTTAAGGAACTAAACTAAAAAGATTATGACATGGATAATACAATTGGAAATGCAAACTGACTTGAATGTGATGATACTAAGGAATTTATGAATATTTTTATGTATAAAATGGTATTGTGGATATTTTAAGTGTTTATGTTAGAGATACTGTTTCAAAGATCTTCATGAACACTCCAAGGTTCAGTGATTTCTTAGAGAAATTTCTCGGAACTCAATATATACTGTACTCATGGCTAGGATTTATTAAAGCAAAAGGACACAGAGCAAAATTAGCAAAGGGAAAAGATACCTAGGGTGAAGTCTAGAGGAAATCAGGTGCAAGCTTCCAGGAGTCTTCTCCCAGTAGAGTCACATAGGATGTGCTTAATTCCCTCAATAACGAGTTCTGAAATGTCATCTACCAGAGACACTCATTACAGTCTTGGTGCCCACCATTTTATTGGAGGCTTGTTACACAGACCCTCTCTGCCTAACATGTACCAAAATTACAGACTCCCAGAAAGAAAGCAATTGTTCAGCACGAACCATGTTGTTAGTACACAAAGTTTAGGGCACAAATGAGCTGCTACAATTAAGGTGGCAAAAGAACCCCCTTGAAATCCAAGTTCCTACATGCTGGCCAAGGGCCAAACTTGAAAGCCAATCTTTGAAAGGACAGCAGTCAGGCTTGAGGGAATAATTCTTCTCTACACAGATATATACTGAAATACTTGGGATGAAATGACAGTATGTCTCAGATTTCCTTCAAAATAACATAAGAGGAAAAAAAATAATATTGGAGGGTGGAACTTGGCATGGATAGAAGATTAGCCATAATTGAATTGCTGAAGCTAGAGGATGGACATGTGGGAACTTATTGTACTGTTTTTCCTACTTTAGTATATGTTTTAGATTTTTCCATAATAAAAAGCTGTGTTTGTTTTCAATCACAGAAGAAAACTCAGAGCCAATGCTTAGGCTGTGAATTAAGAAAATGAGATGGGATGAAAACTGGAGCTTGTAGAATCCTCAGGCTTGTTATCAAGGTCTCAGGAAAGAGATGTTGTCCCCGGTCACATGTGACTAGACTTTGAACTCTGACACTCAAGAGTCAGTTACCATGTTCGGGGAGAAAGGGACACAATGGCAAACTGTATATCAAGCCAAAATTTTGAGAGTGATTTAACTGTAGCCACAGATTAAGTGGCTGGCAAATCTTAAACAATCCATACAGTTTGCAAATCAGATTTCTTATACTTTTAGTCATTAATTACTGATCCATAAAATAAATATGTAGCCATTTTTTCCCACAACATGTTAGCAAAGAATGGAGAAGGTCTCTTCCATTTCAAAACTGTGTTCTTTAGCAAATAAACATGCTACTTACTCACATATTATGCTCTGGAAAACATTATGCTCCTCGGAGTGACTAAAGCCTTGGCAATAGTTCCAAACACCAGAAATATTGAGCATTCTGACTCACTGCTATACAGCCTCCACAGACATCATTAAATTCTGGTTTACTTAGGTAGGGTATGCAGAAGGTGAGGGAAATATGGGTAAAAATAGATCCTTTCCACTAAAACTAATCTGTATTTAATAATAAATTATTTGTAACACAAATATAATGAAACTATGTTTTAGCTTGCATTATGTAAGGCTGGAAAAAATAACTAAAAGCCCAATGGTGAACTACCCGCATAACAAGTTTCACTGACTGGCCCCTGGCTCCAATACACAATGTGACAACTCAACCTGTAATAGAAAAGAACGAGGAGGGGAGGACCAGCCCAAATCAGCAATACAGACTCATACATCTTCCCTCTCTTACATGAAGAAAACATGCATTCATCACTAAGTGGCGCCATCCCTGGTTCCCAAACAAAAGACATTTTGACTCATCATCAATGACTCATCACCAATAAACATTCCCTATTAGTAGGAATGACTTTCCACTAATTCATCCACACTATAATCCAAATGCTAGTACTACCAAAAAACATAAAATGAAATCTCTAGGCTGGGGATCAGAACAAAGCCTACAGGGGCACCTGGCTGGCTCAGTCAGAAGAACATGTAACTCTTGATCTCGGGGTTGTGAGTTCGAGCCCCATGTTGGATATAGAGATTACTTATATAAATAAACTTGAAAAAAAAAAAAGAATAAAACCTACAAATGAACAAGGAAATGGCCAAGGGTCTCCCTGATTCTGTACTAAAACCCTCAAAGCTTTCCTGACAATGGGAAAACCTATCAACTCCATAAAGCACATCATCATCACTTAGCAGTGAGTTACAAATAAACTGCAGTATTTAGTCAGAGTTCCTTCCAGGTAAGTGTTATCAAGGTAAAACTTACTGTGATTAAACAAAAGATAGAATGTTACTTCTTGTACTGTTTATCCAGGTACTAAGCTCTAGGGAAGTATTAATGAGTCTGCTGAAGTTATACCTAGAAAACCAACTACTGCAGAGACTTTTAAATAAATGTGAAATGTTGACAATTAAATAGCTCTCAATAATATTCAATTGGCAGGATGCCTGGGTGGCTCTGCAGTTGAGCATCTGCCTTCAGCTCAGGGAGTGATCCCAGTCTGGGGATCCAATCCCGTATCGGGCTCCCTGCAAGAAGCCTGCTTCTCCCTTTGTCTATGTCTCTGCTTCTCTCGGTTTCTCATGAATAAATAAATAAAATATTCTTTTAAATATCCAATTGGCAAATCAGTATTCCTTATGTTATTCACAAAAGCCAATGTTAGCCAATAATCCCTGAGATCTATGTATTAAAAGGTATATTTCAGCCCAAAGTACTAAAAAAAATTAAATTGATTTACAAAATGGCTATATTCAACTATCCAGAACACTATTCAGAATAAAAGGCAAAAAAGCCTCTGAGTGTTCAAAAGAGTAGAACCCCTTGCATTCACTAAAGCTTTACTTGAAGGAGAACCCCTTAGAGTTTTTGTTCAGACTCTACCTGTAGTCTTATTTTACAATTTTATCTGTTCCAAGTTCACATCAGTTTAAAGATGGAAAAGTAATACCTAAGTAACAAACTAATTTGAGTTAATTAGGTAGGTGAGGAGGATTTTGAAGCTATGGAGCTCTTCATGAAGCCTAAGGAGAGGAATAGGGCTTCAGAAAGAACTGGAAACAAGGCTCAGAAAGCTAATCAATCCCTCTGTTTCTCATCTCTTGCTCCTCTGTTCACATCTGCAACCTCTGCTTTCTGGGGCCTAGACTGATGAAAGATGCCCTATCACATAACTCCCAAGTTTCAAGTCTATATAGATCTAACCATAGTGAGTAAGCTACCCTTCTCTGGAAAAGTGGCAGGATATGGACACAGAATGGCCAGGGTAGGAGATATTGCCACCCCTGGTCTAGCTGCATGTGCCTGAGGTGAGAAAGGGTATCAAGTTATACAAAATGGCTAGGGATTTAAAGAAGGTTCCCAATCTAGGAACAATCTAGGAAGACTCTCCAAAGAGTATCTTTGCAGATGTGAAGCTGCAAAAATTCTAGGAACTAGAGACTAGCAAAAAGTCAGATTTTATAGTCTCATAATGAACAGTGCAGGCCCTCTAAAACTTTTGACTTGAGGTAATATGTATTAGCATATAGACAACATCCTACACACTTTAGTAGACTATAAGAGCTTCACAGTACTACTTGCACTATTAGTCACATTTATTATGCTGGCCCATTATTCATAAGAGTTCAAGTTATATTCAATATCATCTCTTTGAAAAAGAGAGATAATACTTATACTAATGGGATACTTGGAGGAGGACACTGACATACTGCTGAGGGGAGTATAAACTGGTACAGCCTTTTGGGGAAGCAATTTAGCATTATATACAAAGTACCTTAAAAAAATTTAGCAACTCTATCTTTAGGAATTCATACTATGAAAATACTCCAAAATATAAATAAAAATGTATTTAATATTCAAAACACTATTTATAATACTCAAACTATAGAAATAACTTCAATGTCCAGTGATAAAAGTTAAATAAACAATGTTTATTAACCTATACTTATAATCTGAAAAAATAAACTTTAAATAACAAGAAAAAATATTCATGTCATAAATACTGAAAAGGGCTGCACAGATACATATATGAGAGATGCATATATATAAAATATTCTCAACTATATAAAAAAGTATGAACAGAAAAAGCTAGAAAGGGACTGCCATGGTTTGAGTTCCCTAGAAAGCATGTTCTGAGATGGTGATTAATACACAGGCAGTTTATCAGGGAGTGTTCTTGGGATCTACAGCTATAGGAGGAAGGGAAGAAAACATGACTGGGCACAGGGAGAAGCCAAATTGCAATGCAGACCTAACAAAGACCTCAGTCAATTTCATGTGGAGCTATGAAATTGAAATGGCACAGGGAATACTGGGATACTGGATCACCCGTAAGCCACCCAGGTGCCAACCCTATTTTTAATAATAGATTTTAGAAAGATTTATATCCAGTATACTTACAATATAAAAAACTAAATTTAAATTTGCCTAATGGCGGTAAGTTAGTATACATAAAATTTAGTTATAGAAAAATATATATACATTAGCTAAGGTTTGGTTAGTTTTAAAATTTAAACAAATTAAAGTGATGTGATGAGTATTATATGTTGGCAAACTGAATTTAAATTTAAAAAAATTGGCTCAGTGGTTGAGCATCTGCCTTTGGCTCAGGTCATGATCCTGGGGTCCTGGGATCGAGTCCTGCATTGGGCTCCCTGCAGGGAGCCTGTTTCTCCCTCTGCCTATGTCTCTGCCTCTCTCTCTCTCTGTCGCTCATGAAAAAATAAATAAAATCTTTAAAAATAAATACTTATACAAATTCAAATATATATCTAAGACAATTATTTTAAAAAAGCAAAACATGGGGTGCCTGGGTGGCTTGGTTGTTTAAGCATCTGCCTTTGGCTCAGGTCACAATCCCCAAGGTCCTGAGATGAAGCCTGATGCTGGGGGGAGTGGGGGGGGTGCTGCTTCTCCCTCTCCCTCTGCCTGCCACTCCCCCTGCTTGTGGTCTGTCAAATAAATAAATAAAATCTTTGAAAAAATAAAAAAATTAAAAAGCAAAATAACTTTTTCATAAATACATCATAACTCACTACTAGCCAAAATTAAGTTTCCATTTTGCATGCCAAATAGCCAAAAATAACATGAAAATTCTAAAAATATTAGGAAAAAGGAGTTCATTTTAAAAATGGAAAACCTATTTTACAGTTTACTTTACAACCATACACAAATCTGCTGAATTATACATGTTTAGAATGAATCATAAGATAGCTGAAATAAAGTTTTTATAAATTGATATTTTACCTACCAGAATGGTTCTGTAAAATGATTTAAAAGAAAGTTTACATTAAGCCATCTGAAAAATTCCTGCATCTGTATAAGATAAGTACTTAATATATTTATAGAATTGCTTACCAAATGACTTCTGGTTCTAAATAAGATGGAGAAACTTGCATCAGAATAACATTCTCACTGAGAACTAAGAAAGCTAGATAAAAATGCAGACTAAGGTGATGGAGAGCAACCAAAGAATCATGATTTGAGGAGCCAAGATCCTATAGAAAAGGGAAGTGCACTGAGATGAGGCCTACAGTTGCTACTATACCTTTTCCCTCAGGTCATCTGCCAAGCCAACATATAGGGTATGGAGACTGAGTTCCATATGTTGATCCAGAACTTGTGGCAGTCTCACAGGTCTAAAAAGACAAAACTTGGCTGTACCAATAGCCTTGAACTCCAAAGTGACAGAGGGCCAGATCCTGGAAAAAAAGTAGTTTCTCACAATTTCCCTTTGGAATATTCTGTCAGTTTCTAAATTGTAGATATGCAGGAAAAGTGGCTGAAAAACTAAGCAAAAAGCAACCATTTAGAAGCTAAACAGCTAAAGAGAAATTATGGCACCTCAAGTAGTAAGGAAACAAAAATTGGAGTTTATGGCTAGGAAGGAAAAAAGGTCTGGGGAATATATCCCAGCTCTCATTTGGTATCCTTAAAACATTATATGCTAAGATTAAAGCCAAACTAGAAATTGACTATCCTTACAAAGCCTGAAACAGTGGAACATCTTAATCCCTAACTGGACAAGACCATCAGTCTGTCTGCCAGGAGAAAATTCAATCATTTCTACAAGAAGATATCACTCAGAGCCTCTATAGAATGTGCTTCATTCAACAAAAAATTGGCAGGCATGCCAGGAGAAAAAAGATGAAATGACCAAAACCCAAGAAAATATACAATGGAAAAGGATCCACCAGGGACCCAGATACTGCAGTGATCAAACAAGAGACTTTAAGAGAACTATGACTGAAATCCAAGCTCATAAATACAGAGAACAGACTGACGATTGCCTGGAGGGAGGCAGAAGAGTAAAATGGGTGAAGGGGATCTAAAGGTACAAACTTACAGTTACAAAATAAATAAGTCATGGGGATGTAATGTACAGCATAGTGACTATAGTTAGTAATACTATATTACATATTTGAAAGTTGCTGAGAGTAGATCCTAAAAGTCCTCATCACAAGAAACAAATTGTAATTGTGCATGGTGATGGATGGTATGTAGGCTTATTGTGGTGATCATTTCCCAATATATACAAATATTGAATCATTACATTGTGTACCTGAAACTAAATGTTATAGGTCAATTATAACTCAATAAAAAATAGTCACTATGTTTAATATAAAGATATGCAAATAGTTGATAATTTTCCCAAAGACCTTGAATATCTTTTTAAAAGCATGTAGAACTTTTAGAACTAAGTAATATAACAACTAAACTTAAGAATCCAGTAGATGAGGGACGCCTGAGTGGCTCAGTGGTTGAGCGTCTGTCTTCAGCTCAGGGCATGATCCCAGAGTCCCAGGATCAAGTCCTGCATTGGGCTCCTTGTATGAAGCCTGCTTCTCCATCTGCCTATGTCTCTGCCTCTCTCTGTGTGTCTCTCATGAATAAATAAATAAAATCTTAAAAAAAGAATTCAGTAGATGGACTAAACACAGCAAAAGAGAAGATTTGTGAAGTGAAAGACATCTCAGCAGAAAATAACCATATTGAGCCCAAAATAGATAAGATAAGTAATAGAGAAAAGACAATCAGAGACATATGGTCTAACTTACATATAACTGAGTCCTGAAAGGAAAGAGAGAATAGGACAGAATTAATATCTGAGGAGATACTGGCCATATGTTTTCCCAAATAGATGAAAAACATTAAGCTAGAGCAAGAAATCTTGCTCTAAGGGATCCGTAACAGACTAAATGAAAACCATGTGTGGATACAACATAGCAAACCTGAACACAGAAAACTGAAAACAAAGAGAAAAGTCTTAAAAGTAACCAGTGGCAGGTATAATGGAGGGTTGGGATGGCAAGTCTCAATAATTTCAAAGAATGTACACAGATGTCATTTACAGCATTAGTTTTTTTTTTTTTTTTTTTTACAGCATTAGTTTTGTTTTAATAATAGGAAACCTAATGAACGTGAGGTATTATCTCAGTGTGGTCTTTCTTAAAGATTTTATTTATTTACTCATGAGAGACACACACAGAGAGAGAGGCAGAGACACACGCAAAGGGAGAAGCAGGCTCCATGCAGGGAGCCTGATGTGGGACTTGATCCCGGGACTCCGGGATCACACCCTGAGCCGAAGGCAGACGCTTAACCACTGAGCCACCCAGGCCATGGAATCATGCCCTGAGCTGAAGGCATATGCCCAATTGCTGAGCCACCCAGGCATCCCTCTTAGTGCGGTTTTGATTTGCATTTCCCTAATGAGTAATAATGTTGACTATCTTTTCATGTACTTAGTGGTCATTTACATATCTTTTTTGGATAAATGTTTATTCAAATTCTTTGCCTATTTTTTAATCAAGTTGTTTGTTAGCTTATTCAGTTGGGAGAGCTCTTTATGGATTTTCTTTTATTTGTAGATCCTCTTAGTACCCTCCAAATCACACTGGATAGTCAGCCTTCCTCATTCTCTTCCCATACCTGGAAAATGTTCTTTATTCAAATCTAATCCAAGATACTAATTCCAACAATAAAAAAGGATCAAGAATGAAACATCCCTGTTCTGAAAGCAAAGAACAATGCTTAGATATATTATAAATTATTTTAATATATTATATACACTATATATACTTATACACCTTCAGACACCTTTTCCTAACTTAAAAAATGTTTCTTTGAAACATCTTTGTTTACACCACTTTAAAAAGAAAATACTTGTTTTTTCTAATTACAAAAGAAATATATATTGAATATAAAAATCTAAATATTATAGATATGGAT
Organism: Canis aureus; assembly: GCF_053574225.1. NCBI lineage: Eukaryota > Metazoa > Chordata > Mammalia > Carnivora > Canidae > Canis > Canis aureus. The sequence continues at coordinate 22,914,360 of NC_135642.1, forward strand.
AAATTAGAAGGTAAAAGTCTCCCATAACCACACCTCTATAAATAACTGTTTTCAATAATCTAAATAGTCTAGTATAAACTCTTTCAGAACATAGGCATATACATACACATACATGTACATATACTGCCTTTTGCTTTTTTTTTTACTTAACACCATATCCAGTACATTTTTCATATCAATATGAAATGCTGTTATCTTTTATAATAGCAGCCAAGAAAGTATTTACATATGTAAACTAAAACCAAATTTTTTAAGATTCACAAAATACCAGACAGAATGGATTCTAGTAAGATCAAGAGCTCTCAGGGGTGTCTAGTGGCTCAGCTGGTTAAGCATCTGCCTTCAGCCCCACGTCAGACTCCCTGAGAGGGAGGGAGTCTGCTTCTCCCTCTCCCCCTCCCTTTGCTTGTGCTTTCTCTCTCTCTCTCCCCCTCAAACAAAATCTTTCAAAAAAAGATCAAAAGCATTCACAGTCTAATGTTGAACAGAATGAGGGCTGAGTGGGAAGCCAAGCCTGTGGTTATTCTGTATCTCCTGTGCATAAGGCCTAAATCTAATAGTACCATGGTTGCAGCCTTCTCATACCTGCCCATGGTACTTGTACAAACTCTTTCTCACTCTGTACCAGAAATAACATATTCTCTGGCCATACTGCAACTACAGAAATGTGTGATCAATAAAGCCAGCCATTTCCAAAGCATCTAGTGAGAGAACAATGAAGCTATCAAGCTCGCTGGTCAATGTAAGAGAAAGAAGAACATGTATAGGAGGTTACACGTGTCAGCCTCCATTTAAAGCATAATTCTCTCACTGTCCCATTGATAGACAATATTTTGGCTTATTTATTTCCTCAGTTACACAAAGAGTTAGTGTTTTCTTTTATGATGAGCTTTAAAAAGATGCAAAAGAGGCATTGACTTGGGAGTCTCAGCAAATGATAAAATTTAAATGAGGGCAATTCCTCAATGGAAGATGTCACTATTATGCTAATCTCATTATCTGGTCAAAATTTCTTAATCTTCTAACTACTTTTTTCTACAGAAGTTCTCTGTAGTTTCTCATGTTTTCCTTTCCTTGCCTACTTCTACTTTAAATGTTCACACCAAATGACTAACTTAACAAAAATCTTAACACCACCAGGTAATCTAAAATTTAGTAAGACTGGGTTAAGCATCTGGTTGGCATGGCTTTACCATAAACTACAGATAAGAGGTGAGAGACCAAGTGCAAATGAACCCCAAAGGTGAAGGGGCTTTTCATTTCTCTAGGCCTTCAACTGCAGCAGCCACTATAACTCAGCATCTCCTTTGTTTTTTTAATGTCTTGTTCTCTTCTTCACTCATTGAAATTCATGAATGCTGAACTTCAAGATATCCTAGAAACAAGACAGTGTGGAAGACTGGCATGGTCTCTACACACTCATCTCTTAACTAAAATCATCCACCCACTCACCTTCACTCAGACCCAACTATTCCCTTCTTATTCAAACTTCAGTCCTTGTCTCTGCTGTGTTCAGGATTCTAAGCCAGAAGAAAACAAAACTTTGAAAAGCCATAGAAAATGTGGGAAAGGACTCACGAAGTAGCCAGAGAACCTAGAAATTATGACTAGAACTAGGTTATTTGACATTACTAGTCATGGTTTGCAAAGTCAAAAGATTTTCACCTCTCAGATTCTGTCCTATTCTTAGATTATTTGCATTTATTTTGTGTGTAAATAACCCTGTAGATTAGACAAATGTCTCTCAAATTTTTAAAAAATATTTTATTTATATATTGGAGAGAAAGAGAGAGTGACAGAGAGCACAAGTAGGGAGGAGAAGGCGAAACAGGTTTCCCACTGAGCAGGGAGCCAGATGCAGGCCTCAATCCCAAGGACCCTGGGATCATGACCTAAGCCAAAGGCAGATGCTTAACGGACTGAGCCACCCAGGTGCCCCAATGTCTCCCAAATTTATGTTAACTTTATTCATATTAAAGCTGTTACAATTTGTTTAAGTTGGGAATGCTTTCAGCTACAAGGAACAGAAAAGTCTGAGCAAGTAGCTTGAACTGGTAGGACTTTAATAATGTATGAAACATCCAGAGAAGGTTATCCTCAGGGTTGTTCTGACAGCACCATAATATCATTAAGAACTCAGACTCTTGGGATGCCTGGGTACTCAGCAGTTGAGCATCTGTCTTCGGCTCAGGGAATGATCTGGACCAGGGAACGAGTCCTGTATCGGGCTCCCCACATAGAGCCTGCTTCTCCCTCTGCCTGTGTGTCTGCCTCTCTCTGTGTGTGTTTCTCATGAATAAATAAATAAAATAAATAAAATCTTTAAAAAAAAAAAAAAAAAAAGAACCCAGACTCTATCTTTCTGCTATACCATCTTCAGCTTGGCAACTTCATTCTTAGGCATGTTGCCTCATGATTGCAGCTTTGCTGCCACAACTCCATACATCATAGTCCACATTTCAGAATGGAATAAAGAAAAGGATATGCATCCAAACTATTCTCTTGCTTGTTCCTTTTATCAGAAAAGCAATTCTTGCCTTGTACAGGCCCTCCAAAAGATTTCTGGCTATAACACATTAGCCAGAACTGAATTATACGGCTGGCTCTAACTTCAATAAAAGTGAGAAAAGGGCGGGGCCTCTGGGTGGCTCAGTGGGTTAAGCATCTGCCTTCGGCTCTGGTCATGATCTCAGAGTCCTGGGACTGAACCCTGCATCAGGCTCCCTGCTCCCAGGGAACCCGTTTCTCTCTGCTCAGGCTCTCTCTCGTGCCCTCTCTCTCTCTCTCTGTCAAATAAATAAATAAAATATTTTTTTAAAAAATGAGATAAGGGAATATTTGTCTTGTAAACCTCCATACTGACAAAAAAACCTATTGGGACTGGCTTTTGAGATTCGAGAAATAGTTTATGACACATGTTTATATTATGCATAAAGTGCTAGTTACCCAATTACAACAGGACACAGGACCTTTAAGAGCCTTTGTTTAGAATAAGTTCCTCCTTCCAGCAGAAAAAGGGTTGAGAATACTGATGGAGAAATTTAGAAGCGATAGGGATGAAAGCTACAGCTATGTCAGATGATGCTGACAATGTGGAGTTATAGACAGACTGTATGTGAAAGAGAATTGCTAGCCAAACTCTATGGAGGATAAAGGGAAAAGTGTAATAGTGTTCATAATTCATGTCTTGAAACCCTCCAAAAGCATTAAGAGTATGCTAAGGAGAGATCTATTAGGACTATGACTTTTTTTGTAAGCAAGTGAATTTTTACAAATAATTTAAAATAGACAAGCCAGCAGGGGCTCCTGGGTGGCTCAGACAGTTAAGCATCAGACTCTTGATTTTGGCTCAGATCATGATCTCAGGGTTGTGAGATCGAGCCCAGCATCAGGCTCTGTACTAAGTATAGAGTCTAGTTGGGATTCTCTCTCCTCCCTCTGCCCTTTCCCACTCACACTTGAGTGCACACTCTCTCTCTTAAAAAGAAAAAAATAGAGAAGCCAATAATACCAACTAAGAGTTAATATTCACAGACTCCATTATGATGTGCCAGTTAGTAAGCTAAGTGCTTTATACATATATGCATGTGTGCTTTACATGTATGTATATATATGTGTGTGTATATGTATATATGTATATATGACCTCTCAGCTGCCCTTTGAGGTGAGTACATTCATTAATTTGTCAGGTCACAGAGGAAGCAGCTCAATCTAAAACAGGAAATCATGCTTTTAACCATATCACATTATTATTTGCTATTTTTTATTTGTTCTCAAGTATTTCCCATTCTTTGTACGTATTTATATGTATTTGTTCTCAAGTATTTCCCATTCTTTGTATGTATTTGTTGTTTAATCATTCAGATTTGTAAAGTTTAACTCTTTTTTTGTTCTTTACATCAAAACATTTATTTTTTGTGTTACAAAAACAAAAATAAATCCAAGCAGGTAAAGAAATAACCATATTGTTTTCAGTGTCCCATTCTGGGTTCTCTGTCCTAGAAATCAGTAAACAGTTCGAGTTTGGGTTGCTTCAACACCTCTTCTGGATTTTATGATGTCTCTATCTTACAACTATATTTCTCTAGTTCAGCTCGTAACTGACTGAAGAAGTCATCCTTTATGTTATCACCATCCCAGTTATCCTTCCAGACATGTGCATCTGCATCTTTTTTTTTTTTTTTTTATGATAGTCACACAGAGAGAGAGAGAGAGGTAGAGACATAGGCAGAGGGAGAAGCAGGCTCCATGCACCGGGAGCCTGCGCATCTCCATCTTTACATAAACCAGCCCAGTCTTTCCCAGGAAACTCCTTGAACTCCTCATTCTCCTCTAAGAGACCCAAGTCTACTCATGCTGCATTTTCTCTGACATGGTGACCTTCCACACCAAAAAACTCTCAGGCCAAGATGATAGTTGGATCTCCCACTTTTCTTCACTGAAGCACAAATGCTGATGCTGCCTCTGAGCATAAACTTTGTTTACATGATGTAAATAGGCTTTTCTCTACTTTCTTTTCCTAGTATATCTGGTTCATACAAATTACTATATGGCAAAGCCATTTCAATCACATTTTTCAAAAACCTAAAAAGTCAGGTAATCTGAACAGATTTTATAAGTTTTAGAAATCTAAGATAAAAATTACAACTTGAAAGAACAACCAACCAAAATGGACATCACAACACAAAGACAATGTACAAAGGAACCAAAGTAAAAACATAACCATACATCTATATTCGACCTGCTTATTCTAATGTCTCCTGTTTCATCTACTCTGAGTTTGCTACCTCTAAAGTACAACGGCCAATTATTATTTGTAGACAAGTCACTGGTTCCCTGAGTTACTGGGCTATTTCCCTGCCCCACACATACATGGTAACACACATTTGGGTCTCCCAGTCTCAAACCGCCTTTTTTAAAGTCTTTTCTTTTCTTTTCTTTTTTCTTTCTTTCTTTCCATTTTGGCTTCCTTTGTTTGCCTTTACATCTTTATTATTATTATTCTAGAAATTTAGCTCCTAAACACGCATTAGACCCTGAGCATACTTTCAACACATAATAAAGTCCAGACCTTTTTGTCAACAAAACCATACATCATATTATATGTTAATTTCTTCTTATTCTCTTTTTATCTACTAAAATTATAAGTAGATTAACTTTCTAGTTTGCTTGAAGGCAGTGTCCTTGAAGGTTAGGTCACAAGATGAATGCTTCTAAATGTTGGACTGGAAAACAAAGACAATCACATATAGCAAAGGATCTTCCCCCTTCTTTCCTGACTGGTTTTCCCTAACTCTAGCTATCTCTGTCCAATAATCCCTCTTTCCTTACTATTTGGAAGACAACAAACACACAGATAAACAAAAAAAAGAGAAAAAAAAAACAAAAAAAATCAAACCTCATAATAGCAAGATCAACTGAAGAAAATAATGATGGGAACATACATAGCCTCTTCTTCCCTCCAATAACCCAGCAAGCAACCTGACCTGGTATTTGCCACCCTGCTTGTACACACAAATTTTTGCTTGCTGGGTCAGCTGTATTTAAACTATGACAACTATAAATAAAATAATAAAATAGAGACCATTTTTAGATTCTGACAAAGCCAAAGTTCATGGGGTTGCTCTCTTGAAAACGGTCACTGAAGTCAGAGAACCTCAAGAGAAGGTAAGAAAAAAAATCACTACATGTCCTGAATGATTTATGTTGAAATTAGAAACATCAGATGAGGACTGTAAGATACATCAACAGCTTAAAATGGTCCCAAGTGAACAATCTGTGCAATTCTCCTTCTCTAGTCCTTGGGGAAAAAAAAGTAAAAAAAAAGCTCTAAAGTCTTTTTAAAGAGACT